>NW_022437052.1:3544230-3696669 GCF_009761245.1 Sapajus apella
GGGGAGGGAGACAGGGTGGGAAGGGAATGGAGACAGAGACAGGGTGGGAAGGGGATGGAGACAGGGTGGGAAGGGGATGGAGACAGGGTGGAAGGGGATGGAGACAGAGACAGGCTGGAAGGGGAGGGAGACAGGGTGGAAGGGGATGGAGACAGGGTGGGAGGGGATGGAGACAGGGTGGATGGGGATGGAGACAGGGTGGAAGGGAAGGGAGACAGGGTGGTAGGGGATGGAGACAGAGACAGGGTGGGAAGGGGGAGGGGGGGGGGGGGGTGTGGAAGGGGGATGGGGACAGAGAGAGGGGGGGAAGGGGGAGGGGGATAGGCTGGAAGGGGATGGAGACAGAGACAGGCTGGAAGGGGATGGAGACAGGGTGGGAGGGGAAGGGGAAGGAGACGGGGGGGAAGGGGAGGGAGACAGGGTGGAAGGGGATGGAGACAGGGTGGATGGGGATGGAGACAGGGTGGAAGGGGAGGGAGACAGGGTGGAAGGTGATGGAGGCAGAGACAGGGTGGAAGGGGAGAGAGACAAGGTGGAAGGGGATGGAGACAGGGTGGAAGGGGATGGAGACAGGGTGGAAGGGGAGGGAGACAGGGTGGAAGGGGAGGGAGACAGGGTGGATGGGGATGGAGACAGGGTGGAAGGGGAGGGAGTCAGGGTGGGAAGGGCATGGAAACTGAGAAACAGGATTTCTCCTGCTGCTTCTCAGGCTTCTCTTGACCAGCTGTCTGCATCTCTTGCCTACTCCCAGGTTGTAGGGGTCCCCAAGTCCAGGCTGGGTAACACCAGGACAAACACCCAACCAATAACAGAAAACTCCAGCAAGCCTCAGCCACAGACTGCAGAACTCACACAGTATGAAATAGATCATCTCAGTAATCCTAGACCCATTAAATAAATGAATCCACAGTCAAAAAGCTTCCAGAAAATGATATCACCAGGCGCAGATGGTTTTCTGGTGAGTTTCACCAAACACTTCAAGAAAACTCGCGCCAATTCTCCAAAGCTCCCCCAGAAAACAGGAGAAGGAGCCCCTCCTGACATACTCCATGAAGCAAGCATTTACCCCAACTTCAAAACCATGACAAAACTGAGGAAATCTTCCGAGCTAAGTTATGTTGTCTGAGAGTGCAACACTGGGTCGGTGTTGAGTATTAGCTGGTGCAGTCCACCACGGCAATGCGCCAGAAGGAAAAATTACACTGCCAAACCAGTGGATGGGGAAAATGCATTTGACATAGCCCAGCAGCATTCATGATGACAGTCGGCTGGTGACCCTAGCAGTTCTGGGTTCCGATCTCAGCTCTCCAGGGTCTGTTGTCTGCTGCTGGCCAAACTCCAGGGTCAGAGCTGCCTCAGGGAGAAACAGGGCTGAGCGGGTTTCTTCATCTTTCCCACAATCCAAACCCCTCATCTCCTTTCTTATCTGTTAATTCCATTGCTTTTCAGCTTAGAAAGTTCTTCAGTGATTTGATAAATCATTCTATTTTCTTCTGGGCTCTTTGAGCTTATTTTTATATTTAAAGATTTAATCTACGGGTGGAACTTATTTTGGTGTATGGTATAAGGTCAGGATCTAAATTGATCTTTCTTCCAGATTACTAACAATTGCCCTGGGGCCATTTATCACAGAACCCTCCCTCCTCCACAATTTATGCCTTCATCTTTATTAGACCGTATGCAAAATCTGGTCTGTGTTCAGATATTTTGTTTCTTTTTATTTCATTTGTCAGTACTGTTTTATCATATCATTAGTTATAACTTTAAAATGTGTTTTAATATTTAGGGTAGAACAGGGCATTAGTCTTTTTTTTTTTTTTTTTTTTTTTTGACTTAAAAGTTTTCTTTCTTGTTTATTATTCTGAGTTAATTTTGGAATTACTTTGTCATGGCTGGGCATGGTGGCTCATGCCTGTAACCCCAGCTCCCTGGGAGGTTGAGGCAGGTGGATCATTTCAGGTCTGGAGTTCAAGACCAGCCTGGCCAACATGGTGAAACCCTGTCTCTACTAAAAACACGAAACTCCAGGCATGGTGGGGGGCATCTGTAGTCCCAGCTATAGGGACTGTAGAGCCTGAGGCAGGAAAATCACTTGAACCTGGGAGGTGGAGGTTGCAGTGAGCCAAGATCGCACCATTGCACTCCAGCCTGGCAGCAGAGTGAAACCATCTCAAAAAAAAAAAGAATTGCTTTGTCAAATTCAAGAAAAAGGCATTGAGGTTTTTTTTTTTTTTTTTTTTTTGAAATTATAGATTAATCTGGTAAAAGAATTTTTGGCTTTCCAGCGTCTGTGTCTGAGCAGGGAAGGGCGCCTCAGGCCCTCCTCCCTTACCAGACCACCTCCCAGACATGCAGCACACTGGCATTCCCTTCGAAGGCTGCAGTTCAGGCAGGAGTGTGCCACCTGGGCTGTCTTCTGCTGGGCTGGGGTCCTGAGTCCTGCTGCTGTCTCCAGGCCACCTCTCCACCCTCTTTCCACCTCCCCGACCTCTCTTTAGGTGCCTGTGGCATCGTCTGTGGGACTCAGAGCCCAGCTTCACGGGACAAGTGGGGAATGTGAGTTTGCACCTTTCTGTCTGGACCGGATGTCCCATGAATCTTTTATTCAGTCAATGAAGATTAGGGTTTTCTTCTGTAGGTTTTTAAATGGATACACAGCATCCGTGCATCATTATGGGGTGCGGGTAAGGTTGTGTTGCATGCACAGGATGGGCAGTCATGTTGGATTATTTGGGGTGTCTGCCACCTCTTGGATTGGTTGTTTCCAAGTGTAGGGAAGACCTCCTGTCCTCTTTTCTCACATTTTGAAGTAGACAGCACACATGGCTAACTGTAGTCCACCCCCACTCTGCTGTGGAACGTGAAGTTTTACTCCCTCTGTCTGGCTGTGTCTCTGTACCACTTCCCCGACTCCCTTCCTCCCCACCCACCCTACACCATACCCTCCTTCTCCCTCAACACCACTCGTTGGGTTCCCTTAGCTCTCACAAATGAGAACGTGCAGTAGGTCTTCCTGTTTTAACCACTCCCTCAATGTCTGAAGAATTCCGGGGTTTACACCACGGTGTGAGGCCGCCTCGGTGTCCTGGTCTCCCCCAGTGCCACTACTCCACCTGCAGACAGCATAGCCCCTGGGCAAAATTACTGGTCAGGGTTCCCCCGAAACATGAAACCCGTAGAATATGTGTACAGTACATGCACATGCACATGCACGCACGCGCACACACGGAGACACTTGTTACAGGGAGTTGGTTCACCCATGACAGGGGCAAGTCCCAAGAGCTGCAGGGTTGGGGACAAGCCAGAGACCCAGGAGCACTCATGTCCTGCAGAAGGAAAGGGAGGTTGGGTCCATACATCCTCAGCTCCTGACTCCAGGGGCTGCTGTCTCCTAGTGCTGCTGCAGCCCCACTGTGTGCCCTCCTGAGGACCTCCATGTCACTGGAGCTGGCTCTCGATAAGCGTTGGGTGGGCAGAGGAGGGGGTGTGTGTAAGGCTGACACTGCCCTCCCACCCTGGGCCCTTTGCAACTTCAGCTCCCTCCCCAGGGTCATCTCCAGTTTCTTTTTGTTGCTGGAAGTTAAATTTGGGTTCCAAAGCAAGGTTGCTCCTGAGCTGGTGGAGGAGATCTGTCAGCTGTTCTGGACTTGGGCCTTGCCCCCTTCTGGGGCCCCGGCACTGCACCAGCAGCTATGTGACCTTGGGTTCAGCTCTTGAAGCTCTGAGATGTGGTTTACTCCAGCCACAGTCATTGTGGAGGGTGTGTTTATAGCGTAGGCACTGCTGGCCCACGATGTGTGCTTAGCATGATGGTGATGGCAATGATGGCAGTTGTGATCCAAGCCCCTTGGCATGGGTCTGTGCAGGAGCCCATTTGGTAGAAGCTGAGCCAGGCTCGTGGGCAGAGAAACAAAAGTGGCGTCCAATGAGCCCATTGGCCATGGATCCTCCCTTTGTGCAGTAGTTCCCCAGTGAGGACTGCAGGCTTGGCTTTCAGCTCTGCCTTCAATGCCAGGCTCCTGGACCCCATGCACCAGGTCAGGGAGAGAAGGCAGAGAAGACCTTGCAAGCTGAGGGTGTTACTGGCTCCAGCACACTGGTATGGGCATCGGAGGCCGGGGCAGCTGTGTTGGACTGCCCAGTAGCCCAAGGTCAGAGGGCTTGGACAGAAGTCCTGCTCCACATCATCACAATAGGGGGTCTGGGTGGGGCCCTTTTCTCTGCATATCAGCTTCCCCATCTGAGAAGTGGACCACCTGCCCAGGTCCTGGGGCAAGTGTAAGTATCTGTCCTGGCACTGAGGGTGAGACTGGCAGGCGGATGATCTCTGCAGACTCCCTGGAGTGAACGATGGAGGAGGTCCCTGTCCTTGCTGGGGAGAGGCCAGGTCACGGCAGCCTGAGCCCAAGAGAACTGCCCTGGTGGCAAGAGCTACCGGAGCCTGGGGTGACCCAGAGACAGGATGGGTGTTGGAAGGATCAGCGCCCCTGCCCTGCCATGTGCTCTCACCCTGTGTGCTCAGAGGTGCCCTGTAGAGAGGGGAGGGGAGGGAGCTGGAGCCAGGAGTAACCATAGCACCAGTCGCCCTGGGTCCGGGAACTGTGGTCTCCTCAGGTGGGCCCAGGTGTCGTCCAGGTGGGGCAGTGGCCTCATGGTACAATGGCTTTGCTGAAGGCTGGCTGTATCCAGCACGCCAGTTACCACACCCTAGGCCCTTCTCTCCATGCTGTTTGTTTTTGACGTCACGTTAAAGGGCAGCACCATTAATTAGGTGTGTAATTAGAGTTGTAAAGAAATCATGTAATTTAATCACAGGGTTTGCAGGTGAGTGGGGCAGGGGATGGGTACCACCTGCTGTGCCAGGCACACCCACCCAGCTGCCTGCAAAGATTTTCCCTGGACTGGGTGCCCCCATGCTCTGGGCCCGGCCTTGGTGCCCCCAGGCAGTGGGCTGAAGCAGCATCCCCAGTGGCACGAGTGCGGTTGAGTGTTGGAAACATGCTCAGGGGGCCCCAAGACAGAGCCGAGGGAGGATTCCTAGAGACAGGTTCTGCAGCACCAACAAGTCAGCAGAGGTGTGGGGAGGGGTCTTCACTGGGGCTGGGGTCCCAGGGCTGGAACACAGGTGGGCCTCACTGCAATGGGGGCAGTGATCAGGCTGGGGCGGTCCCCACTGGGCCACTGTGAGAATTCTGGCCTCTATCCTGAGGGTCACATGGAGCCATGGAGGCATCCTCTCAACTTGGAAGGTAGCCTGACTGCAGAGTGGAGCAGGGTATGGGGCAGGCTGAGCCGGGTGCTGGCTGTGGACCGGGCAGAGGTGGAGACACTGGTCTGTGCAGTGGGGTGTGATGGGTGGGCCCAGAATTCAGGTTGTGGGGACACAGCACTGCCTGGGCTTCTCCCCAACCCCCGATCTAGTCTACTGGGCTCTGGGCTGAAGACTGAACCACAGGGGGGCCTGATGCAGTCCAGGCCTGAGCTCTAGCAGTTAGGGCCACCGACCATCCCTGCCAGCCCTTCTCTCCAGTGCTCTGGGGCTTTGTTGTCCTGCGGAACCGGCAATGGGTAAGAGTGTTCCTGGCATAGCCAGGTGGCCCCGCCCTTCCTGCTGCATCTGGCAGAAGTGCCCAGGATGCCTTCCCTGTCCCGGCTGGGTGCAGCCACACAGTCTGTGCCCCAGGCCGCAGGCCACAGGGACTGCTGAGGAGCCTGCTCATGATCCCCAGCCCTAGTGCTGCAACCCCCTTCTCCTCTCCTCTTTCTTTCTGGCAGGTCTGTAAACTTTGCTAGTAATTCAAGCCAAGTACCCAATTAGGGATATCTTCACAGTTGCATTGAAAACTGATTGAAGTGGAGATCTTCAGAGCCTGACACAGCCAACATGCACTTCCCCTGAGCTCGGGCCAGGCGGTGCTGGGGGCAGGGAGGGGCGGCACTGCTGGGAGCTCTAGCTATCTGGAGGGGAGGCACGCCTTTCACCTGGGGTGGGCACCAAGCCCTGCCTCGGCCTCGGCCTTGGCCCCTGTGTTCTTACCTCTGGACCCCAGGCCATCATGAGGCTCCTTTGAGCAGAGCCCATGTGGGCAGGGCTGGGTGGTCTGCATGCTTGGTGGGCAGCTGAGTGGAGGCCCACGTACTGGTGGTGCAGGGCAGGTGGCTCCATGCCACAGCTCCCTTGCTGGACCCTGCGTGTGTTCTGAGCACCACCTGGATGCCAAGCCTTGGGGGCATGTGGGTAGAGGGAACTGGGTGCCTGGTCCAGGGAAGGGAGCCAACCTGCCTCTGCCCTGAGGCAGTCTGTGGGCAACCTCGTCCCGGAAGAGCAGGAGGAAAGCTGCAGCAGGGAGCAGAGCACATTCTTGTCGAGAGATGCTGTGATGACTGGAGGACATCAGAGAAGCTGGTGCATCCTCCACCAGCCCCAGCGCAGCCTGCTGGGTTCTTACTGGCTCAGGAGATGTGTGAGGGTCCTACCTGGTAGGCAAGTAGTGTGCTCTGACTGTTCATGCAGTGGAGCTCCTGGGACCCCAGCCTGGCCCCCACCATGGGATCGGGACTGCTGTCCCTTCTATGAGTGATAGAGGGGAGCTGCAGGGAGGGTACAAGGCACCACCTGCCAATGACCACCCCCCTATGCCCACCGGCCTGTCCTAGGCAGCTGCCGGCTCCCCTACAGGTCCCTGGAGGGTATGCATGGTCCGAGGGGCCATCTTAGTAGAGTCCCTTCCTCAAGGGCTTGCCCTCTGCCAGGCATGTTTCCTGGAGCCCCCTGTGCTGTGTCTTACCGGGCGTGTCTCCTAGGACCCCCGCCCCTGTGCTGTATCTCACTGGGTATGTCTCCCACACCCTACCCAGCCATGTCTCACCAGGCGTGTCTCCTGGGCACCCCCCCATGCAGTGTCTAACTGGGTGCATCCAGGGACCCCATGCTGTGGTGTGTGTCATGCTCTTCTCTTTATACTGCCCAGCATGCTGCCTTGCACGGATGGACCACATTTCACTCATCCATTCCTCAGTTGAGGGATGTCTAGGTGGTTCCGCTTTTCAGCTGTAGTGAATCATGTTGTTGTGGAAGTTTGGGTGCAAGTGTTTGTGTGGATGCAGTTTTCATTTCTCCAGGCAAAAGGGAATGTCCAGGTTCCAGGGTACATTTCTGCTGGACGCTGAGAGGAGCTGCCTTATGGTTTCCGAGGCGGCTTCACCTGTTGCATGCCCCCCATGAGGCTCCTGGGGCCCCCCACCCTCCCGGCCTGGGCAGTGTCTTGTCTTTCTGAGCACGGCCCCACTGGTGGGTGCGGGGCGTGTTCGGATGCCCACACTTCCTAACAGGTGAGGCTGCTGGGCACTGTCATGGCTTGTGAGCCGCTCATAGGTCTTTGGCCAAACACCTACTTAAATCCCTGCCTATTTTTGACTGAGTTGTCTTCTAATTGTTAAAAACGCATGCTTTGAATGAAGAGACCCTCCAAACAGGCTTTGTGTGAGCAACATGGCTGCTTATTCACCTGGGTGCAGGTGGGCTAAGGCCGAAAAGGGCATTAGCAAAGGGCAGTGGTATAGGAGTTGGTTTTATAGGTTTGAGGTGGGCAGTGGAAGGTTACAGAGAAAGATCAGTTACAGTGGTGGGGGTAGGAGCAAGGAGTATACATTACCATAAGTTCAGTTACAATGGCGGGTGGGATAAGGGTAGTTAAGATGGTAGGGTGGGGTGAGGAGTAGTCACATTATCATAATAACAGTTAAGATGGCAGAGTGGGGTGAGGGGAAACTTATGTGGAGGGGGGAAGCTTAATGTGTGGGACGATCATAATCCATGATCGTCCACTGGGTGCTGGGTGATCATGGATAATAGGGGAGTGGGGGCTGATCAGCGAAGGCAGGCAGGACTTCAGACTTTCAGGCTCCAGGCTTACATATGGAGACCTGACATCATTTTCTTTTGATAAGCAAAGTTCTAAATCTTGATGAAGTCTAATGTATCAATTTTTCCTTCCATGGTAGTGCTTTGTCCTGAGAATTCCTTGCTGACCCCAGTGTTGCAGTCACCTCTTTTCTCCAGAAGCTTTTGCCCTTAGACTAAGACCCTCATCCCACTGGTTCTGTATGTGGAGTGAGGAGGGGTCCACATCTCACTGCCCATGTGGACATTGGGTTATTCTGACCCTGTCCGTTGAAAAGACCTTTCTTTCCCCATGGAATTGCTTTCACTCATTTTTTGAGAAGCCCCGATGCTGAACATTTCGGTCTGGACCGTCTTGTGTGCCGGCAATGCGTCCGCTTATCACTGCAGCAGTCCCACGCAGCCTGCCATCGGAACTTCCCTAACTGTGAGACTTAGATCCAGATAGCGTGTGTCCTCCAGCCCGCCTTGGAAGACTGTTCCACGAATGTGCTGCGTCGGCCTGCTAGGGCCCTCCTCGCTGCGCCTGACCATCCTTAGCACCTCCTGCCTCAGCACCTCTGCACACGGCATTTCATGGCCCTGCAGCTTTCTGTCCCAGGAAGCACATGGCTTTTCTCCTGAGTCCGCCCTGGGTCTCCTCCTTCCATCACAGCGAGGTACTGCCAGAACGCCTTTTCAAACTGCAGCCCTCCCCCTCCCAGCTTCCCGCTCCTCCTTGCTGCGTTTCTCTAGCACTTCTTCCCTGAGGTGCTTCTGTTGCACTTCGTTTATTTTTTATCTGTCTCGCTAGTTGAAAAGCAACTTCCATTAGGGCTGGGGCTTCATCTGTCCATGCACACTGTGTCCTCGGGGCTTGGGGTGATGCCAGGCACCCAGTACCTCTCCAAACATACCTGTTGAGTGAATGAAGAGCTGAGCACTGTTTCTGAGGACCCAGGTCCTAGGGCCACTCCCAGCAAGACCCCAGTCCCCGCTGTTCTGTGGCCCAGGAGGGAGGACTCAGCTCTGGAATACCAGAGGCCCACACTATCCTTAGATGCCACTGCATGAGACTCCTGTTGCTGCTACAACACACCAGCACTGACTGAGTTACTTAACACAGCAGGGCCAGTGTGGCACTCACGCCTGTCATTCCAGCGCTTTCGGAGGCCCAGTTCCAGGGGATTGCCTGACGCTGAGTTTGAGACCAGCCTGGGCAGCATAGCGAGACCCTGTTTCTAAAACAAAAAAATCAGATGGGTGTGGTAGCACGTGCCTATAGTCCCAGCTGCTCTGCAAGCTGGGGCAGGATGATTACTCGAGCATGGAAGTCGGAGGCTGCAGCGAGCTGTGATTGCACCACTGTCCTCTACCCTGCACAACAGAGCAAGACATTGTCTCAAAAAACAACAAACCAAAAACTCAACACGATGTGATCTTATGGTTCTGGAGGTCATACGTCTCCCTGGGCTAAAGGCTAGGGATCATCAGGGTTGGTCTGTTTCAGAGGCTCTGGGGAAAATCCACATCCTGCCTTTTCTGGCTCCCAGAGGCACCCATGTGCCTTGGCACACAGCCTTTCCTCCATCCTCAGAGCCAGAGTGCACGTCTTCAGATCTCTAGCCGACTCTCCTGCCTCCCTTTCTGATGTGTGAAGACTTGTGTGATTGTAGTGGGCCACCAGGATAATGCGGGAACATCTGTCGTCTTACTATCCCTGCCCTGGACACATCTGCAGACTCCCCTTCCATGTGTGGTCCTGGGAACCAGGCGTGGCCATCACCTCCTGGTGTGTGTCTGGTCTCCCGCCGCCCATCACAGTGTCATCTCTTCCCTCCGACCCTTAGGTCCTGAGGCCTCCAGGCCAGCACTGGCCAGGTGGGGGCTGGGAAGAGCCAGTTCGGCTGCATGTCTGGCGCATGTGGTAGAGGCAGTCAGGGAGCCTCCCCTCCACTCCCTGCAGAACCCAGACAGCCTGCGCTGCAGCCCCAGCTGCTCCACTGTGTCTCAAGCAGCGGCTTCCCTCTCAGCCTCAGCTTTGTCCTAGGGGGAGAGGCCATTGGGGGCTGCTCTCTCTCCTCACCTAGCAACTGTAAATCATAAAACTCTTGTGGTGTCAGCCGAGGGCTCTCCCTCCCCTCCGCCCGAGAGCCAAAACTCCTGTTAAGGTCCCAGGTTGCTGACTCCACACCAACCCTCATGATGCCAGGGCTGTTGCTGTAGCTCCTAGAAGGTAAAGCCTTTAGCCTCAGAGAGCCTCCCCCGACAGTTCCCGCTCCCTTCACTCCCTTCTCCAGGCCGGACATGTACCACACGGATTCTTCTTCACGCAGAGCCTGTCTGCCTTGATGGGTCCCCGACCCCACCCCGGAGCACCTCCTCTGGGAGGATGTGCTCCCAGTGCTCTCAGGTCCTCAGCACTCGGGTCCCTGCGTCCACCCAGCCCCGATCCCTGCTCCTTGCCCTGCTCCTTCCAGAGCCTTCTCTCTGGCTGCTCCAATTACTGGAGCAGTTCCATATCCTCTTCCTGAGTCTCCTGCTATCTGAAGAGTTCATTACGTCTTGAATCCGAGGCCTTGCTGCATACATTAGCAGGTTTTCATAGACTGCCACATCTCAAAAAGGGAAAAGAGACAGGAGATTTAAAACTCTTGTCTTGCCAAAAGCAGACAGATTGACTTGAAAATGACCCAGTCAATAAAAGATGAGCTCTGGAAAGGCATCCCTCTTCTCAAAGGGGGCTCGCCTGCCGGGGAGCTGAGGTTCTACCAGCCTCTGTGAGAAATTAATAATGCATGTGGCATGCAAAGTGGCCGGAGCCCGTGCTGCCCCACCCCCACATCTCCTGGGACCTCACCACAGCCACCACCCCAGGCTCCCTCCACAGGCCAGCTACTGGGCATGTTCCTGGAAGGAGGCTTCCGGAAACAGATGAAGCGGCCGTGTTCTGTGGTCGCATCTTGGCTCTGCTGTGATGTCAGTGTGGTGTACTGTTCCCTCTGGAGTGTTTCTGGCTCTGGAAGGTGCATGCGTGATGGGCTCCCTGCATGCACAGGGACCCTGGCCATGAGCCTGTGAGGCTGGGTCTGCCTGGAGGCAATGAGAGGGAAGTGCTGTGAAGACCATTCCCCCACCCTGTCACCTGCCCACATCTGCCGGTGCAGGGACAGGGAGCACAGGGTCCTGGTGGCGCTGATGCATCAGCTGCAGGGACCGCAGCCCTGCCGGTGCCACAAGGAGCCGCAAGAGGACGGACGCTCCTTGACCCCCGTAGGCTGGTGTCACCCCACAGGCCTGCGGCCTCTACAGTGGCCTCCTGTCCTCGTCTTTCCTGGCGCCTGCACCTGCCACCTGCCTCACCTCACCCTAACAGGAGTCACCTCTGACCTCAACCACTTTCTTTCACTGGATTTTTTCAGCTCTCATGTTCCCTAAAAAGGGAGTTCACTTTTCCTTTTGAGCCAAGGCATGTCCCCATTTGCTGTCCATCTCTCAGACCAGCCATCTTTCGTCCAGTCAACAGGGCTGGCCATGCCATTTCCACAGCTAATGCACGTGGAGCTGGCTAGTGCTGGGGTCTGCACCCGCATGCAGGGCCCTTGCCACCATCTGGACCCCTGCCACCCCTGTTTCCCCCCTTTAGGATTTTGGGTCAGAATGAAACTATCCCAACAGCTCTCTGTGCTCCTGCAGACTTCCGGGTTTGGCCGTGGCTCCCGTCAGCCCAGCCTGGAGAAGGGAGTAAAGGGAGCAGGAACCGTCGAGGGAGGCTCTCTGAGGCTAAAGGCTTTACCTTCCAGGAGCTACAGCAGCAGCCCTGGCATCATGGGGGTTGGTGTGGAGTCAAGTATCCGAGGGGATGTGGGACCCAGCCCACTCCTGCCGCTTCTGCCCTGCAGCTGCTGCCTCCTAGCCCCCATTGCATAGAGGGCCAGCCCCTGCCTTCAGGCAGCTCACATGGTGAAGGAGGTGGCCCTGTACAGGTGGCCGCAGCTGGAAAGGTGTGTGCTTGCACCAGAGGTATAGGCCCAGTCCAGGGGGAGAGGGACGAGACGCCCAGAGGGGTCTCATCTGGAGGTGCCTGGAGCCTGGTCTTGCAGAAGCTCACCGGTGAACATCATTCCCTGATAGAAGGCAAACGTGCCTGCCACGTGTGGCAGCAGAAATGAGGATCACACATTCTGAGCGTGCCTGGGGTGTCTGGGAGGACTATGGACTTGTAGTGGCTGATGGCAGGATGCCTGCGGTGCGTACAAGTGGCTGCACCCGGCGGAAGTGCTTCCCTTCTGAAGCGAGGCTCTGCCTCAAAAGAAGGACCCCTGGGGCCTGAGGAGGAGGAGGAGGGAGAGAGGAGGGTGACAGGAAGTAGAATTTGGACTTTAGCAAAGAAAGACCCTGAGCAGAAGTGGTCTAGGGAATTTGTGAGGGTTGGTGAGGGAGGGAGGGTTGGTGAGGACAGACTGTTGAAAACTGGTACCCAGCGATGTGTTGAGTGCCAAGTCCAGAAAGCCTCAAGGTGACCCAAGTTTTCTGGCTCAAGAGGTGCGGGGGATGGATGGAGAGGCAGCTACACAGGAACGGGAACTGTGGGAGTGGCAGTTAGGACATGGGGCACACTTGCAGTTGTGAGACCTCACGGCTCATCAGGGCTGTGGGCTCAGGCAACTGAGGCTACTTGTAAGGACTGATACACCCAGGCCAGGCCCTACCAAGGCCCACGGGCAGGGGGTGGGTGCAGGGTTGGGTCGGGAGAGACGCCCTGTGGTCCCACATCCCCATGCTGGAGCCCACGTCCCACCAGCTAGGGCCACAGGAAGGCCTCTCCCCACTTTCTCATCATCAGTTTCCCAGTCCAGAAGGTGGGGACAGATGCAGCCATGCTCCCCAGGGGCAGAGCTGGGCCAGGCCAGGGTAGGTGCTTAGAGTCCGGGTGTTCCTTCCCTGGACAGGCACCTACTCAAAGCCCAAGCAGGGCCTCACCTGAGGAACGTGTTTCTGGTGAAGGAGTGGCCAGGACACAGGCAGACACATGAACCCAGCTGCCCATGAGCTCTAGGGAGAAAGTAAACCTGGGGTGCCCCGAAGACCCCGTGTGGCCCGGGGAGGCGTTTCTGAACTGAAGCCTGAGTGACTGATGGAGGCAGCTGCTCAGCCACCAGGACTGTGCTCCGCATGGGGACCAGCTTTGTCCCTGAGCCTGGCAGGTGTTTGGGGGTCCCGATAACAGTGCTGGCACATCGGACCAGCCCTCCCTGTAGCCCTGGTGCTGGGGGTACTTGTGTGCTGTTGGCCAGAGGCTGTGGAGCTGGATCCTGGCCACCTGCAGCGTCTCCATGTCCATCCAGCAGGTGTCACATCCCCCACATAGGCATGATGTCCCGAGGATCACAGACACGGGGCCACTGTCCCTCCTTTGCCAAGGTGCCATTGGACTTCTGCTACCAAAGGGCCCCATGGGGGCTGTTGAGCCTTGTGCCTGGGGGGCTGTCACTTGGGGTTCAGCTGCTGTGTTCTCCATGGTGGGGGAGGAGTCTTCTCCAAATATGATCTCCACACCCGCCTGTCACCCCGGGACTCTCCCGCTCCATAATCTAGTGGGCTGTAATTGCTGGTGTCTTTTCCCATCATTTTTGTGCAAGGTGACAAGCTGCTTGCTGGAGTAGTCCTTAATCACACAGAGGTGCCCTGTTTGAAAGCCGCACAGAGCACACCCAGGCAGTGCCTGCCAGGCGCCGGCCCGCAAGCAGCTCCTCCGCATGTAATTCCAGGGTGAGTGCCTCCTCGCTGTTGCACAGCATGCTATTTCTGCCCAGCAGGGGAACTCATGGCTCATCGTGGAGGGTGTGTCTCTAGGGCCCTCTGGCACCAGCAGAGTTGAAGCGACCATCTTCTTGGGGTAGCAGAAGGCCCTGGCTGGCAGGTGGTGGCATCCTATCCACCTGTTGCCAAAGCCAGTTCCTGGGTACCTTGATTGGCTGCTGGCCACTCAGGCTGGTCTCAGAATTTGGATTTGGGGCAGGCAGGCAGCCCCTGAGATGAGCCGAGTAGGGTGCTACAGGCCATGCTGAGGCATGGTTCTTATGGTGTAGCATCCTGGGGGGCCCTGGCCAGCCTGTAGGTGAGTCCCCACCTCCTGCTGTCTCTTGCATAGTCAGCTAGGACCCAGATACAAACCTCACAGCCACAACCACTGCAATGCCCTGTGCCCACAGCTGCTAATAAAATTGCATCAATATTTGATGCCTAATTATTAAATATTTAGAAATGTAAAACTGAAATAGTTTAGAAGTTTTCAAGACGTGAATAATTCAGTCCCAGGAAGCATGGCTCGGTGTTGGGCCTGGGCAGGACGGGGGCCCAGAGTGTTCACTGCTGGGACACTCGGGCGGCTTGCCCACCCCTGGGCCTGGAGGCCACCTTGATGGGCTTCCTGTGTCTGCAGCATGTGGGGGTTCTTAGTCGTCTCTCTTCGAGGTCAGGCCTGGGCCTGATGTGGGGGCCCCTGCGTCACCCACAAGTAACCACTCAGGTGCCAGGCACTTCAGAGGCTGGCCCTGCTGCTCCGAGTTCAAGCACGTTCCCTCCTGGGCTGTGTTCTCACTGGCACCAAGCATCTGAGAGTCATCTCTGACCTGTCAGACCTGTCCCAGAGGGAAGATCTGGAGATGCTGATGCTGGCAGCTTCCCCGGAAACAGTCCAGCAGGGCCCTCTGGGGCTGCTGCTCATGCAAGCACCCAGCTGCCACCAGGGAGATGGCTGCTGAGAGAGATGGAGAATAGACACAGGGAACCAGACCATGTGAGGAGGTCATGAGACAAATGCGTTTTGGGGGAGCTCCATAATGTTGACAACAGAAAGACTTCCTTGCCACTTCCAGGGAGTTAAAACCAGTCACTTGCAAAAGACTAGAAGTCAGGATGGCTTCAGGCTTCTCCACAGCAGCGCTGAACCTTTGAGATGGGAGGGCGATGCCTTCAGCACTGGAGGAGAGGCCAGGTGCATGGCTCACACCTGTAATCCCAACACTTTGGGATGCCAAGGCGGGAGGAACACTTGAGGCCCAGAGGTCAACACCAACCGGGCAACATGAAAAAATATATATACAGCCTAAAAAATATATATTAGCCCAATGTGGTGGTGAGCTCCTGTGACCCTAGCTACTTGGGAGGCTGAGGTGGGTTGACCGCTTGAGCCCAGGAGGTTGGGGCTACAGTGAGCAGCAATCACACCACTGCACTCCAGCCTGGGTGACAGAGTAACACCCTGTCTCAAAAAAAAAAAACAAAACAAAAAAAAACAGAACATAAGGAGGGGTAGATACGATACAGCTTGGAATTTTGCATCTGGACAAATTACCTGTCGGCCCTGAAGGTGAAGTAGAAATGTCTTCAGCCCTGTGGGTTTCCAGATGATATTCCCTGTCTCATGTCAACTCTCAGGAACCTGCTGAAGGGTGCGATCACAAGAGTTGGGGGCAGCTGCAGTCCCAGGCCAGGTGGCACCCAGTTCTGGCTGTAGCAGCTGTGACAGATTTCCTGGGCCTGTCATGCTGGAATCTTAGCCTTTGAGCTGGGAAAGGTGCTATGCCCGGGCCCTGCTCCATTATTGGGACTATGTGTGGGTGAATGTCCTGCCTGGCCACCCGCATCCGCTGAGAGCCTTCTTCTCACCCTGCGGGGTGGCTCTGGCCGGACTTATTCCCGAGCTCTGGGGCCATGGGCCACTGCCTTCTGGGGGCTCTGCCACACTCTGTGGGGACCTGAGCGGTCGCCCAGTGTCTTTGGAGTCGGTCTAGACCATGCTCGGGTGATCTTCTGAGTGTCCTTGCGGCCCAGACCACACTGCCCCCTCACTCTACACCTGGACTTAGGCCTGCCGCTCAGATTCTGTGCCAAGTACCTGTGACATCTATAGTCGACCAAGTGGTTGTTAACAGCACGGGGCCATGTTTTATGAAGAGGAACATGTTATGCCAAGAGGGTTTTCGCCTCCACTGTCTTACTGGCCTGGGGGCAGGTGATGTTGACCTCCTCACCCCACACCCAGGGAGGCAAGGGGGCTCAGAGAGGTGAGGTGGCTTGTCCGTGAGCACACAACCAGCGTGTGGAGCTGGGAATCACTCCCTTCCTCCTGGCCACGGGGCGTCATTGGTGGGGCTGGGTATCTGCCAAGTAGAATTATCCGCCTGACTTGGCCTGGGCCTTGGGGGCTGCTTTGTTTAATGGTGAAATATTAGTCCCTTTTCGTGGGGTTTTTAAAGCCTGAAAATCCCAACATGGTTAACTGTATTTTATTCACTATTTAGAAAGAAAAATGGCTCTGCCCCAAGTCCCCAAAGGAAAATTTCAAAAGCTGCTTCCAGTTCCTAAACTGAGAGTTGTGGTGGAGTCTGGGACTTGGGGCCCATGGTGGCAGCCATGCAGGCCTGGGCCCAGGCCGGCTCCTCACTGGGGCACCTGTCCAGGCTGGGGGCTGGAGGTGGGGGACAGTGGGACAGTGGTAAGGTGATGGCGGTGGGGAGATGGGGGCATGGCAGGGGCTGGAGTAGCTGAGAGCAGCTCTGAGGCCATGGGTGCCCTTACCCTCCCCTCATAGTCTAAAGTCCCTGGAGGCCCCCAGCTCTCTTAGTGACCCTGGTGGCCACAGCAGGGATAGGAGCGGAGGCTTGGGAGCAGGGCAGTGGCAAGGCCTCTCTTCAGCCTGCCTTGATCTTAAGGGGTTTTCCTCTGAGGCCATAGGAAAGTTGTATGTTCAGGGATGAACACGGGTGTTCAGGGGTGAACGGATGTTCAGCAGTAGGCGCATGTGCCCCCATCTGCTGTGTGTGTGCCTGCTTGTGGTTAAGCTGACCATGAGGCTTGTGCAGGGGCAGGAGCTCAGGGCAGTAGGGGGATGGTGGCTTTGCTCACATGCATGTTCAGCACACGCCCATCGCGTTCTCCCATGTTCCGGGTTCTCAGGTGCAGGGCGGGTTTAGTAGTGACACACAGGCCTAGCCCCACCCCCTGAGCTCCGAGTGCACCACAGGGAAGGAGCATGAGTCCCAGGCATCTGAAACAGCTCTGTGGGAGCCAAGGTCTGCACCCTGCAGGGAAAAGAGAGAATGTGTGAAGCCTCTCAAAAGAGGCTGGAGCCAGGGAGAAGCTGGGTGCAGGAGAGGCAGCTGGGAAATGGAGCAAGCACTCAGAGCCCTGGGACAGGGCTGGAATGAGGTCAGGCCAGGACCAGATGTGGCTGCATTGATGGCTAAGCCAGGGCACCCAGCAGAGTGTGAATGCCCCAGGATAGAGCCCTGCCTCCGCCCGTGTCTTGCTGCGGGAGCATGGAGCTCTGTCTACATGGCCGGGTTTCCCATCCAGGACAGGGACTGGACAGGGTGGCAGGAGCAGTGTGGCCCAGAGAACCGAGGCCAGCCTGAGAAGAGGCTGCTCAGGGACTTATGGAAGGAGCAGGGTTGGCATCTCCTCCCCATGGGGGGTCTTCCCATGTGGGCCAGCTGCCTCAGCTGTGCAGGGCTGGCCTCCTCAGGGCAGAGCTGCCCAGTGCCTGCGGGTGCCTGCAGGTGCTTGGTAAACAGAGAGGCCCAGGCTTTTTTTTTTTTTTTTTTTTTTTTTTTTTTTTTGGGTGAGACTGAGTTAGTTACACTCTTGTCGTCCAGGCTGGAGGGCAGTGGGGCAATCTCAGCTCACTGTGGACTCTGCCTCCCGGCCTCAAGCAATTCTCCTGCCTCAGCCTCTTGACTAGCTGGGATTACAGGTACCCACCACCATACCTGGCTAATTTTTTGTGTGTTTTCAGTAGAGACGGGGTTTCTCTATGTTGGCCAGGCTGGTCTCAGGACACAGATAGGGGTTAGGCCAGCCCCACTCATGGGACAGATCCCAGAGGAAGGTCACAGAGTCCAGGCCCACAGAGTTGGGGTAGTGCCGCGGCCTCTTCCCACTGCAGGACGAATAGCAAGGCCAGAGCCCCTGCACCCTGAGGGTTCCCTGGGCCCTGAGGCTCATGTAGCCTGCAGGCCTGGTTCAGCCTGGGTATAGCTCAGGCCCCTGGGGAAGGATAGAAGTGGACAGGCAGTGCCCTGGGGCCATGCTCCTAAGATTCGTTGGTACCTTTCAAAGGATCTCTGCTTGCTCTCGTCTGCATATGCCCCGTAACACCCCATGGAGTAAAGACGATGTAGAGAAAAGTACTGGTACCTTTTCCCTGTTTCTGAAAGTCCTGGACCTCAGCATTTCTGTCCCCGTCCCCGTGGGCCGTATCTGTGTGTTGGCTCTTTCTGTCCTGCCAAGGTAGAACCGTTCTCCACATTTCAGGCTGTGAACTTGGCCTCTTGAGATAAGTGCCGTAAATGCTCCTTTATCCTGACATCCAGGCTCTCAGGCTATGAAGCCTCTCTTCCCTGCTAGCTGGCCTTTACGTAATGTAGCGCAATTTATTTTTATTCTGTCCTTTTCACAGCTGCCTCCTGTCATCCCAGGAGGAGGCAGGTGTGAGGCTAAGGTAGTGAGGGGGTAGCTGTTTAGGCACCCGCATTGTGGATGCCCTCGTTCCCCTGGAACACCCCAGGATCCGGGCCCTGGGTGGCTGCTGCGCATCCTCTCTGACTCCCATTTGAACACCTGCTGTTTTCCTTCCTCTCCTGCCCCTCACCGAGGACCTGAGTGCCCATTGGCACCAGGACTGTGCCCCTGCATCCCTGCAAGGTGGTAGCAGGAGCCTCCAAGAGGGCTGGCTCTGCCCAGAGTAGGGGTTCCAGGGGTGTGGAAAAGGGGCCCAAGGAGGGCAGGCATCCAGGCAGAGGGAAGTGGCTGCTTCCTAGGCAGTTGCTCCTGGTCAGTGTGGCCAGAGTTCAACATCCCCAGGCAGGAAAGGTGGGAGCCAGGGCTGTGGGTGGGCTGGGCCAGGGCTCTGAGGGGCTCAGGGCCTCTTTACGGTTTGCTTTTAAGCCTGGGGTGGCCCTGGAGGCCAGAGAGGAGGGCCTGAGAGCCTTGGTGGGGCTGCCCCAGAGAGCAGGGCTGCAGAGCTGGGCTCCGTCCCTGAGCACCCCAGCTCAGCAGGCCTTGAGCACACAGCAGGCCGGGCTGGGTGGGGCACCGGGGCCTGGAGTGCTGCCCCACTGCTGCCTTCGCCTCAGCCCACATACTGCCATCGCAGGTCAGGTGTGAGAACAGCCTGGGCACTGCCTTTGTGGTCCCAGGGCCTAGGTCAGGCACAGGGCTGTTGCCTCTCACCCTGGGGGTCTCTGCCACTGGCTTCTAGGGTCTCTGAGAGGAGCCTGTCCAGCGTCCAGGCCCACGGAACCCAGCCCAGAGGAAGCCCGGGCTCCTGGCTCACTTGAGAGGAGGCCACGTGAGAGCAACCGACAAGATAGTGATGACATCTCCAAGGCGGAAAACCCATCTTTTATTTATTTAATCCAAACCATTGTGTGAATTATTCATTCACCTTTATGTAAGCGACTGAACTACAGGGATAAAGGGGAGTCAGAACTCTGGCTTGATCTGCCCCAAGCTGAATCGACCATTGAGGCAGCCTTGCCTAGATGATGGGCCCTTCCCTACCTGGACAGGAGACCAGGGTCAGAGCCCCTTCCCCTCCAAGGGCCTGTGTGGCATGGAGGTGGTCACTTCCCTTCCAGGGCCCTGGGTTTCAGATGTCAACCGGCGGGAGTGGCCCCTATGGGAGAGAGCAGCGGCCCCGCTGCTCCCAGCTGCGTGGGTGGTGGTTTTGCCCCTGAGAGAGGGCCCCACACAACACCTTCCTCACCCTGGGACCTCACGCCAACCCACCATGGATGGGCCATGCAGCCTGGAGCCCCGACTGCCTCCTATGGTCTGTGAGCAGCACAGAGGCAGCTTTGAGGTCTATGGGAAAACAAGGCTGTTTCCTCCTCCAAAGTCAGGCTGCATTTATTACCAAAATCTAATTCTTCCCCTTTGGACATCTGAGATGTATTGAAGGCAGCACAGGCCCTGTTAGGGATAAACTATGGCCTCTGAAGTATGGTCTCTGCATTATTCCTTCTGCATGTGGGATTCCTGCTACCGATGGCCCTGTCTTCCAGAGGATCAGCCCAGGGATGCAGGGAAGAATATTGGGGTCATTGCTGCCAATTAACCTTCAGATTTCATTGCCTGATTGCTCGGTTCATCAAGGACCCCGGGCCCTGGGCCCTAGGCCTTTGGCCTTGTCCTGCTGGAGGAGCTCAGCTGTGGAATAACAATGTCCCACAGGGCTGCCTTTGCCGGCAGCGGAGGGAGGAGGTCAGGTTGAGGCAAGAGCCGAACCCAGTGCAGATGCTGCAGTCCTACAGTTAGACCAGTGCCAGGGCCCCCCTGCGGACAGACCCACAGTGGTACAGACCCTGTCTCCTCCCAACCTCTTACATCCCAATGCCATGAACATGAGCCCTGCACTGCTGCTCCTTCCAGAACCCATGGCAGGCAGCACCCTTTCTCTTGCAGCCCAGCAGTGAATCTCTGTGAGCCTCAGTGTCCTTATGTGTGGACTGGGGATCGGATTGTGTTCGTAGCTGTCACAGCCAGACAGTGAGTGAGCTTGCACATGGAACATGCTGCTTGACTGAGCTCATGTCTTTAGGGGTGCCCAGCAGCTCTGAGCTCTCAGTGGTGGCCTCTGGCACACGATCTGGCCAATGCCTTTGATATCTGTGTGGTAGACAGAGGTCCTGGGAGATGGGGTGAAGGGATAGGTTTGGGGTTACAGGTCGGGGAGGCTGAGCCAAGCTGGAACCATGGCCTTTCCCACGTTCTCCGTCTTCCTCTGCAGGTTTGAGGGCTTTTTGTTTGCACTTGGTTCCTGTTCCTGCTTACCTCCTCCAGGAAGCAACACTGACTGCATCCATCTGCCTTAAACCGGCCTGTAAGCGTCTCTTTGGACCACTGTGCACGAACTCCCAGGCAGCCCCTCTCTCACTCGCTGTGACCTGGCCAGCAGGCATTCACACTTGCATCTTCCCTCACCCTCCTCTGGGAGACCCCACACCCATCCTGGGGCCTTCAGACTCATCTCTAACTCAGGACCAGCATTCCCCCGAGCACTGCATGGCTTGGAACCCTTGGTTTCTCCCCAGCCATGTGGCCATGGTTGACTTGAACATCCCCTTTCTCTGCCCAGCCAGGGAGCTGACCGTCCCGTGCCTGGATGTGGGTGCTTGCATCAGTTCTGTGATTTGGTCCCTTGTCCTAGTGGAGGGAGGCTGGCAGCTGGCCCAGCTCCCCTGGCCTGCAGGATAGGATCCAGTGTCTACTGTCCCCACCTGGAGCAGTCCCAGGCCCCTGCAGGGCTCCCCATCGCCAGCTCCAGACAGCACTGCTAGGAAGTACCCGGCCTAGGGGACAGCTCTGTGTGCCTCTAAGTGGAGCCAGTCCTGATAATTAACGGGGGGATAAATCAAGGCTTAATTACTTGGAAGGCCTCTCGGGTGAGAGATTCATGATCATTGCTGTTATCCTCCTGATGGCTCTGCACAGCATTTCCTCTCCAAGCAGCTGTAAATCCTGGCGGGCGGGGTGCAGGGTTGTGCCCTGAATGGTCACTTAAAGCTGCGTGGGGGGTAGTGGGCCTGGGCAGGGCCAGCTGTCATCTCACAAGTGGTCTGGCCTCAGAGGTGGCTGGCAGGTCAAAGCCCTGGGGCAATAGGATCCAGAACGTCCAGGTGGCTTCCCACCTGCCCCCCTGTTTCTGAGTGCTGGCTCTGCAGGGCAGGCCTCCGACCCTAGAAAGGACCCAGACCGCAGCCTGGGAATGGATGGTCAGGCTCACTGGTCAGCTTGGTGGCCCAGGCCTTCACTTCGGGACCCATGTCCTCAGCGCCACCTCCTCTCAGGGTTCTTGCCTAAATCGCTGAAGCATTGGGGCAGGGGTGCCCCCGAGGCATGCCTGATCCTGTGGCTTCCTGGCAGTGACTAGGGTGGATCCAGGCATTGTCATGCCGGCCAAGGGCTGGTCCCTGTGGAAGGGCCCGGGCTGCTTCTGGAGTCCAGCCCTCAGTTACCGTTCTTAATGCGGTAACTTCATTAAGAGCGTCAGTCTGTGTCAGCTCACCTCTCACTCTGGTTTCCTCATGCGTGCAGATGGAGGCTGGCCAGTGCGACACATGGGCCACCTGCGTCCCTGGGCAGCCTCCACTCCTGCCCCCACTCGGCCTTCTCCTGGGTCCCCGCCCCTCTGGCCTGGTGACACACTCACCATCTCCTTTCCTCCCTCCCACAGAGCTGAGGAAGCAGGTGGAGAGCGCCGAGCTGAAGAACCAGCGGCTCAAGGAGGTTTTTCAGACCAAGATCCAGGAGTTTCGCAAGGCCTGCTACACGCTCACTGGCTACCAGATCGACATCACCACAGAGAACCAGTACCGGCTGACCTCGCTGTATGCCGAGCACCAGGGTGACTGCCTCATCTTCAAGGTGGGTCCCGCGTGCGCTGGCTCTCTGGCTCTCCTGTCTCCTCTGACGGGGATATCTGATTGTAGCCCTTGGCAAAGGAGCAGCCTCGTGTCTGAAGGCAATGGTGTGGTGGGCCGGGTGGAAGGGAGATGCGTTGGCCTGTCCTCTTCACCCCTGAGGCTTCTCAGCCTTGGACTAACCCCATGTGGCTTTGCAGCCTTGGAACCCCTGGACGAGTAAGGCCCTGAGCCACTCCCCTGACTTTCTTGGCCTCCGTCTGTCCTGACTTGGGCATCATTCCGTGAGGGTTGGGGCTCCAGGCGTGTGTCGGTATGTCCAGAGGCAGCAGCGCCTGGGGAGGACTGAAATCTATGTGGGGCCAGCCAGGGGCACCTTTCAAGCCGCCAGGCCAGAGACCAGTGCAAGGTGAGGTAGACAGACTAGAAGAGGAAGGGAGAGCCAGCCGCGTCTCCACACTCGCATCCTGCAAGCCAGCGGGTGCTCTTCTGGTTTGCTGGTGAAGCTGGGCTAGGTCCATGGTTGTGGGCATGGAGAGTCTCGGGTGAGCAGGGTCCAGTAGCAGGAATTGGGGTGTTCCGTGTTGACCATCAGGGTGGAGGTGGCCCCATATGGACCTTAAGCATCAGGAAATCCAGGGCGACAAAGGCTTGTTATCACCACCCCAGTGAGCTAACATCCCGTTTGTGAAGATTGTGCCATTGGCCTGGTATGGCATCTTGGCCTTAGCATGGCCTCGAGGCTGCTTCAGGAAGGCTGGAGTGGGCGGTGGCTGTCGGATATGGGGACAGGCAGAGACCAGCCCTACCTAAGACTGCTGCAGTTTGTCTGGAATGGGCATCTAACCCGCCTGCAGTCTGCAGCCTCTGCGTGTCTTTCTAAAAACAGACCCGACTGTTTCTTTTGATTTGTATAAAAGCTGTACCCAGTGCGGCCTACGTGTGTCCATCAGCCTCTCACAGCAGCGAGCCACTGCCCATCGGAGTCAGCCTTAGCCCGGTTCTTCCTCCTCCTGCAAACTCACCTGTCTCCCTAGCCAGTGCTGCATGGGGTGCAGTGCTGGCTCCTCTGCGTTCCTTGTGGATTTCCTGCTCCTCAGATCGTGTTCATCCACGTCTACACTCTTGAAACTCTCAAACCTTTGAATAATACAAACACACAAAGTCTTTAAGCTATCAGAAATGTATTTCTTCACTTTTGCATAATTCTGTAAACTTTGAATAATTCACAGAGAGGTGTTTAATACATTATAGAAATTCCATGGGTTTTGAAGATGATTAGGTATTAATAAAGGTGTATCACGAACAGTCACCACTTAACACATCACTCGTTACATCAACATTTACAAATTAAGAGATGGCGTTTTCACCAGATCCTTACATGTGCTGTAGTTGAAGCAATGGTCTTACGAAGACTAACTCCAGTGGAGCCTTGGGGCATCTTCCACAGGGTTTTGTATTTAGATTGTCAGAAATCCAAAAGAGCGAAGCAAGTCACCTACCTGCGTGAGGCAGCCGCAGTCGTGCTTTACTGCATTTCCTTTCGGTGTTTTATATATAGGCACATGCATAGACGTCTTCATTGTATCTGGTAACTCGGAATCCTGGGATTCCATTGCGTGTGCTCCTGTGTTACTTTTTAAAAACACCATCAGCAAGTAGTTTCTTGACCACTCTCATAGCCCCTCGTGGGCTTCTGGAACCCCTGCCTGGTGTCCTCAGGTTTCCTGGACACTAGGTCCCTCCCCGTCATGCCCTCAAGTGTGAGCCCTGCCACTCTCCCTGCTCAAGCCAGCATCTTAGCTCCCCTAGAACTTCAGCTCTCCTCCCCACCTTGGCATCCTCTCAGCCCCCAGACTCCTGAGGTCAGGGAGAGGCAGGGAGGGGGCCCCAGGAGGAGGAGGCAGGTGGGTAGAGAGCCCAGGAGCTGGCCAGCTCACAGTGTACAGGAGGCCTGGCTCACCCTGAGGGGCTGAGGTTCCTGCAGGGATCTGGCCTGGGCACCGCAGCTCCTGCTGGGCATCCCACCTGCCTTCCTAGACTCTTGTGATCTGGAGCCTTGGTGTACTCCCCAGGCTGCCCCCTCACTGCCCATCCTCCAGCCCTTGCTGTCCCTTCTTTCTAATGGCAGGCCTGGCCTGGCCTGACCTAACCTGACTCTCCAGACCATGGCCTGTCCTGGCCCAAGGCCTGTGTGAATGTGTCTTTGCAGGCCCTGAGGGATGGGTGTGCTGGGTCAGAAGCCACGGAGCTGAGGCAGCTGCCTCTGGAAGGACGGCTGGGCCAGCGGCCCAGCGCTCCACCAGCAAGGCCTGGTGCCCACAGCAGCCCAACTCCCTACCCTCCCAGCCGCCCACCACACCTGCTCTGGCTGCATTCCAGGGACTCAAGTGGATGGTATCAGGGAACAAGTTTTCTTTTAGCTCAGCTGCTTTCCCACTGTGTAACATGTGCTGTGTTTTCATGCTTGAAGCTCACAGGATCAGGGAGATTAAAGATGGAAGGGCTTTACAAGTTGATGTTTGGAGGCAGGGCTGAGAGCTCCCTGGCAGACCCGACAAGGGGCGCTCTGGGCAACCAAGACAGGAGGCTGACTCCAGGTGAACATGTGGGCTGGTGCCCAAGTGCAGCCATTGCCAGCGGAGTGCCGGCTGGGCCTCTGCCTCATCTGTAAAGTAGGCACAGTAATGTCCGACCCACAGGAATAAGTGGGGTCATGCTCCCAGCACACCCATCGTGGTTGCTGAGACCCCAGCTTGGTCCATCAGCTTCATTTCTGAGCAGTGAAGCCCCTCAGGCAGATGCTGCCAACTTGTGCCTGCATTTGTCCACGGGGCCTCAGCACCAAGGCCCACCTGCTCTGTCCTCTTCACCTGGGCCCAGCTTGCTCATAGACACCTTCTCCAGGAAGCCCTCCTGGATTCCCCAGGCGTGGGACCCTTTCTTCAGCTGACTCCCCTCCTAGGACACCTGCCACCTTGTGTTTTGCCTGACAGGGGACTCTGCCAGAGGTTTTATTCCATTGGGCTAATTGTCCCTTGAGGGTTGCCAGGGAGCCTAAGCGTTCCCCTCCCCCGTGCCCCTCCCCACTAATGGGCTCCTTGTTCTTAAAGATGCTTCTTGTTCCATTTCTCTCCCTGGCTTCCTTTCATAGCCTCTTTCCTCCGGCCTCACCCAACCCCCACCCTCTCCTCCTCCTCTTCCTACTCCCACTCCTCCTACTCCTGCCAGACTCTGTCCTGCCCAGCCGGCATGCCCTGCTGCTAGCTGCACGCAACACCCCACATGTGTCCTCCCTTTTTGGAGGGCTGGGGCCTCACCAACCTTCCCATGCCCCATCCGGTTGACGTGGTGGGATCTCCTGTCGGAAGGATCTGGGCCTTGAGAGCATTTTTGTGAGGGCCGACGCTGGGTCTTGGTCTCCTCACCTATTGAGTGGAGATGACTGCAGCTCACCTCAGAGGCTGCAGGAGTTGAGTCTGATCAGTGCTAACAGCCAGCCCTGGCTGCCTGTGGAGCTGGGGAGGGTTCACGTCACGCTGGGATCCCTGTTGGCTGGTTCAGCTCCAGCCCACGGGGCACTCATGCTTCTCCCAGAGCTTGATCCTGCAGCCCTGCCTGCCACCCCCCAGAGCCATAGGATAGCCCTGCCAGTCTCGACTGCGCTCTCATGCCCTCTGAATGTTCTTCCCTGCAGCTGCCTGAACCTCTCCTGCAGGGGCTTGGCTGCCAGGGAGCCAGCTAGGCTGGGCTGGGCTCCTCGTGGGGCCCATGCAGGTGTGTGAGGGAGCAGGAGGCAGGGTCTGCACGCTTCGGCCTCCTGGCCTTCTCTGCCTGTAGCTCTTCTTTGCTGTGCCTCAAGTGGGCAGAAAGCACAGGGCCTCTGGAAGTGGCCTTCAGTGTCCTGGTCCCTGCAGACCTTCTGGATGGCCTGCAGTATTCCAGCTTTCAGTGGCTCCCAGTGAGCTGACTCTTCCCAAGTCCTCTTCTGAGCTACCCTTCACTGGGTGAGGCTATCAGCCTCCTGAGAAATCCTCCTTGGGTGCCAAGAGGACAGTCCTGGAGCTGCCAAGTTTTCTGGCAGGAGCTCTGACCAGGAGACCAGCATCCGTCCTGCCCCATCCATCATTCCTGTCTCCTTTGTACCCGGAACACCAAGCTTGGTGACAGGGGAAGCATTAGTGCTGTTCATGGCCACCCCACACCCCAGCTCAGGGCCTGGCTTATGGAGAGGGAGCTCCAGACCTTTGCCAGACAAACAGAAAGACAGATTTCGGGGGAGCAAAAAGGAAGAGATAGACAGTGAACAAACAGACAGCAGGCTGACCAGTAGGGCGAGGGCTCATGTTAGCACCTCTGCGTGCAGACGGTTACTGATTCCTCAGGGCCAGGTGGTAGTGGCCCTGGCCTCCATTGTCCAGAGGGGAGGTAAGAGGCACTCTGGAGTCACCTTGTCCCTGGTAGCTCCTGACCCTGGTGTGTACCCTTGACCAGGCCACTGTGCTCCTGTGAGACTCAGTTTCCCCATCTCTCATGAGGAACGTGGTCTGGGTATTCCCTGGGGGCCCTGACCCTGGCCTCCAGGCTTCAGAAGGGCATCCCCAGGGAGCTGAGCATCAGTGGGTGCTTCCGGAAGGATCTGCCATGCTGAGGAAGGGCCATGAAAGGCAGAGGCTATTGTAGGAGGGCAGGGAGAGCAGGGACACAGGTTCCCTGCCCCATCCCACCTGGGTACTGGCACACATGGTTCCTGTGCTCCTGAAAGATCTTGCCAAACCCCAGCCTCCTGGCCACTCCATTCATTTTATCTGATTTTCCCCCAAATGATTCTTCAGGCAGAAAGGGGGCTGCATACGGAGTTAGAAATAGCGAAGCTCGTTCCAGTCAAGCGGGTTCCACAGATGTGTGCTGAGATAATTGAGGGTTTGCCACACAGTCCCCTGCCGCTCTGCCAAGAACGGGGCTTCCCATCCCAGCCAGGACCAAGCCTCTTGCCGCATGGGTGGAGGGAGCTGCCTGCCTGGGCTGCTGTTTGGGAGAAAGGCAGGAACATCTCAGCTCCAGCTCTTCCTAACAGGAGCACACTGCCTCTGCTTCTCTCCCTCCCGAGAGGAGACAGAGATCCCAGACTCCTTAGAGCTTCCTAGGAAGGCCTTGGCCTGCCTGGGCCTGGAGGAAGGGAGGCACAGAGCTCCTGGTCTCTCCATCCTGGCTACACTCCTCCCAGTGGTTCGCAAGGAATTCTCCCGACCTCCCCTTTCCCCTTCTTCTCAAGGCCAAGGGAAGGAAGCCTCCTGTTATAGGAGTGAGAAAATCAATGGTAAGAAGTGGAATGCCCAGGCGGGGGCCACAGAGGAAATGCAATTTGGGGCAAAACTGTGAACTTCTGATGTCTGTGAGACACACTGGTTCCGGCAGGCTCCTCATTCCTCGCTGCCCAGAGCCCTCCCCGGCTCAGAGGCCTGCAGGGTGGGCATCAGGGTCAGAGGCATGGACAGCACAGATTTCGGAACCTCACAAACCCAGCATCACCACCGTGTGTGAAGCACAGCAGGCCTGTGGTGACATTGACTTCCCGGATTTGTTGTATGGATGAGGGGGAAAAGTATACAGGTCCAGCTTCCCCAATTCAAAAACCTGAAATCAGATATGTTCCAAAATCCACAGCTTTTTGAGTGTGGATCTGTCGCTCAAAGGAAATGCTTAATGGAGCATTTCTGATACCGGATGTTCAGATTAGGGATGAATATTTGCATGACATGCTTACTCAACCAGTGGACACATAATACAGATATTCTAACAACCAGAAAAACCGGAAATCCCAAACACTTGGTCCTAAGCATTTCTGATAGGGGATACTCAGCACTCATATATGTGTATATATGTGAATCTAGTACAGCCACGCTTCACTGGACAACAGGGACATATTCTGAGGAACGTGCTGTCTTTGCGGGAACATCCTAGAGTGACTTACACAAGCCTGAGACACGTGGCCTTCCGCATCCCTGCGCCATGCAGCCTCTCGCACCCTGGGCTATGTGGGCTAGCCTGTTGCTGCCAGCCTGCAAAAGCATGCAGTACGCGACTGTGCTGAATGCAGTAGGCCGCTGTGGCACAGTGCTGAACATCTGCATGTCTGCATGCGTCTAAATATGGACAAGGGGCAGTAAACATGATGTGTGAAGGGTGGAAAGTGGTGCACCTGCGTAGGGTTCTTTCCGTGAACAGAGCTTGTAGGGCCGGTGGGAACTCTAGGTGAGCCAGTGAATGACAGTGAGCGAGTGTGAAGGCCTAGGACGTTACTGTGCACAATTGGAGACTTCATAAACACTGCACCCCTTAGGTGACACTCAATTTATTCAAAATGTTTTTCTTTCTTAAATAATAAATTAATGGCTGAGCACAGTGGCCCATTCCTGTAATCCTAGCATTTTGGGAGGCTGAAGGGGGCGGGGGAATCAGTTGAGGCCAGGAGTTCAAGACCAGCCTTGGCAACATAGCAAGACCCTGTGTCTACAGAAAATTTAAAAATTAACCAGGCATGGTGGCGCCTCCCTGTAGTCCCAGCTACTCCAGAGGCTTAAGTGGGAGAATTGCTCGAGCCCAGGAGTTGGAGGCTGTGGTGAACTGTGATCATGCCACCACACTCCAGCCTGAGTGACAGAGTGAGACCCCATCTCCAATAATAATAAAGTTTACTGTAACTTTTTGATGTTATAAACCTTTTGATTTTTTTAATGTTTTTGTATAACACTTAGCTTAAGGCACAAGCATGTTGTACAGCTATAGGAAAATATTTTTATACGGCAGCCTTCCTGGGAAGCAGAAACAGCCCCACGCCTCTTGTCCTTGTGCCAGTACAGGGTGGCATTGCTGTGTACCCTTCTTTCCCCCTCCTCATCCTCACCATGCCTGTTGGACCTCAGCTGGGTAGGTTAGGAGGCTGGGGGTGGGCAGGGGGGCGCACAGAGCCCACTGCTGGCATCTAGATGCCTGATCCTGCTGGGGTCCCGCATGCTCACTGTTGCATAGACTGCGGAACTCCCAGACAAGAAGACTGTGCCCCAGGAGAAATGAGAACATGGGCGTCAGGCAGGATCCACACTCCTCTGTGGCCGCAGATTGGCCTGGGGAAATGACTTCTGGCCTCAGCTCCCCAAGTACAAAGTGGGACCCGGGAGCCCACTTCTCAGGTGCTGAGCAATGACTAGCTGATAAAACAGCACAGGAAGCCCCAGTTTCCAGGCTCCCTCCCTTCCTTGTTGTCTCCCTCCCCCTCCCCCATGCCCCCTGTGCACCTGCAGCAACCAGCACAGCGCCAGGCCTCCGTGGAAACTGGCAGGATGGCTTCTGTGTTGTCTTTTCCCATTATGTTGCTATAAAGGAATATCTGAGGCTGGGTGATTTCTAGAGAAAAGGCAATTCCACGATTCTGGTGGATGCATAGTTCAAAAGTGGGCATATGCGCCTCTGGAAAGGGCCTCAGGTTGCGTCCACTTATGGCAGAAGAGGAAGGGGAACCGCCCATGTGGGCAGAGATCACATGGCAAGAGGCCAAGGGGGTAGGGTGCCAGGCTCCTTTTGGCAAGCACCTCTCATGGTAACAAAGAGGGAGACCTCGCAAGTTCCCTCAAAGGCAGCACCAGGCTGTTGTTGAGGCTGTGACACCATGACCCAGACACCTCCCTGTAGATCACATCTCCAACATTGGGGATCTTTCTTCAACATGAGACTTGACAGGGAGAAACCAACAATAGCCACACCAGAGCACGTGGTCCTAGGATGAGACCCTCCCAGGGATCCGAGCCCCCCACACCCACACCAGACAGAGCACATGGTCCAGGGGTGAGACCCTCCCAGGGATCCGAGCCCACCACACCCACACCAGACAGAGCACTTGGTCCAAGGGTGAAACCCTCCTGGGGATATGAGCTCACCACATCCACACCAGACAGAGTACGTGGTCCAGGGGTGAGACCCTTCCAGGGATAGGAGCCCACCACACCCACACCAGACAGAGCACGTGATCCAAGGGTGAGACCCTCCTGGGGATAGGAGCCCACTATACCCACACCAGAGCATGTGGTCCAGGAGTGAGACCTGCCAGTGATACGGGCTCATCCCAGGAGACAATTCCCCATTCCTGCCATAGAAAGGGGGCAGGAAAACCTAGGTCCTATGTGTCTTGAGAATTGAGGCAGCTCCACTTCCCAGCTGCCTTTGCATCCCTGAGGGGTAGGTGGCCTTCGGGACACCACCAGCCTGGGGGCCACAGCCCAGCTGTTGCTATGGCCCCTGACGAACTGTGGCAGTAGCGGGCCCCCCAAGCTCTGGGCTCTGGAGTGTCATGGGTGGCTGGGCCTTTGCCTGGGTGGGGAGAAGGGAAGTAATTAGCTGGACCTGGAGCCACCAAGCTGGCTTGGAAGGTGAGGAAGGGCCGAGCCCCAAACATGGCCGGCTCAGCTGACAGCCACAAGTGTCCTGCCGGCACCAAGAGCCTGCAGAGGGCACATGGCCCAGTCCCTACGTGAGTCAGGCTAGAGGGAAGATGCATGCAGCTCCTGGCCCTGGCTGGGTGAGTCTGCAGAGGCCGCGTGGCTGAGCCTATTACCTCTGTGAAGCATCTCCTTGCATTGCAGGGAACATAGGAGATGGTGCAGGGGCGGCTCCACTTGGGGAGAGCATTTTCGGAACCACCTGTCCAGGCTTGGCCCAACAAGGCTCAGCATGTGTGGCCAGGCTGCTGTGGAGTCCCTGGGCCAGGCCTGGCCTGGCGTGGGGTCTGGAGTTGGTGGAATCCTCCTAAAGCACCCTAGTAGTAAGGAAAGCCAGGAAGATGGCAAGAATGGCCATGAGGATGCCACCTTTTCTGGGCACACCAGCCATGTCATCCCCCAGCCTCCACAGCATCTGTGGCCTTGGATGAGCGTTTGCTGAATGGAGGTGGTCTTTGGCGTTGCTGCTGGTCCGCCCCCATACAGTAGTGGAAGGGGCTAGACCCAGGCCAGAGCCACCTTGGTGTGGATGTCACCTGCCTCTGCCAGCCCCGGGACCTGGACACATGGATTCACCTCCTCAAGCCTTGTCTTCCTTTATGGGGGCCTTGATCATTGCATATGCCCAAGGGTCATGGTGATGTTCCCAGTATGTATGCAAGTGCCAGGCATGTCGGGGACCCCGTATGCCCGCCACATGGCCCTTAGTGGCTCCTGGCCACTGTCTGCCAACTTCAGGCAGTGTCTTAACCACGAGGAGCTGCAGGTCAGTGATCGCATCACAGAAGCTTTCACGGCTCCTCAGTGAGGAATGCAGGAAGGTTGCAGGAGGAACAGGTTGACCTCTCCTGTCCTAGGCCCCGACCTTGCACTGGCCTCATGCACGCTCCCACACATGGATGCACGCATGTACACACACACAGGCAGCCTCATACACACATACATGCACTCACAAATACACAGGCACAGGCAGCCACCCACACGCATACATGCTCTCACACATGCACGAGCACAGGCAACCACATACATACACATATGCACACACATGCTCACGGTTGGCCTCTGTCTCTCCCAGGGTGTCCCACTTGCTTCCATAACCTGGATCCAGGGGCAAGGAGGGAAAGCGAGTCTGGCAGCGTGGGCCCGGCCAGCCCCCACAACCTGAGCCAGTGTTTCAAGGACTGTGAAGGCCCCATGGTGTGCAAGCCGCCATGTTAGAAAAGAGATATAAGGGGTTTCCTTCCCGTCCTTCCCACCAGGCTGGGCCAGGGTCCCACTGACCCCTGCTGCCCTAGCAGTGTGTTGAGAGCAGAGCACCCACACATGCCCACACGCCTGTTTGTACACGCCACTTGCACAATGTGGTGTGCAAGCCCCAGGCACGCTCTCATCACCAAGCCCATGCCAGAGGTTGTTAGCTCATGAATCGAGGACCTGCTGTCCAGCTGGGGCATGTTGACACAGGATTTATCACTCCCATATGAAGTGTCTGCTTTGCTTCCCATGGGTGTAGACATGACCTTGGTAGCTGCCTTGTTCTTTTCTTCTGAAGCAGGCTTGTGAATAAGCGGCACATCTGCCAGCACGCCATCTCCCATGCACTGATCTCACACAGATCGGGACTCTAGACTCCAGGCTCTGAGAGGGGAGCTTACTCCTGGAGGACAGGCCTTAGGCAGTGACTACCCCTATGCCATTCCAGGCTGAGCTTGCCACCAGGTGCCCAGAAGTGAACCTGGCCCTCACAGTGCTCCTGGCCTGATGGGGAGGTAAACACGCCTGGAGTCTCTGGAGGCTGCTGGGATGAGGCTGCCCTGATCTGTAGACAAGGGCTGGTGAGGGCCCAGGTGGCCAGTCCTGCAGTGGAGGCAGCCAGACCTCATGGAGGAAGAGGTCTGGGGGCATAGAATGGGAAGCCAGACATGGGGCCCCCAGGTCTGGGGCCAGAGATGCTGGGCAGGAGTTCCTACTGGGGTATCTGCCTGCTCCGCTCTGTCCTCCTTATTCCTCCGCTAAGGAGCGGGCTCACCTGGTCCAGGAGCCAGGCTGGAGGGAGACAGACAGGACTAAAAGGGCTGAGATAGGAAGAGGCTCTGGGTGCTGGGCTCCAAGCCCTTAAGGATCTGCCTCTGCTACACAGAGCAGCAACTGGAGCCACATGGCCAGGTGAGTGGGCACCTCAGGGTTGTCATGGCAACAGCTCTCAGCCAGAGGTGGATGGAATTCGGGGGTTGAAGGTCGGGCATTCGGGAGCCCGTTCACTGCAGGGCTGCTCAGGAAGCAGGCACTGCAGTGGCCCACCCTGGAACAGCTCCACTTGTCATGCATTCACCTGGAATCTGCCCTCCTGACTGCACCTCTGTGGCCCCCGAATGCCCGCAGCCCGGCCCATCAGATTTCTCTCCTGTCTGAGCACCCCATCATCCTCCTGGTGTTCACTGCTGTGGATTTGAGCTTCAAAGCCCTCGTTAAGCCCTTTCCATCTTTCTCCAGAGCAGATCTGCGACGCAAGCTTTTGGGTGACACAGGACCTGAGAGAGGAACTCTGTGGCCCCTCCCCTGATTCCTGGTGTGGCCAGAGGTCACGTGAGAGGCAGCCCCTGGCCTGATTCCTGGTGTGGGCAAAGGTCACGTGAGAGGCAGCCCCTCCTCTGATTCCTGGTATGGGCAGAGGGCACGTGAGAGGCAGCCTCTCCCCTGATTCCCATTGTGGCAAAGGGCATGTGAGAAGCAGCCCCTTGTAGAGCTCTGGGCAGGGAGTGGTTCCTGAGGCCAGTCCCTTGAAAATAGGGTCCATGTGTGGGGGTGCCCATGCAGGGCCCTGGAACCATCTCTGAGGCTGGAGCAGCAGTGATGTCTTCTCTCTTCCCCGTCCTGCTATGACTCCAACACCTAGCATCTGCCCCTGTGCCCCCGCCTTGGGTCTAGTGGTGATGACTGAGTACTTAGGTTGTTGGAGAAGTGTGCTCACCATGCACACGTATGATTTTTGACCAACACAGGTAATTTCAGGCACAGCGATCCCCGATTGTAAAACTGAGATCACCCTTGCCTGTTCCGGTGGGTAGCATGAGGGGTGCGCTCCACCAGGCTGTGTCCTCAGAGCAAGATCCCCACGCTGCAGAATGCCTGCTGCCCCCTCACCCCTCGGCCTGCCCCGCCTGTGTCTGAGGGCACAGTGCCCTCCCTGCTGTGGCTCAGGCTGCCCCCAGGGCTCTGACCTGTGGAACAGCAGACAGGAGGCCTCGGCTGGAGGCCCCAGGGCACAGATGTGGTCCGCTCCACTCAGTCCTCCCACATCAGACCAGGGTCCTCTTCTACCTGCCCAGACGGCTGCCCTACAGCCCAGCTCCTCTCGGGCTGTTTCACCAGGCCACTCTCAGTTGTCTCTTAGGCCTGGTGACATTTTGGAATGGAAATGAAGTTCTGCATTGATGGGCTGAGAAGCAGGAAGATGAAATGGGAGTTTGGACTGAGGGAAGGTCAGCAGGACGGCCTCAGGGCCTCCATGCTGTGGGGGATCCTAGCCCCCTGAGCCGACGTAGCTCCTTGAGAGCACGGATGCCTGGGACTCACCTAGAGGCACTGAGGCTGCGGGAGTCCAGGGCTCCCCTGAAGCTCCTCAAGCTAGAGGCAGGGGTGCTGGTGGGTGTCCAGACATGTGGGTGGGTGGCCAGGGGTGCACTGCTGGGTGTCGGTGTGATGGTGGGTGGCTGGGGGTGCTGTTGGGTGTCCAGGTGTGAGGGTGGGTGGCCACATGTCTTCGGTCAGGGCAGCCGCCAGCAGGACTTTGCCACCGAACGCTGTGCAAGCCTCGGCTGCCTCCCTCCTGGCCACTGGCCCTGCCCCAGGTGGAGACTGGCCCAAGGGTCAGGCCAACCCTAACTTTCAGTCTCAGCACTGCCTCTCGTCAGCCACATGTTCTTGAATGAGCTGCTCACCCTGGCATGGCTGTGAGGATCGAGTGGTTGGTTGCAGGGCAGTCCCTGGCTAGCGTTGCGCTGTGCAGCCTGAGGCGCGTGATTCCTCCTCCAGGCTTCCTTCTGCTTCATGTTGTTTTCCTCCCCCAGGTATCCAGGAGAGACCCTGTGTGTCAGGGCCTATGATCAGATTCAGCCATAGCTCAGCTCCTTCTACCTTCCCTGCCCCCTGCGGCTTCTGTTTTTCATAGAATCTTAAGAGATTCCAGGGGTCTTCTGAGACTTCATCTGGTCTCTTTTTTTTTTTTTGAGACAGTCTTGCTCTGTGTTGCCAGGCTGGAGTGCAGTGGCATGATCTTGGCTCACTGCAACCTCCGCCTCCCGGTTTCAAGCGATTATCGTGCCTCAGCCTCCCGAGTAGCTGGGATTACACCCGCCACCATGCCTGGCTAATTTTTTGTATTTTAGTAGAGATGGGCTTCCACCATGTTGGCCAGGCTGGTCTTGAACTCCTGACCTTGTGATCCACCCACTTGGGCCTCCCAAAGTGCTAGGATTACAGGTTTGAGCCACCATGCTCAGCCTCACCCCTTCATTTTACAGGGAATTTGGCAGGGGTCCGAGAGGTCAGTGACTGTGCAGTTACTTCACTCAAGGCTCCCACCTCAGGTTGAGTCCTGGAACTGGGAGTTGGTATGTAGTTTGAGGCTGTCTGGGTAATGGCAACAAACGGTGGCTTCCTTTTAATCGGTCCTGGGGAAGCACAGACTGCATTGTGAGCCTGGACCTGCACCCTCTGTCTCAGCCTCCATGAAATCAGGCCTTGGGCCCCGTGTCCCCGGACACGGCACACTCTTTGCTGCCCTGCGCAGGGCAGAACTATTTTGTGTGGATTGTGCCTGAGGTGGTTGAAGAAATCAGAGGTCAGGGAGCTGTCCGTCCCCTGGTGCTGAAGCTGAAGTCAGAGCGAGGGTCTCCATGACGCTGGAGCTTGGCCTTCAGGCAGCAGCCAGTGGGGAGCTGGGCTGATTTCCATGGAAATGGGCATCATCCTCGTGTGGGCACGCCTCCCCATGACTCGTGGCCCCAGGCATTCAGAAAAGGCTGCTGCCTCTGGAAAGGAATCATACCTAGGGCCATTTGTGATTCGCAGTTCGGTGTTAAGGAGCTCCTACATACCAGGGGTCATTTGTGAATCAGGATTCGGTGTTAAGGAGCTCATGTGGGGGACGTGGTTGGGAACATTTGTGACACAAGGTTTGGTGTTAAGGAGCTGGTACCTGGGTCATTTGTGATACAGGGTTCCGTGTTAAGGAGCTGGTATCTGGGTCACTTGTGATGCAGAGTTTGGTGTTCCTCAAGACTTCACTTCTCTGCATAGATTTTTAAAGGAGGAAAACTGCTGGTGGCTTCTCACCTCATCACCCACCCTTGCTCAGAGTCAAGGCTGCCCTGCTGATGGAGGGCAGGTCTTGGTGTGGGCCCCAGGAGTGGGAAAGGGTGCCTGGGGCCATGCAGCAGACCTGCAGCAGGGCAGTGGCTGGAGCCATGTCACACTCACCTAGCAGCCTTCTCGCTGTCTGCTCAGGTGTGTGGCATCCTCAAAGGCACTCACACTCCAGGCCTGGCTGAGGAAGGGCCGTGAGCAGGACCTTGTGGCTGTGGGTGGTGCTGCCAGGAGCTGGTTAACTGACAAGACCACCTCAGCAGTCCCTGGGAGGCTCCAGTCAGAGCAAGGTGGAAAATACCGCCAGTGAGCTCCTCACCCTTCCTTCCCTCCCTGCCATTCACAGGCTCTTCTTCCCATCTTCTGTTGGAGCAATGAAGCCTAAACAGACAGTTTAATTTGAATTTGCCTCTCTGGGTCCCCTGAATTGAGAGTGGAGTTGCTTTCAATGCATGCTGACTATACCCCATCTTGTTTCTTTAGCTGTGGTTCAGGATGTCCAAGCAGCTATGTCCGCATGTGCTGGCATTTCCCAGGTGCCCTCTGCCTGGCAGACTCACCTCCCAAGGCACCCCCAGGTCCCCTCTGCCTGACACACTCACCTCCTGAGGTGTCCCAGGGCGTTGGCATCCAGCCAGGGTGGGGTGCTCACAGTAAGGTGGGCTCTGTCCTCCCAAGGCTGCCCTTCCTCATCTCATGTCCCAGCCCCAGCCGCAGACCTTCCTGGTGGGGGTGGGGTGGGTGCACATGGTGAACGGTGTCTGCCCACTGCCAGGTTCAAGAAGGTGGAGGCTAGGAGCGATTCTTGGTCCCTTAGAGAGGGAGATGGGGAGGGCGCCAGCTGTGGGGCCCAATGACACGGGCAAGCCTGTGGCTCAGATCACCCGTCTACCCTGGCACCAGCTGCATAGGACTGCCAACCAAAAGCACAACATTCCTCATATCTGCATAGAGAATCCCTCATGGCTTAATATCGAACATAGGAGAAGACTCTAGTGGCTCATCACCCGTCACCTGGAGAGGGCGGGGGCACCACGGGCCTCGGGCCGTGTCTGCTGCCTTCCTGCCACCTCTGCATCCCCACATCTCCATGTCTGTTCCCTGGTGAAATCGGAGGTGTAACACATCGTTTGTTTTCTGCTCTGTTCCTTCAACACTGTATCATGAGCATTTTACGCTCAATTAAATATTTCCTCGATGATGATGTTTAATGGTTGCATAATGTGCTATTTCATGGTTGGGCCATAATTTACTTAAAATATTTCCTTGTTGTGGGACATTTAGCCAGTTCCTTTATTTACTCACCTATTGATTTATCTTTCGCTGTGAAACACAGCATCTCAGTGAGCATCCATTGACATAGACCTTTCTCTACATCTCTGGCTATTTCTTTAGACTAGGTTTCTAGTAGATTGATTAGTTTTATCCAGTTAAATTATTAACCCATTTATGCCAGAGGTTGCAAAAATTTTGTGTGAAAAAGTAGACCATGGTGATGACCTTGAACAGTGAGATATAAGTAACTCGCACAATCTTAGCGTTCCAATAATGGAACACTAGGCATAAATTGGTTAATTCAAATGCATGACCATTTAAACCCATATTTGAGTTGTTCTGCATCTACTTCAGGCATATAAGACTTCAGGGAATGAGACTTGGCTCATACCGTGTAATTCTGAGACTGCAGAGCTGGGAGGACTTTGGAACATGCTGAACGTCCTGGCTCATAATCTTAATGAAACCCCATGTATGTGGTGGCACAATTCCTGTCTCCATATTATGAAGATCAGCACACTGGGGCCCTGGTTTGCCCAAGGTTCTGCAGTTGGACGAGATCTGAGCAAAGAACCAGGTATCCTGCCTAGAGAGCCCCCTGTCAGCTCAGCTCTGCAGCCCAGACTCCACCTCTAGGCTTCAGGCTCCACACCTGAGCTGAACCATAGGGGTGCTGTGGCCCAGACAGGGAGCAGGGAGGAAGGTGGGGCTGCCCCTAGCTCATGCATCTCCCAGTTCCATTTCTTCTCTGGATCCCAGGCTCCCCATCTGCAGTGAGATCCCTGCCTCCACAGGGTCCTAGGAGTAACTGGGACGCCCTGCAACTTGCCTGCTCTCAGGGGCCGGGTGCTTTCTGTTGACCACGCCATACTTCCTTTTGCTTTATAAATTACAGCAAACATTGTATGTGAGCATCCTTCTGTGGTTTGGTATGGGGCCCCTGAGATGGGAAGCTCACAGATTCAAGAACTACACTGTTTGCCAAATTGAGGGCCCACTGTGACTGCAGGTAGTCAGTTTGTAGTGAGTGAAGAAAGGCCAGGAGCCTCAAGGAGGGGAGGACTTTGGGGCAGCCTGGCCATGGCCCTGTGTCATCACTGTGTCGAGTGGCCTCCTTTCCTCCTGAGGCTCCAGCTTTCTTCAAGTTTGGGCTCTGTGGGGAGGTCCCAGCAGCTCCTCAGCACCCCTAACCAGGACAACCTCGGCTTCTGGGGGCCATGCAGAGACATCATGACCTGGTTCAGGGCTTCTCAAAGCTGCCTGTGGCCCCATCTGCCTAACCTGGGTCACTGCAGGTAGGATCTAGGAACCCAGGTGTTGGCAGGCTCCCAGGAAACATGTCTCTTGTCAGTCCAGGTTTGAGGGCTGGTGATTTAGGGCCACTGTGGGGATATGGAAGGTATGTCCGGCTCTCACCTGTCACTCCTGTGGGAGTTGTGGCGAGTCCTAGCTGGCCTGTTCCAGAAACTCTTGTTTAAAGGCATATCCTTTCCTGATTGAATTACCTTGGTACTTTTGTTGAAAATCAGTTTCCCATATGTGTGGTTCTGTTTTTGAACTCTGTTCCATTCAGGTGACCTTTTGCTACTGTCTTGAATGCTGCAGCTTTATAGTAAGTCTCAAAGTCAAGTAACATAAGGCCTCCAATTTTCTTCTTTTTCATAATTATAGCTATTCTAGTTCCATATAAATTTTGGAATCTGCCTGTCAATTTCTACCCAAAAAACCCTGTTGGACTTTGATTTGGATTACATTCAATCTGTAGGTCAATTTGGAAAGATTTGTCTTTCTAACAATATTGTCTTCCAATCCATGAAAAGTATATTTCTACATTTATATAGGCCTTTAATTTCTTTCAGCAATGTTTTTGGCTTTTCAATATACAGGTTATGCATATTTTTGAAATGCTTACCTCTAACTATTTCATGTTTTCATACTTTTGTAAATGTGCTTTACATTTTTTTTATTTTACATGATTTGTCTGTGCTTATTCATTAAAAAATTTTTATTTTCTAATTTTTCCCTAATATATAGAAATAACTGATTTTTATATATTGACCTCCTATCCTGTGACCTTGCTGAATTTGCTTATTAGTTCCAGAAAATTTTTGAAGTTTCTTCAGGATTTTTAACATAGCCAATTGTGTCGTGTGCAGAAAGTTAGTTTCATGTCTTCTTTTCCAACTTTTATGCCTTATATTTCTTTATCTCGCCCTTCACTACTGGCAAGGAATTTCAGTACAGTGGTGAATAAGAAGGGCAAGGGGACACTTTGACCTTGTTTCTTATACTAGTGAGAAAGCATTTAGTATTTCAGCATTAGTATGCTGTTAAATGTGGGTTTTTCATAGATATCATCTATCAGGTTGAGAAAGTTTCCTTCTGTTCTAGTTGCTCAGAGTCAAATTTTGTGTTCATTTTTCTACATCTATTGAGATGATCATATGAACTTTCTTTCTTATTCTATATTATAATACTGGTTGATTTTTTTAAATGTTAAACCAACCTTTCATTCCTAGGATAAATCCTACTGGGTCCCTTTTTATGTAATTGCTAGCTTCAATTTACGCATTTTTGGTGAGAATTTTTGCATCTATGGTCTTGTGCAATATTCATCTGTGGTTTAGTTTTTCTTGTAATGGGTTTGTTTGCCTTCGTATCAGGATGATGCTAGCCTCAAAAATGAATTGGGAAGGGTTCCCTCCTCCTCTGTTTTCTGGAAGAATTTGTGTAAGATATTTCTTCCGTAAATATCTGACAGAGTTCACTAGTGAGGTCATCTGGGCTTGGCATTTTCTTTGTGGAAAGCTTTTTAAATTATGAATTTAATTTATTTAATAGATAAAGGACTATTCAGATTTTTTTTTTTTTTTTTTTTTTTTTTGGCTTTTTATCTTCCCGATGTTTTGAGACGGAGTTTCGCTCTTGTTACCCAGGCTGGAGTGCAATGGCGCGATCTCGGCTCACCGCAACCTCCGCCTCCCGGGTTCAGGCAATTCTCCTGCCTCAGCCTCCTGAGTCGCTGGGACTACAGGCACGCGCCACCATGCCCAGCTAATGTTTTGTATTTTTAGTAGAGACGGGGTTTCACCATGTTGACCAGGATGGTCTCGATCTCTTGACCTCGTGATCCACCCGCCTCGGCCTCCCACAGTGTTGGGATTACAGGCTTGAGCCACCGCGCCCGGCCTCAGATGTTTTTTGAGTGAGTTTTGGTTATTTGTATCCTCTTGAGTTTTTGCTTATTTTGTGTATGCTGTCAAATTTATTGGCATAAAATCCTTCATAATAATTCATTATTATCCTTGTATTACCTGTAACATCTGCAGTGCTGTCCCTTCTTTCATTCCTGATACTGGAAATACATATTATCTCTTTTCTTCATCACTCTAAGTTTTATCAGTTTTTAATCTCTGTCCTTTCAGGTCTATCCAGTTTTGCTTCCAATATTTTTAAGCCCTGTTAGGGGCACATGTACACTTAGGATTGTTATGTCTTTTTGATCACTTGCATTCGTAATTATAATTAAGCAGTGTCTGTCTTTAACCCTGAAATATTCTTGTTCTGATGTCTGACTTGAATATTAATATAGCCACTCCTGATTTCTTATAATTTTAATATTTATATCTATCTATATCTATTTCCAATCTTTTAATCTCCTTCTGTCTTTATATTTTTAATGGATTTTTTTTCTTTACTGACAGACGTGGACTCCGATATATTAAATGGATTTTTTTGTAGATAACAAATAATTGAATCTTGCTTGTCCAGCCTGATAATCTGTGCCATTTATATTTAATATAATTTTTATGACATTGAGTTTAAATCTGCCATCTTGTCGTTTGTTTTCTTTTTGTCCCGTATATTCTTTCTTTTTTTTTTTTTTTTTCTTGCCTTCTTTTTGGCTGTTTTTTGGTATTCCATGTTTTCTCCAACATTGACTTATTATAACTCTTTTGTTTTCTTCTGTTTTGGTTTAGTTATTGCTCTAGGGCAAGGGTCAGTAAACCTTTCCTGTAAAGAAACAGGTATCAAATATTTTAGGCTTTGGGAGCCATACTCTCTGTGTCACACCTCTGCTGTTTCAGCACAAAAGCAACTGTGTAAGTTATAGAAATGAATGAGCTTGGCTCTGTGCCAGAAAAACTTTATTACAAAAGCAGGCAGTGGGCCAAAATTGACCCCTGGGTTAGAGTTTGATGACCCCAGCTGTAAATTTACATTATGCATGATTAATATCGCAGTCTATTTTCAAATAATCTTACACTAGTTAACATACAGTATTTTTAAAGTATTTTTCCATGTTTTCTTTTTGTGTAATTTTTGCACCAATTTTTTGTGAGATTATTTTTTCACTTTAGAGAGTACATTATCTTCTAAATTAAAATGATTCAAAAATGCCATTTAACTGTACTCACATATTTACTACTTCTGGCACTCTTTCTTCCTTTGTGTTGATCCAGATTTCCATCTGGTTTTTTTTTTTTCTTTTGCAGGAAACACTTACTTAACATTTCTTATATTTTAGTCCTGCTACCAACAAATTTTCTCAGTTTTTCTTTGTCCAAAAATGTCTTTATTTCATCTGCATCTTTAAAGGATATTTTCTCTGGATATAGAATTCTATGTTGACAGTCATTTTTATAAAGCATCTTAAGAATGTTCGTTTCACTGTTTTCTGGCTTGCATGGATTCTGACAAGAAGTCTGCTAGTAGTTTTATCTTCATCCTTTGTAATACAATATGCGCCCCACCCCCAGCTGATTTTAAGATTTTCTTTGTATTTATCCTGCTTGTGGTTCATTGAGCTCCTTGGATTTGTGGGTTTATAGTTAATCAGATTTGGGAAATTTTGCCCATTGTTTAAGTATTTTTTCTGTTCCCCTCTCCTTTTTCCAGTACTCCAGTTTTACATATTTTAAGTCACCTAATATTATCCTAGTTACTGAAGCTTTGTACTTTTTGTTTTTTGTTTGTGGTTTTTTTTTTTTTTTTTTTTTTTTTTTTGGTTCTCGGTCTTTTTTTTTTTTTTTGGGCTTTAGTTTGGATCATTTCCTGTTCCTGTCTTTAAGTTCACTGACCTTTTATTCCAGAGTGTCTACTCTGCCATTGATTTCATGCAGTAGAGTTTTAAAGTTTCATTTATTTTGTTTTTCATGTCTAAAAGATCCATTTGGTTATTTTTTCAGTGTCTTTGGTTTCTTTTTCATTTGAGTAATCTGTTGCTATGCAACAAATTTCTCCAGAAGTTAGCACCGTCAAATAGCAGACATTTGTTAACTCATGAAGTTTTTGAAATTCAGGAACCTGAAGTAGTTTAGCTGGATAGTTCTGGCTCAGACCCTTGTCACAGGGTGCAGTTAGGGGCTTCTGGCCTGGGTTGCAAAGCTGAAGGCTTGACAGGGGCCACAGGATCTGCACAAATTTATTTAGGTGGCTCTTGGCAGGAGACTCACTTCCTCTCCATAGGTCTACTTGAGTGTCCTCACAACATGGCAGCTGGCTTTCCCCAGAGTTAGTGTTGAATGAGCTAGAAAGAGAGAGACAGACAGACAGATAGACAGAGCCAGCTCAAGATGGAAGTTACAGTGTCTTTTATAATGTAATCTTGGAATTGACACACTGTTTGCCTTTTTTGTGTCTGTGTGTGACAGTCTTGCTCTGTTGCCCAGGCTGGAGTGTGGTAGTGCTGTCATAGCTCACTGCAGCCTTGATGGGCTCAAGTGATCCTCCCGTCTCAGCCTCCTGAGTACCTGGGACTACAGGTGCATACCACCATGCCTGGCTCTGGCGTTTTCTATTGATCATGTAGGCCAACCTTGGTGTGATATGGGAGGAGACACCACCAGGGTGTGGCTGCCAGGAAGCAGGTCGCTCAGGGCCATCCTGGGGGCTAGCAGCCATCCCCTTCATTGCATTTATGTTTTCCTCTAAATTCTTCAGCGTATTTATAATTGCCGTTGTAAGGTCCTTTTCTGCTGATTTCATTATTTCTGGACTTATTTCTATTGGCTGATTTTTCTCCTAGTTATAGACCGCGTCTTCCTTTTTTTGCATGGGTAATAATTTTTGATTGTATGATGGGCATTGTTAATATTATGTTGTCAAGTGTGTGAATTTCATTGTTTTTTTCTTTGAAGAGTATTGGGTTTTTTTTTGGCAGGCAGTTAAGTTATTTTGGGGTCAGCTGGATCCTTTCAAGAATTGTTTTCACACTCTGTCGGGGCTTGTCTGGATTTGCTTTTATTCCGGGACTAGTTTAACTCTACTAGTAAGACACGACCCTTCTGAGGTTCCTAGCAAATGCCCCGGGCACTCAGCGAGAATGTCTGCTCTGGCTGGTGGGCATGTGCCTATCCCCAGTCCCATGTGTCCTTTGGGAATTGTTCCCTGGCAGCTCCTTGTTGTGCTTGGCTCAGCCTCATAGAGTTGCATACTGTGCGCGTAGAGCCTACCGTTCAGCAGCTCAGTGAGACCTTTCTCCAGGTTGCTGGAAGCCTTCTCTGCACAGCTCTGCCCAGGTCTGCCCTCCACAGATCCTGCCTTCCTTTCAGCAGGACCACCGTGCTGAGCTGCTCATCTCAGCACCAAGCCTGGAAGAGACCGTTGGGTGGAACAAGGGGTGCTTAGAGGTTCACCTCATTTGTTTCTCTGTCCTCAGAGGTCACAGTCTGGTTTCTGTGAACACTTACTGTATTTTGTTCATTTTTCTAGTTGTTTATGACATGAAGGCAAACCTGGTCCCAGTGGCCCAGCGTGAAGTCCCAGGTCCATATGTGAGGAAGACCCGCAGCATGAGGATTCCACCTGTGAGCTCAGGGCAGGGGTCCGTATGCCAGGAGCTTGGGTGGGTCAGAGACCCCTGTAATGCCCAGAATTATACAGGCAGCATGGTGTGTGCTTGTGCACACTTACCCGGGTGGACAGGCGCAGGGCTTCTCATGTGTTGAAGTGTTATGGTCCTTCTGGGAGTCAAGACCCAGTGGGAGGAGGTGGGGGGCCTGGAAATGGAACCCCACCTTCACACGCTGCCTCATTAATTCTACAGATACTACTGACATCCTGTATGTGGAGCCTCAGGCAGAGGGGCAAAGGCCAGGCAGCCCTGGCAGGGCTCTGGGGCCAAGGACGTCACCTTCTGGAGGTAGGAGTGAGACATCCTTCCAGAAAGCCCCAGAGCCTGGGTTTTGAGAGGAGAGCAGCCTGGCCTGGTTAGGATGAGTTGCCAAATTTTAGCTTTTTGGTTTGGTTTCTATTTGTGTTTATTTTCACTTTTTGCTATGGAAAGTTTTAAGCATGTATATAAAAGTATGGAAAACAGCATTGAGAAGTCCCTGTGAGCCCATCCCACCCTTCCCTCTCCCTCGATTATTTTGAAGCACATCCAAGGAATCATCAGTTTAGCTGTAATCATTCAAATATTTCAGCCTGTGTCTCTGAAAGGCCAGTAACACCATAAAGCCTTAACCAGAGTCCTGTTATTGTGTCAAGGCCTGGTCTCAGTGGGTGAGGACAGTGGGGAAAGGGGCAGCGTCTGGCAGGATGACCACCTGTGTGAAGGAGAAGAGGGATGAAATGCCTGGTGTTGGATCAGACGGGGGATCAGGGCCTTGGGCTGCAACTGATGGCATGAGGCCCCCGGCCTCCAGAGAAGGAGCTGGTTTAATATGCCCCTTGCTTGTGGAGACCTTGCTTCCTAGGTGGGCCTGCCATGTCCCTCCCGTCCTCCCACATAAGCACGTTACAGGGATCCATGGAACTAGCGGCTAGTTTCACCAAAGTAAGACCAGGCTACGTCCACCGCTCTGCACTGGTGCCCTGTTGGATCAAGACCCACCCTTACGAATTCTTCAAACTTTAATTACCTCCTTAAAGGTCCTATTTCCAAGAATAGTCACATGGGGGTTAGGTTAGTATCTAAATTTGGGGGGACACAGTTCAGCCCATAAGAGTTGCTCTGCATAGCCCTGCTCACTTACATCATAGATGTTCACACGTGTCTGTGCATGTGAACAGCATGTTATATGCTGCACATGCAACGTTACTAAACAGGGTTCCCTTACACCTCCCGAGGTTCCTGGAATAGCGTCTTCTCTTTTGCTGGGAACCTTGCTGCTATTCCTCTCCCTGCCCCTCCCAGCCCACATGGGCCACCTGCTCTGTTCACTTTCCTTTCACCTCTGCACGTGCACCGGAAGGTTCCGCCAGCAGGGGAGTTAGTGAGTAGCCAGTGGAGGGTGTTCACGGCCTTCCTACACAGACCTGCCCCCAAATCAACATGGACTTCCCTCCCTGTGCACCAGAACTTTGCATTGTTCTTAGTGGCATCTGGGGTCGGGGAGGGCGACTGCCAGCCAGTCAGGGGATGTTTTCTTCTTGGTCTCTTGGCTCCCTGTGCGCTGGGAAGATTCAGCCCAGGTCCTATCAGGTACTCAGCTGGCCTGGTGCACAGGCTTGAGTGCAGTCTTGGGGGCAGGCAGGGCTAGGCAGAAGCAGTGCCCCTCTGAGCAGCCGAGTCTGGAGGGTCAGAAGCCACGGCCCCTGTAGGCAGCTCTGGGGCAGCCAGGGAGCTGCTAGCCATCTCTGGGGCAGCCAGGGAGCTGCTAGCCATCTCTGGGGCAGAAGGAAGGGAGCTTCACCTGGCCTGGGGCTGAGCCTGGGTCCCTAGTCTCATGGGAAGCTTGTCCTGAGTGTACCTGCCCTGCAGAGGGTAAGGAGGCTCTTGGTTCCACGCAAGTGCAGAGTGCCCATGGCCGGGCCTGAGGTATGGTTGGTCTCTAAGCTGCAGAGCCAGAGGCCTCTTTGCTGTCTCCCTGCCCTCTTCCTCCTCCTTCCCGTGCATGCCCCTCCTCCCTAACTCCCTACCCTACCTCTTTCTCCTGGAGCCCTCCAGTCCCTCCCCTCCCCATGTACACTAAGTGCCCAGGCAGGAGGGCCAGTGGGTCCCGCTGATCTGCACAAGGCCCCAATCGAGCAGGTAGCAGGTGGTGTGCTGCGAGCCACTTTTCCCTCCCAGGTCAATTCCTAAGCCCACCAGGCAATCAATGATCAGCCACCTGCCTCTGGGTAATGCTGATAGGTGAGAGCCACTCAACAGCGCTTTTGGTTTTTTTTTTAAAGGAAGTCATACTCAGCCCCAAGCTGTGCAGAAAGCTATAGGATTATCAGGATCCAAAGGTCAGCCCTCTGCCTCCTCTCCTGCACCAGATTCTCACCCTGGCCATGGCGGGGGCTCCCTTTGGCATCACGGCCTGGCCATGAGATGACATGGCTGTCTGCTTGTTTGTGTTGCCTCCCCAAAGCTGAGCATCCTGGTGGGGGACCCTGGGTCTTACCAGCTGTGCACCGAGACAGTCTTGCTGGACTGACCTCTGGTGCCAGCCACTGTCTGCTGGGCAGCCTGGTCTTCCTTTTTCATCCCCACTCAGGTGCAGACTGGCGAGCCTGGAATACTGTTCCAGGATCCCCACTGCCCAGGCAGAAGCACCAACCCTTGTGTGGGGTGCTCAGAGAGGCCAGCATGGCTTCAACCTGGGCCTGCGTGCTCCATTCCTCCCCGCCAGAACTGATCGAAGTATGGGGTGCTCAGAGAGGCCACCTGGCCTCACCCTGGGCCTGTGTGTTCCATGCCTCCTCGCTGGTGCTGACTTGACAGACTCAGTATCCATTCTCATTCAGCCACAGGGAGTGGCGTCAGGGCCAGGAGTCCCTGAGCATCCCATTTGGGGGCAGGATAAGCCCTGCCTGCTCCCCCAAACACACGTCTCCCCACTGAGCTTCAGTGCCACCTTGGGCTTCAGTGGAAGTGTCTCTCAGGTCAGCTGTGATCCTTGGGGGCACAACCTGCACTTGGGGTGCCTACTCCCCCATGGTGGTGAAGGGGTGCAATGAGGGAGGCAGCAGTGGGCAGCTAGTATGTTCTCTGCCAGGATCTCCCACCACCCCTCCATCCACCCAACAGCCCCCCTGCCCAGCCCCCTCAGTCCAGCCCCAGGAGAGCCCCTTGGCCCTGTATCCCTGGACAGCCCAGGTGGTTTGCCTGCATCCCTCAGCACTGTCCAGCCCCAACCGTGCCCATTGTCTCACTAGCTCTCTGCCTAGCTCCCCATTTGCCCCCCCCCCACCTCATCCCTGGCATCCTCCAGGACCCAGCCCAAATGCCACCTTTCTCAAACCGCCCCCCACCACCACCTACCCCCAAAGCCCTGTCCCTGGCTCCTCCCAACGTATGTTGGGTTCAGGGTGGCAGGCGTATGTTAGGTTCAACGTGGTGGGCCTACATTGGGTTCCGTGTGGTAGGCATATGTTGGGATCAATATGGTGAGCCTATGTTGGGCTCAGTGTGGCAGACGTATGTTGGGTTCGGTGTGGTGGGTATACGCTGGGTTCAGGGTGGTTGGCATATGTTGGGCACCACCTGGGCTGGGTGTGACACATCGTGAGCTGCCACCTTCATGGCCTTCCTGCTGACAGTTCTGGGCCACAGCTTGCATCTGGGGTCACTCTCCCTATCTTGGTTCAAGGTCAGGCTTGTTCCGCCACATCTGGACCTCCCGCACTTCACCTACCAGTGTGGACTGAGGGTTGGCATGGCCAGGGCAGGGGAGGCACAAGCAAGGCACCCACTTGGCTTGGGAGGCACTCCAGCCAGCCACCTGTTGGACCCCACTCAAGCCAGCCTGCCTTGTCAGGCAAGCCTGGCTCCTCTCTCAGCAGTTAGACCTGAACCTCTCTGCCCCGGGGGTACACTTGGAGGAGCCCAGCCTAGGTGTGGTGTGGCATCACCTCCTGCAGGGACAGCCGTGATGTGGTCAATGGAGCCCACACACGTGATCTCCATGAGGCTGTAGTCCTCGGCCCCCTCAGTCCATGCTAGTGCAATGGTGCTGATTGCCATCATAGCCTATTACCGATGCATGCTAATTAAATTACCCTTCAGTGGCTGGGAGATGGATGGCATAGCCACGCTGGAACACGGTTGCGTTCTGTCTTGTCACATTTTTCGGTGTTTTTTCCAAGGTCCCTGTGATACTGAGGTTGGAGAGAAGGGGAAGCTTCAAAGGCATCAGGAATAGGGACCTGGGGAAGTCACATGCTTCCAGCCGCACGCGGCTGAGCTCTTTCACACCACCCCTCACTAGCTGCCCTCTGCTGCCTCCCTCACTGCACCCCTCGACCACCATGGGGGAGTGTGCCCAGCCCTGGGTTGGGGATTTAAGGAACCTGGGAATTTAGGAACCTGGACTTTGTTCTTTCCCTCGAGAGCAAGCAAGGTGAATTTCAGGAAGAACTAAGAACCTGTGCCGAGCTGGCTGCTGAGAATTCAGAGAGGCCTTTGGGAGAGGGCGTAGGAGGGGGTCCCAGGCAAGGGGTGCTCTCCACATGGGCTGACTTCTTCCCTGGTGTTCCCCTGGGCCTCTGTGGCCCCCACAGCAACGTGTGAGCCTTCTCCCTGAGACCAACCCCCCACCCAGTAGTCATGGGGGCAGACGCTGGTGCCTGGGCATGGGTCGTTGCTCAGATGTTCCCATCCAGGGTCTCACCGTCCACGTGTGGCCTAGACCAGCTGTGTTGATGACCGCCCAACCTGCCAAGCCAGAGCCTGCCTTTTACAGAGCCCCAAGGGAGTCCTGCACACGCAAGGGTTTGGGACGCACTGGGCTAGCTTTCTGCCTGGCATGGTGAAGCAGGGCTTTGGCGTTCAGCTTCCTCCGTGTGAGGAAGATGCCAGGTTCTCCTTACAGAGGGTTGGTGAGCCAGGGTGTGCGCCACTGGGCCTCTGTGCTGGGGGGGTCACACCTCCAGCTCCTTGGCTGACGTGCCAGTCTTTTGGGCTTGCCTCTGGTGGCTGTCGCTGCGGCCTTTTGGCCCCTTGGTGCTAAGCCGCTTCTCCCGACTGTGAGAACTCTTGTCTCTGGTTAAGGCTGTGAACAACGCAGTGCCCGTCGCTCCCATCCAGCATGTGCTGTGCTGACTTCAGGCAGGCTGCAGGTGTGTCGCATGACGCACTGGAAAAATCCAAGCTAAATTTAGCCCAGGACCCCAGGATGACACTGCATCCCTGGAGGGACCTCCAGGAGCTCCCTTCCCGCCCTCTGCTGAGCCTGTACTTTCTCTGCATAAATTATCCACGGGGTGGGGCGGGCGGGAGGCCTTGCTTGGGAGGACAAACATGGAGGGCCCCACTCCAGCAGCACACGGCCGGGCAGGCGCATCCTGTGTGTGTGGTAGCGGCCTCGGAGGCGGGGCCTGTGTGGGAGTCTCCCAGGAAGCTTGGCCTTTGTGGGAGGCGCGACCTGTGTGGGAGACGTGGCCTCTGTGGGAGCGGCCCAGGAGGCGTGGCCTGAGTTGGAGTGTTCCGGGAGGCGTGGCCTGTGTGGGAGAGGGCGTGGGAGGCGTGGCCTGTGTGGGAGCAGCCTGGAGGTATGGCCTGCGTGGGAGCTGCCTGGGAGGCGTGGCCTCTGTGGGAGCAGCCAGGAGGTGTGGCCTGTGTGGGAGCGGGCCCGGGAAGCGTGGCCTGTGTGGAAGCTCCTGGGAGGCGTGGCCTGTGTGGGAGACTCGACCCGGGAGCGTGGTCTATGTGGGAGTGTCCTGGGAGGTATGGTATGTGTGGGAGTATTCCCGGGAGGCGTGGCCTGTGTGGGAGTGTCCCGGGAGACATGGCCTTTGTGTGAGCGGCCCCGGAGGCATGGTGTGTGCTGGGCGGCAGAGGCTGTGGAAGCCCACCCTGCCTGCACAGTACTCTGGAACTGGGGAGGCAGTGGCTTGAAATCTCAGAGATGATTCCGTACCAACCCAGAAGGTTCTCACTGATTTTGGTTATCAGGAGGTGGGGCTTAGGTCACTGTTCTGCCTCGAGGTTATCTTAGGCAAATTGTCCACCCCAGTACTCACTGCGGGGCTAGGAGTGCTGATGTCTGGGGTCCACAGTACACCTTGGCTCTGCTGAATGGCAGGATTCTGGAAGTCCCACCCTGGGCTGGCATGGCCAGGACTGTGCTTAAGGTGGTGAGAAGGGGAATTACTGCCAGCCTCTGGTCAGTGCTGCGTGGAGTAGGGCAGGGCATTGGTCACACAGAGGAGGGATTCGGAAGGTCCCTCAGAGGCAGTTGTCATCCCATGTTAGGGAAGGTGGGAGAAGTGAGCACAGACACTGCTCTCATTAAGCGGCTCTTATCTGGGCAGGGAGTATCTCCGATGCGTCGCCATCTATTTTTAATAAGTCCTTGGAACAACTTCAACTCCAATTATCATCCAGAGCTAATGGCAGGGGCCAGGGCTCGCCTGCCCAGTACCTCCACTGAGGGCCTTCCCTGTGCCACCCCTCCCAGCCCCTACAACTGCTCTGCAGGAACCTTTCCTCGGAGGCCAGGCAACGTGGCCTGGCAGACCTTCTCCCTGCCTGTGGGAGGCCTCAGGCCCAGGTTACTGAAATGGAAATTGGGCCCAAGCCACGGGTGGAATCAGGCAGGGTGCCACTGAGATGTGCAGAGGGGTCTGCGCCCCATGGCCCGCCTCACTCCTACTCACTGCACACCTGTGGTGGGACGCATGGTCCGCTTTGCACTCTGCTGAAGATTGGGAGGGCAAGAGGGACAGCTCTGTCCCAATTCCCGCAGTCTCCAGAGGAAGTTCCTGCTGCCACCTCACCCAGACCTGGAGCTCAGGCTGCAGTGCAACCTTTCATGCCAGACCTGCTTCTGTCCTCTACATCTCCCATGGGGGCTCACCTGGCATCCTTGTCCCCCACATCCTTCTTCCCCACATTCCTCTCCTCCCTTAGCCCCAAGGGCCTCTGGAGCTTGGGCTGGGTGAGCTTCATGCATGTCCCTGGCATGTGGCCAGCAATGCCAGAGGAGGCCCATGGTGCCCGTGTCTGTGGGTTGACTGTGCCATTTGTCTCACTAGCTTCTGCGTCCCTGTCTCCCACTTCACCCCAGCTCGGCCCTGGAGCTTCAACCTCAGCCCCTCACCCACTAGACCACCAGGTGCTGCTGCAGTGACCCACTCTGTGGTCAGGAACCCATGGGCCCTATAGTGAGTGCTGCCTACTGCCTCCCTTATCTCAGAGCTGTGCCTCCTTGTTCCTACTGGAGGAGTACTCTGTGCGAGTGGACAGTTGGCTAGCATAGTGAAACGCCTACAGGAGCCTGACCTAGCCAGTGCTGGTGGCTCAGCTGCCTCTATCCTCTTTGGGCTTGGCCCTCACTGGGACTCGTGCTGCTGCCTCCCTGTCCTTCTCTGGTCACTGTGCACCCTCACTGAAGGCCCTCGGGGCTCCTGTCAGCCTGTGGAACAGATCTAGTTGGTTTTCACGACATTCCCTTACCTTCACCCCTGCCTGTGCCCAATGCTCCAGCCAAGCAATACGGCTCTGGGGCTGCCAACAAGAGGTGCTGTGGCATGGCATTGCCTGCCTGTCTGTAGCTTCCTCTGGTATCTCAACCAGCAGCTTCTCTGCAGTGCTCCCTGAGCCCTGTAGACCTGAGCCTCCTCTTCCCCACTTAAGACCTCTTCTCAAGCACAGTGCACCCTTGTGTCTCTGCCCCAGAGATTGGAAGTGTCTGCAGGGTGGTGTTTGCTCTTACCTCACTTCAGCCCTCTGTTCCTAGGAGCATGTTATGAGCTCAGCCTGCAGTGAGGGAACAGGGAGCTTTATAGAACCAGTTAGGATTCCAGGAGCAGGCTCTGCAAGGGGCCACCCCAGTCTGCTTTGTCTCAGAGGGCAGAGGCTGTTGGGACCCGCAGCACCTGGGCCTAGGCATCTATCTGCTCCCACCCAGGCCCGGGCTGTACACCACCAACCCAGACCCTGGGTCCCAGAGTACACCTGGGGTCTGCAGCATCAACCTGGGCCTTGGCTCCCAGAGTGCACCCAGGCTCTACACCACCAACCTGGGCCCTGTACTCCCAACCCAGGCACCTGGCTCCCAGTGTGCACCCTGGCATTCTGGCCACTCTTCCCCCTACTGGCCCTGCTGAGCATCTGTGCTCCTGGCATGGGCACCCCTGGCTCTCCCAAGAGTTTCGCTTCAAAAGCAGCGTGATTCTCCAGACCCAGGACCACCCCACCTTTCCCTAGGGCACGTCATGGCTGTCTGCCTGGCCCAGTGCAGCTGATGATGCCTCTCACACTGGCAGTCTTGTCCAGGGCTTCCCTGAGGGCTCAGTGGGTCACTAGAAGCTGTCATCTGGCTCATGCTGTGAAGGCCCCAGGCGGCACCTAGTGCCTGCAGGCAGGAGGGGGTGCCGTGCGATAAAGAGAGCAGTCACTTGATATCCCATAGCAGCCGCGCTCTGGGTCTGTGCCTTCACGTCTCCAAGGCAGCCAGTCCTGATTAACTGTGCAAACTTAATTAGTTCACATCAAGGTTTGTGGAAGACATTCCTCGAGGGAGCTTGTATGAACAGCCTCTGGTTACCAAGAGGCCCCAGTTCCACACTGAGGTGATGGTATTAATATTGAGTATCCCTCTTCAGCTCTCCAGGCCTCCCTGCATCGTAAAAAGACTCATCTTCCCATCTGGCTGCTCTGTCGCCCTGCACTTGTAAATAATATTAAAGCAATTTCTTCCGAAGAAATAGAATGGAAGCTTGCAGGGCCGGGTGTCCTGAGACCCCTAGCGGCTCTGCCGTCGGCACTCAGGGCTACAGACAGGGCTACAGCCATGCCACGGCAGAGCTGGGGCGCCCTGGGGCAGGCACCTGTCCTGGGGGCCCTGTCTGTGCCCAGCAAGGTCAGCTTTGACTTAAGGGACAGGCAGACAGGCCTTGCAGACCCTAAGAGCTCCTGTCTATCTCTGCTGGCCCCTCTTTCCCCAGGGAGGAGTCATCATGGAGAACTGGAGTCTCGGTGGTAACACCTGGGCCCCTGACTCGTCTGGACCAGATCCCATGGTGGGGTGCTTGTGCACGCCTCATGCATGTGCCCCTTTCTGGGAGTCCTGGGAACAGGATGGGCCTGGTCACCTGCGCTGGACAGGGCAGGCTGGAGACAGGGATGCTCCCGGAAGGGTATCATTGGACAGGCGAGAGCGTGGTCAGTGAGCGTGGGGTGGGAACGTGAGCTGCAGACATGATGGGTGTCTCAGTCCTTTAGTGTGGCTATACCAGGGCTCCTGAGACTGCCTGGTTTATGAAGAGGCTTATTTGACACAGGATTCTGCTGGTTGCAGAGTTCAAAATCAGGCGTTTGCATCTGGCAGGGGCCTCAGGCCATGTCCACTCCTGGCAGAAGGCAAGAGGAGCTGTGTGCAGAGAACACACGGTGAGAGAAGAGGTGGGCGGGGGTGGGGGGCACCAGGCTCTCCCAACAGTGGAACCCACTCACCCCAGGGAGGGCACCAGTCTGTTCACAAGTGGCACATCCGCACAGCCAAACACCTCCCATTAGGCCCCACTCCAGTATCAAGGATCACGAGTCCATGTGAACTCAGGAGACAGATGTCCAGGCCACAGCTGTGGGTGGGTGAAGGGCATAGCCTCGACAGCTCTGTGCATCAGCTGATGTGGATGTCTAAGGAATATTTCCTTTTCCTGACAAATTGCCCAGCAACCGTGTCATGGGGACTTTGCAAATCCACCCTTTAAAGACTCCCGGCAGGGGGGTGTGTTCAGAAGCCAGAAGCAATTTGGATAATGACCCATCCAGCCCTGAGCCGCAAGGCCAGTAGAAAGGAAGGGCTGGGCCTTTGATCTGCAGGTTCCCTGAAGCTCTGGCCAAAAGGCTGGTCCCCCCAGTCCCGCCCAAGAAAGGGGCCCCAGGTCTGCCCTGCCGGGAGCCAGTGCTAAACCTGGGACAGGCCATGACCCCTGAAGCCGCCTCCCCTCTACCTTCAGGTGTGCCTGTTCACTACACAAGTGGTCAGGAAAGTAGCTCCCCCACTGTCTGACCCTTCCAGAGACGCTGGCCCCGGGGCTCTTTGTTCCTCTGGGAGCCCTGTGGGAATTCCTCAGCAGGGCTTCCCCATTCCCAAAGGTTTCTCCCTAGGTTTTCCTCAGGGCTTTCTATCCCTGGGCCCCCAGGTGCCTGAAGCTGCAATGCAGATGCCCAGGCCTGACGGGGTTGGAGGAACCTGGGAGCTCACGGTGTTCCAGGACTGCAGGCCAGCCACCCTCCACCCAGGAGCTTCAGGGAGCAGTGGGGCAGGGTGGGATGGGGCAGGGCAGCCGAGAACACAGACCAAGCCCAGGGCGTGGAGGGTGGGCCTAGGTGGGTGACAGTCTCTGCAAGCCTAAGTCTCCTCCTGGGTCAGGGGGTGAGATGCGGCTGGAATGCTGCTCAAGGGTCAGCCTCGGTACAGGTTCCCAGGCCTCCAGCCTCCCCTCTGGCAGGTGCTGGCCAGCTAGGCTGTGCTGGGGGATGGGGGAGAGTTATAGACCCTCCCCGGGACTGAGTTGCTGCCTCATTTTTCTTCTCAGAGAGGCCTACAGTGGATGGCAAGGTCTCCCTGCCCCAGCCTGGTAATGGCCATGCTGCTGGCCCTGGGCCTGCCAGTAGCTGCCTTTCTGTGGCCAGACTGTAACAAGCTCTCCACGGACCGTCACCAGTGCCTAACTAGATCCCAGCCCCCAGGCCTCCCTCCCTGCCTTCTCGGGCCTGATTAGCTGCACCAGGAATTCACCCCTTCCTCAGGCACTCAGATCTGGACGCTGCCAGGCTTGGGGCATTTGAGGCGTGTCCTGGCCTGTGTGTCCAACTGACCAGTAGTCCAACCAGGAGGCAGGCAAAGCATTGATACTTCTGTTTAGAGGCGTATCCCGGCCTGTGTATCCAGCTGACCAGGAGTCCATCCGACCAGGGGGCAGGCAGAGCAGTGACACTTCTGTTTAGAGGCATGTCCCTGCCTATGTGTCCAGCTAACCAGGAGTCCATGCAACCAGGGGGCAGGCAGAACAGTGACACTTCTGTTTAGAGGTGTGTCCACCTGTGTGGCCTTTAGTCCCCTTTTCAGCCTCGTTTTCACCGAGTACAGCTTCAGAGAGGCAGAGAAACATGCCCAGGGCCCATGGCTAGAGGAGGGCCAGCCTGGCCCCTGCCCAACCCAGTGCCTGCTCTGCTCCCCAGAGCCTGGCCATGGCCAAGCCCCAGGGTGGTCGCCAGCCTCCTGCCCGTCTTTGGTGGTCGTGATTTGAATAGGAAGGCAGCTGTCCAAGGAGGGGTAGTGTGAGCGGCCACCTCTGGGCTTGTGTGTTGGGGTCTTGTGCAGTACAGCTGGGCGTCCCAGTGGCAGCATCCAAGGGGAGGGGAGGGGAGGGCAGGGCAGGGAGAGGTGGACTCCACTGGTACAGCCACATTTAGACCAGCCCCTCCAGGCAGGACCTGGAGCCGAGTGGAAGATTCGACGGCCAACCTGTCTGCCACAAGCTGGAGCTGCTGGGGAGCCCAGAAGGCACTGGGGTGACCCAGGGGCAGCCTTGACCTGCCCTCAGTGCATTGCCCTTGGGCTCAGGATGCTCATGGCATCCCTTCCTCAGGCCGAGAGAGAGTACTTCAGAGAGTCCTAGATGTGAGCAGAGGTCAGGCTCCAGGAGATGCCCAGTCCGGCACCCAGGGGAGGCCGGGATCCTTATTCCCTGAGGCTAGCAACCATGTGGGTACAGTCACCAGTAGCCCCTGCCCTCGGTTAAGCAGCCAAGGGAGCCCCCAGGCAAAGCTGGGCAGCTTCGTTTTCCAGACCTTCACTGGGGAAGAACAAAACGTTTGGTGAGGGAGAGGAAACAGGTCTCCATGCAGGATGTCACATCTAGGGAGAGTACCAGCTGAGGGGCTGGGGCTGTGCCCTGGGGCCTGGCTCTGTTGGGGCTGCCACTGGTGTTCACGCCTCCTTGCCGGCAAGGTCCCCATAATGGGTGCCATAAGGTCCCCAAAGAAAAACATAAAGTCCTGGAGCCTGGGGGCCGCTCAGACCCCCACCTGTGGGGCTCCTGAGTGGGATGCTCTCTGCCTCATGGCCACCTGCCCCACCTGTGGGCAGCACTGACTTTTCAAAGCCCTTTGCGACAGTAGCCAACACGCATCTCCCTGTGGCTCTGCCCTGATCGTCCCCACAGGACCGAGCAGAAAGAGCTGGAATCAATGGGGAGGTTCAAGCTGGAGCAACCTGTGTGGAGACGTCTGGTGAACCTGCAGCCCCAGGGGGCTGTTGCCGCCACTGTGGCCTGGGCAGGGTCCTCATCACCGCTGCTGCCAGACACACGGCTGTCTGCCTCAGCGTTCTGGGGAAGGGCTCCCCCCAACTAGGGGTTGGGGGGAAGGCAGGCTGCAGAAGAGCAGCAGCATCTCCCACTGCCTCTCTCAGGCATCTGGCCCTCCTGCCTGGGGTGTTTTCTGTGGAGGCCTGCTCCGTCCCTCCATGCAGGTCTCCTATGCAGGCCGAGTCTGGGGAGGCGCACCCTAGATCTGAGTTGTGTTTGGGTGGCCTTTCGGAGCCTCAGTGAGAAGGCACTGTGGTCCGGGTCAGAGGCGGTCATGCCCTGCCCCCACAGCCAGGAGGGGCTCCGACTGCCCATGCTCATGAAGCGTTCCCACTGGGCCTCCTTTCCAGCCACGACCCCCTTGCCCTGGAACCCAGTTTTCTGTTTCTGGTCTGTGGCCTCCCTGGCTTTCCTATGGGCCTCAGGTCTGTGTGGCCACCACGTGCCCTGCACATGTTCTCACTGGCCCAGCCTGCCCAGTACCCTGGCATGGGCCTGACCCTCTCGGCCCCACCAGGTGGGAGGAGGCACTACAAGCATCCTGGTGCTGGGACAGGGTCAGCAAGACCCGAATGGGTTTCAGGGCTGACCCCAGGATGCCCATCCCTCAGGTGTGCAGAGGTGGGAGCACCACGTGGGAGCTGTGGACACCCTCACACGCGGAGCCCCTGGGTGGGAGGGAGGCCTCAGACACCAGGAACTTTAGAGTTCTCCAAGCCATTTGGAGGCTGAGCCAAGGCAAAAACAAAAGACATTTGTTTCCTGTCAGGACCAGAGTAGGCCAGGAATGACATCAGGGTCCAGCCTTGGGGTACAGCTGGCCAGCCCACATCCCCAAACAGATCCCAGCCCTGCTACCTCCTGGCTGTGGCGACCAGGAGACCCTGCACATGCCCTGGGACTCCCGACACTATCACTGATGGGCATACTAGTAATGAGTTCCCTGCTCTTAGCCTGAGCCCGTGCTGAGGAAAAGCAAGCCGAAATTAAAGCAGCTTTCAAATGTTAGACCAACCAATTAAAAAAAGCTGGACCAACCAATTAAAAAAAGCAATCACACGAAAACATGCATTTTTCAGAACTCTGTTTACTCTGTCATAATTAATACAGGTGGGGAGGAAAGAGGAAAGTTCAGGCTCTGTGGGCAGCGAGTGTCAGTGTGGGCTGCAGCCCGGGGACTCGCCCCTGGGGACAGAGGAGGAGCTGCCTCTGCAGGTGTGAAGGCCAGGGTGGACAAGAGCCTCTGTAGGCCCACCAGCCTGGAGGTCCTCAGGTACCGCCTGCCTTCCTGGACTTGGGGGACAAAAAAGACAAGCACTGGCTGGGACATCAGAGCTTCAGAGGGGGCGTTGTGCTGGCCCTGCTGGCCAGGCCTCAGATATACTGGGACCAGGACATCCCCCAGCCCCTGGTGAGCCTTGGCCTTGCCCACACTCCTACGTCCTCATTTCTGCTCTAAGGCCCCTGTTCCTCCTGTCTGGCTGGCCCAGCCCTTCCTTGCTTTTTCCTAGGCAGCCCTGCATCAAGAGCTTGTCCTTGGGCCCAGCCCCCTGACCTGAGCCCTCATCCCAGCTGCAGCAGGGGCAGAAACTCGAAGATAGCAATGAGGGGACCGTCCTGTGCCTCTTTCTGAAAACTTGATTGCACGGCCAGGTGGGGTACTGTGGAGAGTGCCTGTGTGACAGCAGAGGCCTGACCAGGGATCACGGGGCCAGTGAGAAACCGGGCTGTGGCCAGCTACCTCCCAGGGCATACCAGGACACTGGCAGGTGCCCCCCCCACCCTGTGCCCCCCGGCAAGAACAGTAAAGGTGGCTTTCACGGACCCTGAGCACTGAGTCAGGGGTTGCACCCACCCTCGCCCGAGAGACGGGACAGCCGTGCCTCTGGGCAGGGCTGCTGATAAAGTCCTCTGGAGGATGCGGCATGGTCCCCACTCACCATTGCTGCCTAAGAAACCATGGCTCTGGCTGCTGTTGGTGAGGAGTCCTGGGGGTTCCTGGAGTCCTGGGCAATGAGCGGAGACCCTGACACTGTCCCTCCTGCCCCACCAGTCTCTCCTGCCCCACCAATCTGCCCCCTCCTGACCCACGTGCTGCTGGGGAGTTGGTAAGAGGTGTGACCAGCAGGGCCCAGCACAGCCAGGGTTTCCAGGGGGCCCAGGAAACAGGATAAGCTGCTGTGTGGCCACTCATGGTCAGCTTGGCCTGGGGTATACACAGGCAGCAAGGCTCAGGCTCGCTGTCCCTCTCCCAGCATGACAGAGCCTGGGAGAGGCCCTCAGGAGTCCCTCCAGCCGTCGTGGTCCAAGACCACATGACACCGGAGGGTTCCAGAGTTGGGTTGCACGTGGAGCCTAGAGGCACATGGGGTCTGCATGGGCTCCGCTGCTGGCAGGAAGCAAGTGGTCTTGCCTGGGGTTACGTATGGAAGCCTGGAGGTACGCGGGGTCTGCGTGGGCCCTCCCACAGGCAGAAGGCAGGGCTCGTCTGGAGCATGGTGGGGCCATGTCATCTTCCCTTCTGTTTGTGGAGGCGCCACTGAGCACCCCCTCCTGAACTTTTCTTTATTAATGAATCTTATCTCTGCTCACACAGCACTCGGCGGATGCAGGCCATGGGTGATAAACAGGGAGTGAGCAGGCCCTGATGAGAAATTACTTGCTCGTAACTGGCAGATTAGCTGACAGCTGGCCAGCAAGAGCTGTGGGAGTGGGTGTGCTCTGTGCGCCAGTTCTCCCTCCCCATCCCCCAGCCCCACAGGGGCCTCTGGAGGCAGGGGGCACCCCCACCCAGGCTGGCCTGTGGAGACTGGGGGTTCCTCCCGGGCACCTGGGGCAGGCTGAGCCCAGAGCATGGCCCCACACCTTCATCTGGAATGGAAGCAAGTTGTTTCTTTCCTTCATTTCTGCCCCTGCCCAAGCTGACCTGCGGGCCCCATAGCCCCTGGCCTGCCATCTCCACAGGTACGTACCTCCCTGGTCCAGCCATGTTCCAGTTCAGGGGTGCCTGTGGAGAGGTGTCAGAAGCAGGAGGGTATGGACCTTGCCACAGGCTGAAGGTCTGTGTCCCCTCAAAATTCATACATTGAAATTCTAGCACCCAAGATGAGGGATTGGGAAGTGTAGCCCTTGGACTGGGATTAGCACTTTCTAAAGAAGCTGAGAGCTACCTCACGCCCACACCACGTGAGCTCACAGCAAGGAGGTGCCAGCTGCACACAGGAAGCCCTCACCAGACTCCACGTCTGCTGGCACCTGGAGCTCGGGCTCTGCTCTAGAGCCGTGAGCTGTGTCTGCTGTTCATAAGCCACCCCGTCAGTGGGATTCCAGAAGCCAGATGCAAAGAGACAGGGCCTTGGTACCAAGAATGGGCTGCAGCTGTAACAGACCTCAAAGCCGCAAAGCCACTCTGGAACTGGGGAGTGAGAGAGGCTGGAAGGGTTGGGGTGGAGCCTGCAAAAAGCACACATTACTGTGAATAGGCCTTGAAAGGTGATGCTGTGAAGGCTCAGGAGGAAGGGAGGAGCACTGTGGAGGGAGCCCCCATCTTCTTGTGCTCCCAGATTCAGTAGCAAGAGGCATGGGCAGGGCGGCTCTGAGGAGGCTGCAGGCGGAAATGAGGCCTGTGTGTGTGGTGGTGAGGGAAGGCCCACCTCATGTGGAGCTGAGGCTGGCTGGACTTGGAGCCGTGTTTTCTGGGAAGTACAGCATGTGAGGGATGAGACTAGAGATTTGGCCAAAGCACTTTCCAGGCCAGATGTTGAGGCACGGCCTTTCTTCCTGGCTATTATCATCAGATGCGGGCACAGAGGACTGGCCTGGGTTGGCATCAGGCAGAAATAAGTGGCACTGAAGGACCTGGGGAGGGCTCAGCCCGTCACCATCATCAGTGCTGTAGAACACAAGAAAGCCGGTCTGGGAGAGAACCCTAGGGCTGTGGCCCTGCAACCGTTTGATAGGGAGGCTCATGTGGCGCGACCCTGGCCTCCGTCTACCATCTAGCAGAGACACCGTGAGCTGGAACCAAAGAGGAGGGAGATGGGAAGGATGAGGGAGGCTGTCCTTGGACTTGACGTGACAGGACCACAGAGCTGTCAGCCAGCAAACACGTGGCTCTTCACTGCAGGGGAAGGGTGACCCTGAAGGTAGTTGGGATAACTCCCAGCCAACACCTTCTTCAGAAGGGGACTGAGGCCTTCGTGCCTCCCACAGGCCAGGAGCTCTGCCAGGCAGTGGGCACAGGGCCTCCCCAGCAGGCCCAGGAGGCAGAGCATGGAGCCACAGCAGCAGCTCTCAGGCCTCTGGGCCTCACAGGACTTGCCCTTTGGGGTTTGGCCTTCCCGAGGCCTGGCACCCTCCCTCTTGCCTTTCCCCCTTTTGGAAGTGGAGTGCCCATCCTCTCCTGTCCTGCCTTCATTTCCCCCATATGTGATGCGGCAAGGTTGAGATGTGACTTTGGAGTTGAGGGTTGGTGAAAATTTGGGGTTGTGGGGTGGAGTGGATGTGTTTTGCAGAGAATGATGTGGGTTCTGTGGGGCCAGGGGCAGGATGCTGGGGACTGAGGCTCGTGTCCCATGCTTCCCACGTGGAAACCGAGTCCCCCCTGTGAGAGCTTGAGGAAGCGGAGTCTTTGGGAGGTGCTGAGGGGGTGGGGTGGGGTCCTCATGAATGGGAACCCCAGAGTCCCCCCATCCCTTCCTCCATGTGAGGGACAATGAGAAAGCACTGTCACCAAACACCAAGGTTAACTGTGCCTTATCCTGCACTCCCGGCCTCCCGGCCTGTGAGAAGTGAACTCTGCTTACGAGCCACCCAGTCTGTGGCGGCCAGTTGGACCAACACAGGCCTCCACAGGGCAGGTGCCACCACAATGGTGGTCAGGGATGAGCTGCCTGGAGCCCAGGGCCATCGTCACTGCTGGGGCCAGAGCAGTCCTGGCTGCTCTCAGCCCCAGCAGGCTTCGTACCCAACGCCAAGGCGCCAGGGCTATGGTGGGTGCTGCCTGTTCTGGGGCGCTGAATGTTGGGGCTCAGTCCCCTTGGTCAGAGAATGTAAAGAGCCAGGGTGGGGGTGGAGGCACCCCCAGGGCAGAGGCTGGGCAGCTGCTTGAGTGATGTGGCCTCCGCCGAGCGTGGATGGGGTGGATAAATGTGCCCGGCTCCCGTGATCGAGCTGGTAATTACCCTTCACAATGAGTGATATTAATCGTGACGCACCCAGTGCACGGCATGAGAATGGCGCCAGGAGCTGGCGGCAGCAGGAGAAGCCATTTATTAGCCTGATAAATGACCAAAAGATGGCTTTTCTGGCCAGCTCCTGGGAGGGCTTTCTGATAACGAAGCTGAGGCGGGTCCACCTGTCAGGCGGTCGGGTGGGGCCTGCCTGGTCCTCATCTGCTCTGCGACCCAGGCTGCTCAGAGTGAAGTCACAGGTTGGGAGGGGGTGCAGAAGCACGGCCCCTTACAGGTGAGTCCCAGCTGCCTCCTATTGCTGGGTGGGGATGGAAGTGTGGGCCAGGAAAGAGGCAGTATCTCTCTGAGCTCAGCCTGGAAGGGGCAGGGGGCCTCCTGGCAGAGGGAGGCGTGCAGGTGTGCAGGGCAGGGAGGATATGGTGTTTCTGGGCTGGTGGTTGATCTGCTGTGGTCAGGCAGCAGGGTGGGGGCTGGGGTGGGGTAAGGCACCACAGTGGCCAAGAGGCATGCTATAAGGTCTTGTGTACCTGGGGAGGAGGCTGGCGCTAAGTATCTGCCATCACCTACTTCTCTCTTCCCACTGTCATCCCTGTGCCCAGCCAGGCTGAGCATGTGTTTGTTGAATAAAGGTCGGGTTGCTATGTGTGTCCTCCCAGCCAGGCCCCTCCATCTCCACACCTTCCAGAGGGACCAGGCTATCTGCCATTGCTGTGCCACCCACAGGGAGGCAGATATCAGCTCCGCACGCATGAGGCCTTCTCACCAGGCCTGCCCCAACTCAGAAGGCGGCCCCTCGAGGCAGCAGGTCCCTGTCAACAGTGCTGCCGCTATTAGAAGGTGGTGGTAGTCTGAAATTACTTCCGTGGTGCTTTCTGCCTCAGGGCCCCCAGTTCCTACACTTCCTTGGGGTCTGAGCCCAGATGTACTTCCTTGGGGCTCTCCCTGGCCATCCAGTCTCCTGGTGCCTGTCCTTGGTGACTCCCACTCCACACTGGGACAAGGCTGTGTGACTTGAGTCCTGCAGGTGCCTCAGCCACCTTCCGCTGTGGGCTGGCCCATGATCAGTGCCTGGTGCGTGCTGAAGGAGCGAGTGAAGGCCCAGATGTACGATGCAGGACAGGCATCAGGGATAGCCGGCCTGTCCTCAGAGGCGCCCCTTCCAGGCTCAGCATGTGCCGCTCTCAGAGCCTCATGTGTTGGCTCTCCCGGCCTTAGAGGGCAGCCCAAGGGTCCCAGAAGGACATCTTGGCTCAGTGGGCTCAGGGGCCGGGGGAGCAGCAAGTCCCGAGTCATTACGAGGCCTGTGCCGACACCGGGTGATTTAGTGGTGTGATTACTTCCTAATGCAGTATCTCACAAAGCTTTTTATTAGATTTCTCCCCTTTTCCTTCCAAAGCCTCTTTGGAAATAAACACCTGCGGCTGTTATACTTTATACCACTCAGTTTAATTAACTTTTAAATCACATCACGTCACCCAGATCTCTCTCAAATGGCAGTGTGTGGGCCGGGGTGGGAAGCCTTGCTGCCCCAGCCTCTCCACTCAGGGAGCAGGGCGATCTCAGCCTTGAGGGGCCTGAGCATGGACCCCCTGCACCCAGTGCAAGGTCCAGTGAGGGGGACTCTTGGAGAGACAGCGGTAGCTCCTGGGGCTCTGAGTCTAAGGGTGGCTGAGACACCAGCCCCAAGCCAGGTCCTCCCAGTCCAGGGAACCCAGTGAGCTCCACTGCCCGGTCCTACACTACAGGTGTGGGGGCCTGAACCAAGCTGCCGTCATCTCTGAGAAACCACTCAAAAGGTACCCCTCGCCAGGTCAGCAGGAGCCTTGTCCAGTGCCAAGTCACGTCCAACCCTCATCCCTGCAGGAGGCACTTCCTTCCCTGGAGCTTCTCCCTGGCCCTGCTCTGCCTCAAATCTGGGTCCTTCCCTGGGCCTCGGGCCTCAGGAGGGCCCCTCCCCAAGCCGACAGATTTCTTAAAATAAATCTTGTGACAGCTGTCCCCCATATGGGCACCTGTGAAGGTTCCCAGCCCCTCTGGTTGCCACTGATCCTGTCCACCCACCCATGCCGGGCCCTGCCTCCAGGGCTCTTCCCACCATTGGGCCCAGCCCCATTGTTCCTGCCACTCCAGCTCCCGTCAACAGTGCCGCTGCTGTTGGCAGGCAGGCAACTCCAGCTCCCAGGCAGCGGCTAGGAGCCCTGGCCTTTTGGCAGGCAGACATCACAGATCATTTAGGCCCTTTTACACCTGCATGCGATGCAGAACAGGTTTTGTGATGGCAGAAGTGTCTGTTCCTGAGAAGACAGGTGTTGCCAGCACTGAAGGGTGTGTCCTGATACCTTCCCCGTATGCCCTCTCCTGCCTTCCTCACTGTGCCTTCACGGTTCCATTCTAGTTTTCTTCTTCTTGGGGATGCTTTGGTTGATTTGGGACTTTCCAGGAATCATTCATTTCCTCCAAGTTTTCAGACTAGCTTTGCTGTCCTGTGGCCCCGAGCAGATTCCTCTGGCACTGGTCACTGGGGTGACATGCAGTTCATCGAGGGCCTCCTGGGGCCAGGCACTGCTGGGGGTGCCTCTCATCTACAAGGCTGGCACGTTCAAGTTTGAGCTGCCCTAGCACGGCTTCCCTGTTGGGGTTTCCTGTGACCGCACATCCCATCTCCATGACGAACGTGTAGACGCCCTCCCCCACCTTCTTCACAGGCTCGGCCACCAGCCCTGTGCCAGCTGAGGCCGGGCTCCTGTCGCCTGCTGTGGTCTGGGGATAGGTCGTCCCCACCCCCAACCCTGTGCCAGCCGAAGCTGGGCTCTTGCCGCCTGCTCTAGTCTGGGCATGGGTCATCCCTGCCCTCTACCCTGTGCCGGCTGAGCCAGGCTCTTGCTGCCAGCTCTGTTCTGGGCATGGGTCACCCCACAGCATTGCCATCATCAGTCAGCAGTTGGACTGGGAGGGCCACATGTATGCCTGTGGATGCAGGCACAGATGCTTGTGGCCTGTGGGCTCACTTCCTGCCCTCTCTGTCACCTCATTGGCTCCAGCCGGGCTGTCACCATGGACATAGGGTTGCAGAAGCTCAGAGCCAACACGTTTGTAGTCTTCTACTCATGGGTGCGACGCCAGGCCTTCTCTGCTTTCTTCCTGATCTCCGATACCTGGAGGCTGCTTCCTGTGGGGGTCCCACTCAGGGCCGGGTGGGTTTTAGTGTGGAGGTCCCACGCCGGGCCAGGTGGGTTTTAGTGTGGAGGTCCCACGCTGGGCCGGGTGGGTTTTAGTGTGGAGGTCCCACGCCGGGCCGGGTGGGTTTTAGTGTGGAGGTCCCACGCCGGGCCGGGTAGGTTTTGGTGTGTCTTCCCGCTCCCCATCACAGGAAAGGAGGAGCTCCTAGTTCTGAGGCCACTCTGTGCAGGGCCTGGCATGCAGTGAATATTTGCCATTGTCACAATCACTGCCATCACCAGCAGCTGGGCAGGGGCAGCGTGAAGGGTAGACAGTGCAGTACCTGATTGCAGGGTTGATCCTGTGCCCTAGGGTGCCTGTTGCCCTCTGCGAATTTAGGCAACCTTGGCTTTGGTGGTCCTGGGACCTGGGCCTGGCCCCATGTCTTCTCTGGCCCAGGCAGGCTCTCCTGAGTCACCTATGCAGCTCCCCAGAGGATGACAACCTTGAGCACAGGCTGAGGGGCCAAGAGACCATCTGCCCAGGCCGGGACCCACCGTCTGGACCTCTGCAGGAACTTGGGGTACCCCCACCTAGAGCCGCTAGAGGAAGCCTGGGTACCACAGCCAGTGTAGAGCAGTGAGCTTCTGCCATTCACGGTAATGGGGCTGAGCCAGGCCTGGGCAGCTGTTGGCTGCAGAGATGACAGGGGCCAAGTTCCCAGGAAGGAGGATGGGTGCCTTATAAGAGAACCCTTTGCGGGCAGCACTTCCTGGCAATTGGAGCTGCCCAGAGACGGGGGTCCAGAGGGTCCCTCGGGACCTGTCTGGGTACCTCTTGGTTCCGTCCTGCTCCCCTGGAAGGGGAGGCCTGCCCAGGGTTTTGTGACTGAATACCAGGCCCAGGGGAAGCCACTGCCCCGGCCACCACTCATCCACAACCACTCAGATTAAGGCAAACAAGAGTAGTGAGAATAAACGCCTCGCAGAGCTGTTCCGGAAATTAGATTTTTCCCCTTAAGGTCACTCACTGCACTGGAAAATTAACCAATATTTTCCTAATCGAAGCGGGGCTGTTTCTTCCTTGGAGAAAGGTGGCCACCCTTCCGGTGCTCCTCATTCGTCTTAGAGGCAGCTGCTCCCACGTGGGCTCTCATTTTATTAAATAAACTCCGGCTTTTATGGCCACCTTGCAGTGCCCCCCGCCCCGTGTCCAGGGAGAATGGCCTTGGGTGTCGGGCGCAGCACTGTCCTGCTGCTGCCACCGTGGCCGCTGTGGAGTTACCTTCCGTCTGCAGCCCCTCAGGGCCCTCCTGGAGCTGGCATCTGCTGATCCGTTCTCACCTGTACTCCGGGGCCTCTTTACACCCAGGTCCCACCTCTAGCCCAGGTGGGAACAGGGAGCCTTCTTGAAGCCTCGACTAGGACCCCGGGATACTGCCACTTCCTGCTCTTGGGTGTGGGCCACGCTGAGCACAACTTCTTGGAGCCTGTCCAGCAGTGTGGGCTGAGGATGGCCTGGACTCTACCACCTCAGTGAGGTCCTGGCTGCCTCCCGCAGACAGCCCTGAGCGTCCCCACCTGCCTGCCACTGTCTCCATGGGGGAGCCGACCATCGGGGGTCTGGACAGCACTTAATAAAGCAAAGCTTCACCCGGATAAGGCATCCAGGCTGCTTAGTGGTCTCTGTGCCCACAAAACATTACTTGTGAAAATAAGGACCTGTAGGAGTCGTGGGCTGGAAGGACGGCTGGTAAACGTGGCCCCTCCTCACTTGGACACCCGTGCTGCCAATAACGAGGACATGGATGAGCTTCACACAGAGCAGTGCTGCCCAAGTGCCGCTGAGTGAAGACGCCCTCGATGGCCTCATACAGCATCAGCTCCCTGATACCACATGCACGTGTGCGTGTGTGTATATACACATGCACCCGTGCTCATGAACAGGCCAAAGGGCCATGTGCCATCGCCTCGGTGTCCCTGCTGGTGTGATCTGAGTGACTGGGTGACAGGTGATGAAGAGTGTTATATTTCAAAATAGTGTGAGCAGGCGGGTGTCCTATGGAGGCACAGACCGGTGGGCAGGGATCTCAGCTGGGGGCACACAGTCCTGTGGGGAACCCGGGCTCCCCCTCTGGGGACATGGCATCCCCTGAGGTGCTATGGGCAGCAAGGTCACCTCTGAGGTCTCTGGCTTGTCCCCAGCAACCCAGAATTAAGTGACATCTTCCTCCTTCTCTGGACCAGCTGTTTTACAGAGCAGAGCTCAGCTTCCCCGTCTGCCGGGGTTCAGCCAGGGGCTCTCAGGACCAGAAGCACAAATCCCCAGTGGGCAGGGCCAGTGGTGCCCCTACTGGCTCCACAGCCTTCCCGTGACCCCCGTCTTCTGCTTCTGGTAGGGCCTCGAATCCCAGGAGCTCTTGCTTTCCCGTAAGAAAAGCAGCTGTGAAGCATTGCCAGGGCTGGTGACTGGCCCCAGCCTCAGGGGAGACAGCGAGGAGTGCCATGGACTGTGGCGAGCTCAGATGGTGTGTTCTGTTCAGCGCGTGGGCCTGGCATGTCCAGTGTTCAAACAGAGCTGGAAACTTCCCGTTTCTAACAACACTCTAGATCCAAGAACACACCTGGAGGGAGGCTCGGCCCGCGGGCTGTCCGTCTGCCCTGCCACACATGCAGCCCACCCACACCTCTGTCTACCCAAGTGGCTTGCACTTAGCCACACACACCAGGGAGCCTCTGCCGGGGCCGGTAGTGTTGATGCGTCTGGCGTGGGCCACTTGCTGGTCAGCGTCTGTGAGTCCCGACCCTTCCTGGGGCTGTAGCAGGCGTGAGTGTTGCTGAGGGAGGGAGAGTAGCTGCGGACCCAGCACTGATGGTGACACTAGGCCTGTGTGCCCTGAGGTCTGTGTGTCCCGAGGAGCGCCTCCACCATCGGTCCCTCTGCACAGACCCCAGCCGTCCCACCACATCCCACACTGGGACTCATAGCCACTTCTCAGTCATGAGAGCCCACAGTTTATTTGAAAACCAGAGTGGTCAGGGGCCAAGACCAGCTGGCATCTGGATAGTCTGTTAGCCCTGGTGATGCCGGCTGTGCACTGAGCAGCTGCATGGGTGAGAGGGGGAGCATCGCAGGTCACAGGGACTGCCTGCCCCTCAGCACATGGGAGCCTCACTGGATACACACAGTGAGGGGTGGACTGGAGCCGGCCAAGGGGAGCCACATAGCAAGCACGTTTCATGTTCTGGGCCCAGGTATGCTGAAGTGATGGGGACCAAGGCCTGCCCAGGGCCCAGGGCTGAGGCCTCCCTACTGTGTGTGTGCAGGCTTTGGGAGGTAGGCCAACAGCAGCTGTTGGAGGGGGCAAGGCCTGCCCAGGGCCCAGGGCTGAGGTCTCCGTGCTGTGTTCCTCTGGGTTTCAGGAGGTGGGCCAACAGCAGCTGCCGGACAATGCCAGAACTGGCCTGGTCGCTCCCAGGAACCTTCCAGCTGAGCTTCCCTGCAGTGGCTGCTTGGTGGGGATGGGGTTGTACAGGTCAGAGGACAGCTAGAGGGTAGAGGTCTCCATCCTCTCCTGGGAGATACGTCAGGCCCTCCACTTCTTCCTGAGCCACCTAACACTGCACACCCCAGTCCAGCCCTTAGCCTCCGTGAGCACTGCCTGCCATGCCAGGTTTGCTGCTCTGTAGTCCAGCAGCTCCAGCAGTTCCAGCATGTTCAATGTGTCCCAAAAGAAAACTGGTGCTTACTAAACAGAAAAGGACAAACAGTTGGAAAAGATGTGTGGCCTTCAAACACCCAGGATCAGGGAGGAACTCCCTGTTCCCAGGACAGATGGGAAAGTCAAAGGCCTTTAAAACATCATTTCCGAAATTAAATCACAGAAAGATACCTGGCGGACATGAGGAGATTATCTGTATTCCATTCTTGGGGCTAAGGAGCAAATCAGCTGCAGAACATGTTTTGAAACATCTCTTTGTAATGAATGTGGTCAATGGAAATGCAGCACTATCAGCAGGACGTGACCCTCCCACTGCAAGATGAAGAGCCTCCCGTGATACTATTTAAGCCCCACCAGCCAGCTGAGAGCAAACAGCAGATTCTTACAGGCTGCAGGTGCTGATGGAATGGAAAAGGCACTTCACACATCTTGCACACGCAAATTGCATCAAGCTAGTATTTTTTGCAAAGAATGAAGCACTTCCTCCCCCTTGGCTCCTACTGGGGGGGTCTGGAGCAGGGACACCGACCTAGGGCTCCTCATCCCCTGGCTTTGGGAACAACACAAATGCAAACACAGCATGTCTTCCTGAGCTGTGGGCAGACACTTGGTCACCCTTTCCTTCCGATCACTCCTGACGCAGGGAGCTCCTGGTCCCTGTGACCTCCCAGGCCCGGGCAGTAACTTGTGGCTGGACACACGGCCCCAAGCAGCCCCTGGCATCTGTAGTCTCCGGTTCCAGAGGGCACCTCGGGCACGAGTGATCCTTGGCATCTCATGGGGTCCCTTAGGCACTGGCTCCCATGGTGGCTGTGGCGTCATCCATCCTGCTGGCATTTAAAAGCCCCCTGAGCCCGTTACGGAAACCCTGTCCACAAGAGCTGACCCCCTTTTTGTTCACTCTCCTGACTGGAACCTAAAGTGTCTCTGTAGAGCTGGAAGAAGGGGCAGTGTTCAAGGACTCGGTGCTGCCAGCTGTGGAAGTCCAGGGATGCAGTGCTGGAGGTGGCTTGTGTTGCTGACCAGCCCCTAGCTCCGTGGGAAGGGCAGTCAGGGGATCCCAGCGCTAGAAGGTTCCCCACTCTGGTCTAGGGCAGTTCTGGATGCTGGTGCTTTAGGGAGAGGCCTGGGGTTTCGGCTACAGCCTGAGACTGCCCGTGTGGTCCCTTCTACAGTGACACTGAGCACATGTGCACATCTCCCTAGTCATGGGCACCATCCTGGCACCAACTGAGTCACCCGGTCTGTTCCTGGGCACCTCCAGGAAGTGTGGAGAGAAGAGCCTCGCACAGCTTTGCCCCCAAAGCAGCAGGAGGCCCTTCCTAGAGCCTGGAGGGATCTCGGCCTCCCCGGAAGCAGCTCCTGGCTCTGAAAGCCCAGGAGCCCGAGGACAGAGAACATCCTGCCCTAGGCAGCATGGAGTGTCTCCTAAACAGTGTGCTCCTCCTCGTGATCCGGAGCCCCATGCGTGTCTGCGTGGAGCATGTTCATCCCCTAAACAGCACTTCCTCCCCGTGATCCAGAGCCCCATGTGTGTCTGCATGGAGCATGTCCATCTCCTAAAAAGCGCCTCCTCCCCATGATCTGGAGCCCCATACGTGTCTGGAGTGTGTCCATCTCCTAAACAGCATCTTCCTCCCTGTGCATGTCTAGAGCATGTCCATTTCCTAAACAGCGCCTCCTCCCCGTGATCCGGAGCCCCACGCGTATCTGGAGCGTGTCTATCTCCTAAACAGCACCTCCTCCCTGTGATCCACAGCCCCATGTGTCATCTGTGTGGAACATGTCCATCCCCTAAACATCACATTTCTCCCTGTGATCCGGAGCCCGATGCATGTGTTTGTGTTTGTGCGCTGCTGTTGTGGTCTGAGCCCGTGTCAGGGCAGCTGAGGGAGGTGGCGAGGGCTGTGTAACAGAGCAAGGTCAGAGCCGCCGGCCTCTCCCACATTGACATTCTGTGCACTGCCTGTGTGTGATCAAGTCTCCCTCTGGAGTGCTAGGCCCTACGTCAGCATCAGAAAAGCTACCGATGAGCTGGGAATCATGCGTCTCCCAACCCCGAGCCCAGCGGGCTGCCAGGCGTTAAGCGGCTGGGGCAGGGTGGGCCTGGCGCCTTCTGGTCCAGCTGGTCAGCATGTCAGGCACACGGGTTGCTTACTCAAGCCTGAGATTTTGGCAGGGGAGCATGTGGGGCCACCACACTTCTCCCCAGGGGCCACACAGAGGATGGCAGAGGGACCCTGGGAAAGGGCTGATGCTTGCCAGGTCCCCATGGAGCCCCTGGCAGGCCGCTCCATGGCCAGATGTGAGTTGAGCAGTTCAGCCATGTGTGAGGCTCCATAACGCTGGCCAGGACACACCTGGAGTTGCGGGCTTTTAGTTGCCTTCTAGTGCTGGTGAAACCACACTGGCTTGTACAAGTGTTCCAGCGCAGGCTCCACTCGCCACCTTCCCCAGCTCCACCTGCATCCCAAGCGTGTGCCCACGCCCCTTGGAGGAAACCAGACTTCTGAGTGTCCCCTCCCTGCCCTAGCCATGGAGTGGCCACGGCCTAAATGGAAAAGACTCAGAGGCTGAAGGCGGAGGGGAGGTTTGAACCTCACTGAAATCAGCAGGAGCTGAGATCGTTTCAGCATCACCCACACTGTCTGGGTAGGAAGTGACTTTGTCTCCACGTGGCCTGTCGAGGGGCTTCTTCCTCCAGCGGGCTCTCCTGGGCACTCTCTCCAGGCAGGCAGAGCTGGGACAAGGTGCAGTGCTCCAGAAGTGAGTCTTAAGCCCAGGTCTCCTCCTGGCCTTGGTTTCTGACTGCTTCGTGTGAGGAAGGAAGCCCCCAGGAGGAAGCACACACTTTGGCAATGAGACATTTTAATTGCATCTTAAAATAGCATTGCAGTAAAGAACACTAAACCGTGACTAACCAATTACACTTCAGGAAGCCCTCAGCATAGGCAGACATGGGGAAGTGTGGACAAGCTGCCCACTTGTGGACGTCCATCAAGCACCCTCAGGAGGGGCTGGATGACAGAGGAGGTCCAGACCCCACCCCTGCCCCTTCCCGAGGTTCAGCCTTCATTGCAGCCTCCCTGGCTGTGAGTGACTACTCTGCAGGAGCTCCCCAGGGCCAGCTTTGCCTGAATGTGGAAAACAGAAGGAAGAGGGTTGCTGTTTAGTTGATGTACTGCTGAAGAACCCATAAGGCCCAGGAAGACAGAGAAAGAGGCAGAAAGAGCATCCTTCAGGGTGTAAGGTGAACCTAGCTTGCTTTCAGAGGAGCAGGGCAACAGGGGCACCCAGACTCTGATTGCGCAGGATTCCAGAACTGTGCCATCGGGGTCTCGTGTGTGGTCTTGGTGGAGAATGATCAGGGCTGTTCTCCAGCCCCCACCATCCAGGCGGTCCTCAGAGGGACTCACACCCTCGAGGAACACACTACTGGGAAGCCAAGATGCCATTTCAGTACCAGCTGCCCCACTGCGGGCTTAGCTTTAAGGCTGTGCTGGAGCCCGGCCTTGGACTCACCCCATACAGTCCCTGAGCTCCAGGCAGCTTGCCCTGCCTAGCCAGAGTGAGCCCCGAGGCAGTCCGTGTGCTGAGCCACAGGGAAGGGGAACTTGGGCGATGGGCTGACGCGTGGGGACCCAGCTGTGCAGCACTCAAAGGCTCTGCCCACCCTCCCCTCCAGGACACAGCCTGGCAGTGCCCCAGGTCTTGGCTGCCTTATGGGGGCCCAGGTGAGGAGTGGCAGGTGGAGGCCTGCAGCTGCAGGCAGTAGCTGCTCAGTAAATCATGGACCCAGCGACAGACGAAGGCCTCCCTCGGAGACCTGAGGAAGCGCAGTGGTCTGTCCCTTGCAGGGCCTTGGTTGGCTCATTACTCAGCCCGCTAGGGACAGGCCCAGGGGACACTTGAGCACGTGGCATTGTGGCAGCTCAGGCTGGAATGTGCTGGAAGGGATTCTGGTGGCCTGAGGACTGGGAGAACCCTTCCCAACTGACCCTCTGGATTCTGAGTGCAGGGCCGAGCCTGGCTGTGACGGCCGAGACCAGGTTCCTAGTGTAAGGCCACCTCAGGCCTCCAGGACTAGAGCCACAGGAGCTGCTGGGCTTCCACAGGGCCACGGGGTACAGCCAAACAGAGTAGGAGCACTGGTGGGAGGGGTATATGTGAAAAGTGAAATCTGTTGCTACTTCCTCTAGCTTAATTACCGGCATGGCAGTTGCAGAGTTGAAATGCAGCTTTGAAAGCCTTTGTGAGTAATTAGTGTCAAACACACAAGATCTACAAAGCTATAAACTCGCAGCTTGGTGATATTACCAAGTACTAATTAAGAAAGAAAAAAGAAAATTCCCTTTCATGATCAGATTTTCAGCCCTGCCAAAGATGAAAAGCAAGGCAATTTGCAGCCGATGGCAACACCGGATGGTAAGTTGCGTCCACAGGAAGATGGCGGCCACTTACCCTCCGGTGGGGACTAGAAGTGCAGCAAGCACACAGGGCCCAGTGAGGGCTGGGGTGGTGATGGCATGGCTGTGCCTGGCTACCGGTTGTGCCTTCTCGGCCAGGGAGCGCCGGACCCAGCAGGGATGGAATCCCTGCTCAGAAAGAGGAGACTTGTGTGAGGGCAGAGGCAAGGCACCTGCCCAGAGGATCAGGGGTCTGCCCATTTCGCAGTCGGGGACACTGGGGCTGAGCACACAGCCAGGACAGTGACAGCAGAGTCATGGCCAAGACCATCTGCCCAACAAGGGAAGTGGTGTCCGCCTTCCTTGGTGGTTGGGGAAGGCTGAACCAGCCCCCTGGGTCCCCACCGGCCTCAGGCACTGTGGGCTCATCCAGCTTCAGGCAGGCGTCAGGCCACTGGCCTGGGAGACTCCGAGAACAACGGCTTCTGTGTCATGAGTGGCATGGCACCTGCTTTTATCTTGGGGGCCCACAGCTGCCAGGAGAGGCCTGGCTGAGGCCAGGATGCTCAGCAGCTGGTTCCATGACCCTCTTTGCTGAGGAGGTCAGGACAGAAACTTCTAGATGCGTCTCAGCTTGGTATAAAACAAAATTTCTGTGCCTCTGCCACCGGCCTGTGAATGACTTCTCATCTGTTTCATGAGATATAGTTTCTTCCCTGTGGGCATCAGACACAGCTAGGTGAGACTCAGAGCCAGGAGCCACCCTCGACCCCATGTGAGCGACTGGAGATACGAAATTCTCAAAGTCATGTCACTTTCAGGGATATTTTTAACAGGACTAGGAAGCACAGCTCTTGTTGGCGGCAGTGTGCTCTGGTGCTTAGGCAGTGGGCAGCAGCCAGGCTATTGGGACGTACTCAGGCCCGACAGGACCCCCAGAGCCGCACCTGCCCCCCACAGAGTGCAGCCGGTCTGGGAGCGGACTTGGATGCATCAACTCCCACCAGCCGCGGGCAATGGAGAGCTGTGCGTGGCCCAGAGGTGGGCGTCCACATCCAGGCTGCAAACGCACAGGGACCACCTGGGCCTGCCGAGGTTCGCTCTATCCTGGCTTGGCCTGCATGGCTCCTCACTGGTGGTGCCGTCTGCATGGTCCACTCGTCCAGGTCAGGGCTGGGTCCCAGCCCAGGCATGCAGGGGTTGTGCAGTGACGTTGGGCAGAGGGAAGCTGCTCAGGTCCAAGTAAGCAGAGAAACTGCATGCCCAGGCAGCTAAGACCTTGAACTGCAGGAGCCTGAAGCTGCTGTGGCTGTTTTATTGTTTTGTTTTGAGAGAGTCTTGCTCTGTTACCCAGGCTGGAGTACAGTGGCATGATGTCAGCTCACTGCAACCTTTGCCTCCCTGGCTCAAGTCATTCTCCTGCCTCAGCATCCCCAGTAGCTGGGATTACGGGCCCCTGCTACCACACCCGCATTTTTTTTTTTTTTTTTTTGAGATGGAGTTTTGCCATGTTGGCCAGGCTGGTCTCAAACTGCTGAGCTAAGGTGAACCACCCGGGGTTGGCCTCCCAAAAGTGCTGGGATTACAGGTGTGAGCCACAACACCTGACTTGTTTTACTGTTTATAGTGCGGTTCTGTTACTGCTAAGACAGATACTTACACAGCCCGATTCGAAGACTGTGCAGAGAGGATATCTCAGGGCACACTGCAGTCAAGGAAGGCTCCGTGGAGGAGGTGGCCTGGAGCTTGGGCTCATGGGTGAATTCAAGTTTGTCCAGCTGGGTCAGGGAGACATTTCTGGCCACAGGACCTCATGTGCTCATGCTGAGTGTCTCCAGGGCACCCGGTGTACAGGGAGAGCTGAGGGGTAGGCCTCAGGCTCCAGGCCAAAATTGGGAGAAGAGAGTGTCAGACCTGGGCCTGGGGGATGGCTCTGATGTCATCATCATGGGGGATGGTTGAAGAAACGGTGGATTGTGGCTCACCCATCTGGCCCTCGCCCATGTGGAGTGCCCGCCATGGTGGGCCCCGCTGCAGGTGCTGGGCACACAACAGTAATGTGGAGGTCCTGCTCAGCCTGGGCGCATTTTCCAGAACAATTGGAGGGTCGATGCCCTGGCATGATCTGTGCTCTGTGCCGGGGTAGTTCTCAGGGAGGGAGGAAGCCCAGGCCATGGCTGTGGGTAGACCTGTGGCTTGTTGACATGGTACCCAGCTGCCCCACCTCCCAAGCTGTGAGAAGCCTAGGACCAGCCAGGTCCTCCATCCAGATGGTCTCTGACATTGCCCTGGGGGTTAGGGAGGGGAGTGAGGGATGTTCTTCTAACCGAATGGCCTGGGCCACCTGGAGCCCTTCTGGTCCACTGCCTCCCAAGCCAGCACATCTCATCAGTTGCGCACTTAAAACTGTTAGAAAGTTACTCCTTTGACTAAGTTGGAAATGCTCTCTGTGGTCTTGTGGATCTGCCTCCAGTTCCCCAGGACATTTAGTTTTTGGAGGCTTTGTGAAGAGGCTGGGGGTTTGTCAGCCCCACTTGGAAGCGAACATGATGGTTCCCCACCCTGGTCCCAGCTTTTCCTGTGGGCAGCTGGCCTGAGAGTCAAGCCACTCCCCAGGTCATGGCACGGGGCGGGCAGGACACTTTACTGCCTGGCAGGGGGCAGAGCCTTCCCCAGGACCCTGAGTGTCTGTCCTGAGCGGGGACTAGAAGTTGACCTCTCGACCCCAGGCAAGCCCACCCAGCCCCTCCCCTCACACCCTGCCCCACCTGTACTGAGCTTCACCTTTTGCCTCCAGCCTAAATGACTGGAAGAGTCTATTAGGGAGGGCCTCTCTGTCACTCTAAAGAACAGGAACAGGACGTTCCTGCCCCGGGGCACGGAGGTCTGCAAGTAGGACCCTGCAGTGGTTGGCCAAGCTCAGGCCACATGAGCTGGGACTGGCAGGCAGCTCCTGGCTGCCTCAGATCTGGGGTGTGGACCCTTTGCTGGCCACCTGGAGCCTGGCGTGTCTTTGCACACTCTGTTCTTGTCCCCTCCCCCCAGGGCGTGCCCCCTCCAAGGGTGTGCCTGGGACCTTAGGTGGTCTTACCTGTGAGTCATACCTTCTTCTTGGCCAGGGGCTGTGGACAGCAGGATGTTCACCCTGTGGTGAGTGGCTGGGCCTTTCTCAGGAAGCAGCTTAATTGAGATGTCATCTGCGTAGCTGTGCAGCCATCTCCACAGTCCATCTAGGAACACTTTCATCACCTCTGAGGAGATCGTGCCCCGTAGCCATCCCCTCCCAGTCCCAACCTTCGGCAGTTGCTGCCTGCATTCTGTCTCTAGAACTGTGGCATTGCAGGGAGATGGGATCAGTGGCAAGTGGTCTCTGGTGCCTGGCATCTTTCGCTGAGCATGAGGTTTTCAAGGTTCGTTCACATTGGACCATGAGCTGACACTCCATTTGTTACTGATGAATCATATGGTCTACTGTGCAGATAGACCACATTATCTGTTCATCAGCTGATAGAATATTTGAGTTGCTTCCGTTTGGGGCTGTTACACATAGTGCTTCTCTGAACCTTCATGTACAAGCTCATGTGTGGAAATGCATTTTCGTTTCTCTCGGGTATACACCCATAGGAGGAAGTGCTGGGTCACGTGGTAATTTAATGTTGAGCTTCATGAGGAGCTGCCTGTTCTCCCAGTTTCTCCCCATCCTCCCCAACACGTGCCACTGTCTGCATTTCCATCATGACCATCCCAGGGGCTGCAGGCACTGCTGGGTTATAGGGTCCGTGCAACTCCTGAGATTCACATGCAAGGTGTGAAGTGGGTGTTGCATGGGTTTTGGGTGGAGGGACTGTGGCCCCTGCGTGAGGTTAGGAACATATTTCCCAGTCTAGGCACAGCTATTCGGGATTTGCCTCTAGACACCCAAGAGGGAGCAGTTGTGTCTAGAGGAGCAGCACGCTGCCACATTTCACCGGGTCTGCCTGTGCCAGCCGGAAGTGCCCCCATGCCACCATCTCCTCCTGCAAGGGCTTCCCTGTTTGTTGAGCCTGCATTATTGATGAGCCGCCGTTCTTGTGTATACACACCCAAGAGGCTGTCACCACAGTCAAGGCAGTGAACAGACCCTTTGCCCCCAGATCCCAGGCCCCTGTATAGCCCACCTCACCCCTCCCACTGCAAACCCAATCCCAGGCAGCTACTGATCCTTCTGTGTTTCCTGTCATGTGGATTCATCCACATTTTTAGAATTTCTCTAAGTAGAATCACACAGTATCTAGCCTTTCTTGTCTGGCTTGTCGTAATTATTTTGAGATTTATCCACGTTGCTATGATATCAATGGTTCATTCCTTTAAAATCATATTTCTTTATCCGTCCAGATGTTGATGGGCATTTGGGTGGTTTCCAGCTTGAGGTTATTGCAAATAAAGTTTACAGTGAATGTTCACATGCAAACTTTGCATGACATTTATGTCCTTTTCTCTTGGCTGAATCGGAGTGGAACTGCTTGATTGTATGGTCAGTGTATGTTTAACTTTTCAAGTTGCCAAGCTGTTTTCCAAAGTGGTTGCACCATTTTTCATTCCTATCAGCAGTATAGGAGACATCTACTTTCTCCACACTGTCACCAGTACTTGACATGATGAGTCTTTTTAATTTCAGTCATTCTAAGTGGAGACTAATGGCATCTCATTGCAGTTTTAATTTGCATTTTCCTAATGACTAGTGACATTGAGCATCTGTTCCTGTGCCTACCTGCTGTGCTTCAGTGAAGTGCCTGTTCACATCTTTTGCTAATTATTTATTGGGTTATATGATTTCTTAATGAGATTTGAGATTTATTCATATACTCCAGATGCAAATCCTTTATTAAATATATACATTGCCAGTGTTCTTTCCTCATGTATGACATGTCTTTTCATTCTCTTAACAATGTCTTTTGAAGAGCAGACATTTTTAATTCTGATTAAGTCTAACTTACCAGTCTTTTCTTTTATTGAGTGTGCTTTTGGTGTTGTATCTAAAAAATCTTTACCTAACCCAAGGTCACAAAGACTGCCTTCATTTTTTCTGCTAGTAGTTTTCTGGTTTTAAATTTACATTTATGTTCATGATCCATTTTGAGTTTTTTTTTTTTTTTGTATATGGCACAAGGTCTGGATTGACTATTTATTTATTTATTTTGCATATGAAAGTCCAGTTACTACAGCATCAAGATTACCCTTCTTCACTGAATGGCCGCCTGCATCTTTGTCAAAAGTTCATTGTCCACATATGTGTGAGCCTATGACAACTGCCTTTTATCTTCTATATTAATACCATGTTGTTTTCATTACTGTTTTGAAGTCGAAACAGTAATGTGTTAGCCTTCCAATTTTGTTCTTTTTCAAAGTTGTTTTGAATATTCTAGGTTCTTTGCATTTCCATATGAATTATGGACTCAGCTTTTTTATTTCTACCAAGAACAACAACAACAACAACAACAACAACAAAAACAACGCACAAAAAAAAAAAAAAAGCCTGCTAGGATTTTGATTGGAATTACGCTGACTCTATAGATCATTTTGGGAAGAATTGACATCTCAACAATATGGAAACTTCTGTCTATGAACAATTTCTCTCAGCAGTGTGTTCTCATTTTCAGTGTGCAGGTGTCAGAGGCATTTGAACCAGAGTGACTCCATCTTGAGTAGGGACTGGGTAAAATAAGGCTAAGACCTACCGGGCTGCATTCCCAGGAGATTAGGTGTTCTTAGTCACAAGGTGAGATAGGAGGTCAGTAAAAGATGCAAATCACAAAGACTTTGCTGATAAAACAGGTTGCAGTAAAGAAGCTGGCCCAAAACCCACCAAAACCAAGACAGCCATGAAAGTGACCTCTTGTCATCCTCACTGCTCATTATACTGTAATTGTAATGCACTGGCATATGAAAAGACACTCCCACCAGTGCCATGACATTTTACAAATGCCATGGCAACGTCAGGAAGTTACCCTATATGATCTAAAAGGGGGAAGAACACTCAGTTCTGGGAATTGCCTACCCCTTTCCTGGAAAACTCATCAATGATCCACCCCTTGATTAGCATATAATCAAGAAATAACTATAAGTCTTAGTTGAGCAACCCCCGTCCCTGCTCTGCCTAAGGAGTAGCCATTCTTCTGTTTCTTTACTTTCCTAATAAACTTGCTTTCACTTCACTGTATGAACTTGCCTTGAATTCTTCTTGTGCAAGATCTAAGAACCCTCTCTTGGGGTCTGGGTTGAGACCCTTCCCAATAACATAGGTATTTCACACCTTTTTCAGATTTATGCCAAGCATTTTAGGTTTTGACATTACTGTAAAAGGGTTTTTTCATGTTTAATTTCTGTTGCTACTATATAAAAACAATTCATTTGCATATTGGTCTTTTTATTTTGCAACTTGGCTAAACTCATGTTAGTGCTAGTAGCTGAGTACACTTGCACTTCCACTTATTCACACTGGATGCTTGTGAAGTTTCTTGTTCTTGTGTTATTTCACTAGCTAGAACCTCTAGGATGATGTTGAATACAAGCTGTGAGAGTGAACATTCTCGTCCTATTTCAGATCTGAGGGAGAAGCATCCAATCTTTAGCCATTAAGTGTGGTATTCTCTGTACGTTGTTCATAGATACCCTTTCTCAGACTGAGGAAGTTCTCTTCTAATCCTAGTTTGCTGAGAATTTTTTTTTTTTTTTTTTTTTTGGAATGCCAGTTGGGTTTGATCGGATGTTGAGTTGATCATATGCTTTTCCTTTTGTACTTTGTTAATACGTGGAATTACTTTGATTTTCTAGGGTTAAACCAACCTTATATTCTTAGGATAAACCCCACTTAGTCATAAAACATTATCTTTTTTGTATGTTATTGGATGTGAATTGCTAACCATTTTGTTTTGAATTTTTGCATAAATATTCCTTAGCGTTGTTCCATAATTTTGAGGGGCATATTATAATGTCTTCTGATTTGTGTATCATAGTAACGCTAGTCTCACAGAGTGAGTTGGAAAGCATTCCTCCTCTTCAGTTTTCTTAAACAGTTCATATAGAATTCTTGATCAAAATAAACTGAAAAAAAGAGTTGATGTAGAATTGGTATTATTTGTTTTTTAAATGGTTGATCCAATTCATCAGTAAACCCATTGAACCTTAAGGTTTTCTTCATGAGAAGGTTTTAACTACACATCAGTGTCTTCTGATAGACATAGCATTATTCACATTATCCTTTTCTTTGCCGGTAAGCTTTCATAGTTTGTGTCTTCAGAAATTTGTCCATTTTATCTGTTTTCAAAGGTCTTGGCATCAAGCTGTTCATCATTTCTCTTACTGTCCTTTTAACATCTGTAGGATCTGTAGTGCTATCACCCCTCTTGTTCTTGATTTAGTAATTTGTCTCTTCTCTTTTATTCCAGGTCAGTCTCGCTAGAAATAGCTTTTGGTTTTATTATTTCTACTGCCTTTTTGTTTTATTTCACCAATTGTTGCTTTCATCTTTATTTTCTTTATTCTGCTTAATTTGCCCTTCTTATTTTAGATCCTTAAGGTCGGAGCTAAAGTCTCTGATTTGAGACCTGTATTCTTTTCTAATGTGGACATTCAGTGCTAGTTTCCACTCTAGTGGCATCTCACAAATTCTGATATTTTGTTTTTATCTTCATTCAGTTCAGATTACTGATCTCCCTTTTGATTTCTTCTTTGACCTATGGGTTATTTAGAAGTGTGTTAGTTTCCACATATTTTGAAAATCTCCCAATGCCATTCTGTTATTAATTTCTTATTTAATTTTATTGTAATCAGAGAACATTCTCAGAACAGTCTGACTCCTTTTACTTTTTTTTTTTTTTTTTTTTTTTTTGAGACAGAGTCTTGTTCTGTCACCTAGGCTGAAATGTAGTGGCATGATCTTGGCTCACTGCAACCTCTGCCTTCTGGGTTCAAGTGATTCTCCTTCCTCCTGCATCAGCCTCCCAAGTAGCTGGGATTACAGGTACATGCCACCACGCCTGGCTAATTTTTGTATTTTTAGTAGAAATGGGGCTTCACCAGGCCAGGCTGGTCTCAAACTCCTGACCAGGTGATTCACCTACCTCAGCCTCTTAAACTGCTAGTATTACAGGTGCGAGCCACTGAGTCTGGTCACATTTCTTGAAATTTGTTTTAAGGTTCATCCAGAATGCTGTTTGTCTTGGTAAATGTTGTATGTGTACTTGAAATCTATGTGTATGCTGTTTCCTGCTGGAATGTGCTATTGATGTCAAGTAGGTGACATTTTTAATAAAGTTTTCAAAGCTTCTATGTCCTTGCCAATTTTCTGTCTTCCTGTTCTATCAATTATTGATAGAAGAATATCAACATCTCTGTCTGGAATTAGATTTCTCTGTTCTTTCTTGCATTCCAATCAGTTTTTGTTTCATATATAGATGGACCCTTTTTATCATTATGAAATGACCTGTATTGCTAGTAATATTCTTCTTTGCTCTGAAATCTACTTTTTCTGATACAGAGTTGCACTGTCAATGAGCAACCTTGGAGATATCACGGATTTGGTGCCAGACCACTGTGAATAAGCCAATATCATGGTAAAGCGAGTCCCATGAATTTTGTTTCCCAGTGCATATAAAAGTTATGTTTATCCTATACTGTAATCTATCAAGTGTACAATAGCTTTATGTCTTTTAAAAATGTACATGTCCTGATTTAAAAATACTTTATTGCTAAAAAATGTTCATGATCACCTGAGCCTTTAGCGAGTCATCATCTCTTTACTGGTGGAGGGTCTTGCTTTCATGGTGATGGCTGCCAACTGATCAGAGTGGTGGTTGCTGAAGGTAGGGTGGTTGCGACAGTTTCTTAAAAATAGCAACAGGCTAGGCATGGTGGCTCACACCTATAATCCCAGCACTTTGGGAGGCCAAGGCAAGTGGATCACTTGAGGCCAGGAGTTGGAGATGAGCCTGGCCAACATGGTGAAACCCTGTCTCTACTAAAAATACAAAAGTTAGCCAGGCATGGTGGCACATACCTATAATCCCAGCTACTTGGGAGGCTGAGGCACAAGAATCGCTTGAACTTGGGAGGTGGAGGTTGCAGTGAACCGAGATTGTGCCACTGTACAACAGCAATAAATTTGGCCACATTGATTGATTCTTCTTTTCATGAAAGATTTCTCTGTAGCATGCAATGCTAATACCATTTTACCTACAGTATTGAACTTCTTTCAGTCTTGGAGCCAATTCTCTCAAACCCTCAAACTGCTTTATCAACTAAGTTTATGTGCTTTGCTGTCATTTTTCAACAATGTCACAGCATTTTTACTAGGAGCAGATTCCATCTCAAGAAACCACTTTGTTCATTCATAAGAAGCAGCTCCTCATCCATTCAAGTTTGATCATGAGATTGCAGCAAGGACAGTCACATCTTCAGGCTCTGTTTCTAATTCTAGTTGTCTTGGTATTTTCACCACATCTGTACATCTTTATCCACTGACATTTTCTTGAACTCCACCAGGTCGTCTGTGAGGGTTGGAACCAACTTCTGCAAACTCCTGTTAATGTTGATACTTTAACCTCCACCCAGAAATCACTAATGTTCTTAATGGGATTTAGAATGACAACTCCTTTCCAGAAGGTTTGCAGTTGACTTTGCCTAAATTCACTAGAGTAATCACTACCTATGACAACTATAGCCTTACAAAATGTATTTCTTAAAGAGTAACACTTGAAAGTCAACTGCTCCTTGATCCACGGACTGCAGAATAGATGCTGTGTTAGCAGTCATAGAAACAAAGTTAAGGGCCGGGCGCGGTGGCTCAAGCCTGTAATCCCAGCACTTTGGGAGGCCGAGGCGGGTGGATCACGAGGTCAAGAGATCGAGACCATCCTGGTCAACATGGTGGAACCCCGTCTCTACTAAAAATACAAAAAATTATCTGGGCATGGTGGTGCGTGCCTGTAATCCCAGCTACTCAGGAGGCTGAGGCAGGAGAATTGCCTGAACCCAGGAGGCGAAGGTTGCGGTGAGCCGAGATCGCGCCATTGCACTCTAGCCTGGGTAACAAGAGTGAAACTCCGCCTCAAAAAAAAAATAAAAAATGAAAATAAAATAATAATAAAAAATGAAACAAAGTTAAAAACAAACATCTCCATCAGAGCCCAGAAACTAGTTACAATGTCAATGAGCAATAATATTTTGAAAGAAATTTTGTTTTCTGAGCAGGAGGTCTCAACAGTGGGCTTAAAATATTCAGGGAACCATGCTGGTTTGAACAGATGTGCTGTTATCCAGGCTTTGTTGTTCCACTGATAGAGCACAAAGAAAAGACTTAGCATGATTCTTAAGGGCCCTAAGGGCTCATCTACCATTCTGAAAATCTCCATCTTAGCAGTAAGGCCGTTCTTTCTTATCATTCATGTGTTCATTGGAATAGTCCTTGTAATTTCCTTTATGAACTTCTCCTTTGCAGGCTACCTGTTTTGTGCAAGAGACCTAGCTTTTGGCTTGTCTCGATTTTCAACATGCCTTCCTCACTAAACTTAATTATTTCTAGCTTTTGATTTAAAATGAGAGACGAGTGACTCTTCTTTCACTTGAACACCCAGAGGCCATTGTAGGGTTGTAAACGGGCCTAGTTTCAATATTATTGTGATTGTTGTGTCTCAGGGAATGAGGAGGCCCAAGGACAAGGAGAGAGATGGGAAATGGCTGGTCAGTGGAGTAGTCAGAACACACACACATTTATCAGTTAAGTTTGCTACCTTATGGGCACTGTTTATGGAGCTCCAAAACAAAGACAGTGATGACATTAAAGATCACAGACCACAGACTACCATAACAGATACATTAATAATGAAAAAGTTGGAAATATGAGAATTACCAAATGTGACAGAGACATGAAGTGAATTCATGCTTTTGGAAAAACAGTGCCCTTAGACTTGCCAGACACAGACCTTAAACTTGTAAAAATGCAGTATCTGTGAAGCACAGTAAGGCAGCCTGTGATGGCATGAGGTATGCTCACGTGAACACAGTGCAGCCTTGGCTTCTGTTAGTGGGCTGTATCCACGTTACTTTTAATCTACTGTGTCTTCATATTTAAAATGTGTTTTTTATAAGCAGGATATAGTTGAGTCTTAAATTTATGTAAAATCTGACAATCTCTGCCCTTTTACTGGGGTGTTTAGGCCATTTACATTTAAATTTATTACTACTTTGATTAGATAAGTCTGTCATCTTGTTACTCGTTTTCTGTTTGTCCTGTCCATTCTTTGTTCCTTTTTTTCCTTCTTTTTCTGCCTTTCTTGGATTGATTGAATTTTTTACAAATCTATGTGTCTTCTTTTTTGATTTGTTAACTATATTTTCTATCTTGTTATTTTACAGGTTGTGTTAAGATTTAGCATATAGATCTTTAACTCATCACAGTCATCCTCAAATGACTGTGTGTAGTATGAAAATCTGACAGTCACATACTTCCAGTTTCCAGTTTTGTATGTATTTTATATATACACATGATAAACCCCACAATATTTTGTTTTTATTTCTGTTTAGTCACTTATCTTTTAAAGAGATGTAAATAATAATTTTAAATTTTTTATATGTCTGCACATGCAGCTCCCACCTCCTTACATGGAAGGAATAGAGGTGTTCTTCCTTCTTGTTGTATAGGCCCATGATTGTTTTCATTTTTATTTATTTATTTTTTTTGAGGCAGAGTCTCGTTCTGTTGCCCAGGCTGGCGTGCAATGGCACAATCTTGGCTCACTACAACCTCCACCTCCCACGTTCAAGCAATTCTCCTGCCTCAACCTCCCGAGGAGCTGAAATTACAGGGATGTGCCACCATGCTCGGCTAATTTTTGTATTTTTGGTAAAAACAGTTTCACCATATTGGCCAGGCTGGTCTCAAACTCCTGACCTCAGGTGATTCGTCCACCTCTGCCTCCTAAAGTGCTGGGATTACAGGCAGGAGCCACCATGTCCGGCCTGTTATGTAAGCCCATGTTTGCATCCTCATTTTCCTTCCATCTGAAGGGCTTCGTTTAACATTCTTGCAGTGTGAGTCAGCTGCTTCGGGATATTTTAAGCTCTTGCACACCTGAAGAAGTCTTTATTTGTGGGGAAATATTTCCACTGGGTGAACAATTCTGGGCTGACTGCTTTTTGTCTTTCTCTACTTCATAGAGGTGATCTCACTGTCTTCTTAATTCCAGTATTTCCTCCAGGAAGTCTGCTGTCATCCCAATCTTTGTTCCTCTGTAGGTAAATTGTCTTTTCTTCCTCTGACTGCTTTTAAGATTTCATCTGTACTATTGGTTTTGAGCAGTTTGATTATGATGTACTTTGATGTCGTTTTTCCCCTTTTTTTGGTGGTTGGGGTTCTTTGAACTTCTCAGATCTCTCAGTTTACACTTTTCCACACATTTCAGAAAATTGGGGCCATTAGTTTTTCAAGACTCTTTCCTGTCCCCACCATGTCAGTGATCTGTCCTTGAATAACATTGCTGCAGAACTCAATGGCTTGTGGCTTCCAAGGTCAGCAATCCAAGTGTGGCTGAGCTGGCTCTCTGCTTAGGGACCTCACCAGCCTCAGCCCTCTTGGCTCTGCTGGGGAAGGACCTACGTCCAGGCACACCGACATAGCTGTGAGAAGGATTCTGTTCCTCATCAGTAGTTGGGCCGCTGGGCTTGGTTCCTTTGGCAGCTCCTCGCCACGTGGGCAACTCACACATGGCAGCCAGCACATCAGAGCTCTGAGAACCAGGGTGGGAGCCGCAGAAGTCATGGCCGTTGTGACGCAGTCTCAGAGGGAACAGCCAGCATTTGCACCACACTGTCTGTCAGCTGGAAGTCATGCTGAGGACTGGCGCTGATGTGGGTGACACCTGCAGGTTGGGACCGTCAAGAGCCATTTCAGAAGTGCCTCCGGGACTCCCGCTCCATGTGTCAGGCCACGTGATGTTGTCCCACAGCCCACGCCCAGTGTGCTGCCTTCTGTCTATTTATCTTTTAGTTTTTATGCGCTTTTCTTTTTCTCCTCTGTTTCGTCTTGGACGGTCTCTGTGGCTGCATCGGCAAGTTCACTGAGCTTGTTTCCACAATGTCCAGTCTGCCGTGGATCCGCACCCCGCACTTCTCGTCTCCCACCCTGTTGTCTTCATCCTTAGAAGGTCAATTTGGCTCTTCCTTGTCCCTTTTATATCTCTCAACTTTGTGTGCATGTGGAGCAAAGTTACAGTGACTTAGTGTGACCTGCCGCTTCTGACATCAGCTCATCTCCAGGTTGGTTTCACTCGGCCGATTTTCTTTGTTGGGTGCTGCATGGGTGTGTGCGTGCGTGCCTGTGGGTGCATCTGTGCTCCTATAAACTCCCTGGGCTCGCCCCGTCTCTCAGGGCCTGCCACTCTGCATGACTGAAAACTGTTTCGCATCTTATGCCTCATATTCTGGCTGTTTCAGATGGCTGTTTCTGTCCTTGTGGCTCTATCTTGGCTCTAAGCTGCCGGCAGCCCTCTGAGGTGGGAAAATAGGCAGTTTGTCTCCATTTTACATTCAGGAAACTTCAGCTCAGAGAAACAAACTGATGGGCCTAGGGTCCCACAGCAGATGAGAGGGGCAGCCGCACAGATAAGCCACAACAGTTAAGAGGGGCAGGCCCTCCCCCTCCCCCTCCGCCCCCTCCCCCTCCCCTTCCCCCTCCCCACCCTGCATCCTCAGCATCTTATTGCCCTAAAATGTCAGCCCCAGCAGCATGGGCCTCATCTGGGCAGGAGGTGAGAAGGTGCAGAGGCCATTGCCCTGCCATCCCCTCCCCTCCTCATTGGGCTCCAGTGAGGAAGGGGTGGTGCTGTCCAGCCCCGGAGGGGAGGACTCCACACCCAGGTGGGGCTCAGGAAGGAATCGGCCCTACCCGCAGGGCTCAGGGAGCCACTGGGCAGTGGTTGTGCGACAGCTCTTCCCTCCTCAACCTGCATGCCTGAGCTGAGCACCCGTCCTGCCTGCCTCCGGTGTCCGTCTTCTTCCCTTAATGTTTGCTGCGCTCTGCACTCTTGCTGACCTCAGGGCCTCCCTGTCTTTCAACCCATACTCAGCCCCCTCTCCCTCCTCCTCCATCCCTGCCACCTCCTCTAACTCACCCCTATGGCCTCCACGCCCTTCCACGGCCCTTGCAGCCGCCTCCCCCCCGCCATGGTGGGTGCCACTCACCAGCAGGGGCTGCTCAGGCCGCCCCACCCCGAGCCCGTGTCCCCACTCCCTCCGCTCCCCTCCGGCTGTGGCTGCAGGAGCAGCTGTGTGTGATTCTAAAGTAGAGCGCCTGTGTGCGAGGGGAGCTGTATAAATAGAATAATAATAATAATAATTGTTGGTTTGGGATTTTTCTACGACTGCTGGGGTGCCTGGCCTTGCCCCCCCCACCAGTCACTCTTGAGGGAAAGGTCACCCTTTCTGGGAAGATAAACCCCAATAATGCTGGTATAATTAGCACAGGCAGTATTTAGATGCTTTCCTCGGTACAATTAGGCAGGGATAATTGGCTGAGCTATTTTTCCCGTGCCGGACACACTTTTTGCCAGCTTCCGTTCTTTGGAACTTCATGCCGGGACATTTGTTCTCGGCATTCTGTCCAAGCTGTCCTGACCCAGTTGCCGCCAGGCCTTCAGCACGGTGCTAGTGCAGCAGCATCTGCGAGGCTTCCTTTCGGCCTGGGTGCGTCACCTCCCCCGAGGGACACTGGAAAGAGATGGGAGCTGAGGGCCACGAACACAGCAGGGTGTTCTGGGGTCGAACCTGGACCTCCGGACCAAGAGCTCTGAGGAGCTGAGCTGGGCTGGGCAGGGGGCTGGGGGCCTGCACAGGGTGGGGCTGGGCCAGCCAGCCATGGGCATCCAGAGGCCCTGGAGCCCGAAGTAAGGGAAGGAGTCAGGCATGGGCCAGGGATGAGTCCTGTGGCCAGCTTGGGGGAGGAATCCCTCGGCCAGGGTAACAGACCAGAGGCGGGAAGCTTGCTCTCTCCACCTCAGAGTGCAGGCAGGCCAGGCAGTGACTGTCAGGACTCCAGGGTGGCTGCTGCTCCCGGGCTGCCTTCGGGCTGTGGGTGTGCAGCAGGTACGCTGGCCGAACAGCACCTGAGACTCCTGCGCAGAGCCTGGCTGGGAACTGTGATGCGCCCAGGAGTTCTCGGCATCCCAGGCTGGTGGCACCAGCCGCTTTCACACTGTACCTGACACTTCCAACACGATCTTGCCATTATCACACCCAACCTCTGGGATAAAGATCTTGGCTGCAGAGGTTGTGAAGCCAAAGCAGCAGCCAAGCTGGGACCGTGCTGGCCTCCAGCCGCCAGAAGCACCTGCTGGGATAAGGGCACACATTACCCAGGTTTATCACCTCTAGACACCGTGGGCCAAGGCCTTCAGCCCCTGGCACTTCTTAGGGGAGGTAAGGCAGTCCTGGGACAGGACAGCCCGAGGGCCTGACTGTGGAGCCTCAGGCAGAGCGGTGTGCACGATGAGACAGCCCAGCACTGTTTACAGGTGCTCTCATGGGTGCCACAAAGACCCGTGGACAGAGAAAGCTGTGACCCACCTGGAATTCGTCCAAGCTCAACCTGCCGTGCCCTGGCCACTGGATGCTGAGGGGTGTGGGCCTGTGTCTCTGATATCCCAGCAGCCCTGTGACAGGTGGCCTCCAGTGGGCTCTGCTGTGCTACCCTGCCAGCGCCACCTACCCCTGCCAGCTGAGTGGGTTTGTGCTGTGACCCACGCCCAGCATCTGTGGCACCACCAGCCAATATGCCAGCCATGACGCCAGCATGGCACCCCAGGCGCAGGACATCTGGGGCAGGTGGGCAGGCAGCACCGGCCTCAGTAGTCCACAGAGGGGCCCTCCCACAGAGTGTCTGGGAGATGCTGCAGGCGGACGGGCAGGCAGGGGTCTGGGCAAGATGCCCGAGGGTTGCAGGCCAGGTGGTAAGGATTGGTGCTTGCCTGTGTCCGTAATGGGGAACCCGTGTGCTCACTGGCCTGTCTCAAAGCTGTTCCACTCTTGGAGCTATAATTTAGATATGCTTTTTATCCAAATTGCAAATATGCAGCATGTAAAAAAAAATCTGGAAAATGCAGAGAACCATGAGTCACTTTCCATCCCAACTCTTCGAGCTAACTGCCGTTAACATTTTGATGGTCTTCTGAGGGTCCTTTTGCACTGTGTGAACGTGGGTGTGTGAGAGTGTGTGTGGTGCCTCGTGAACTTGCAGGGTTTTCTCACCACAGAAGTTCAAGGCTGACTCTCAGCAGATGCAGCTGAGCCTTCTCCCCAGCTTGTCCTGCGTGTTCATGAAAGTGCCTGGGATGCGTCAGATTCCCAACTTGAGAAGCCCAGATAAGTCTTTTGAAGTTGAAAACACTTTGATTTCCTTACAGTCTCAAGACAAAAAATCTCCCCTTCGCTGGCTTTCAGCGTGGGTGTCTTCCACAACCGAGGTTCATAGGGGCCTGTGGCTGCCCTGGCAGAGGCCGGCCCGGCACATCCATCTCCTCTCCTGCGGGTCCTGGTCAGGGAGCCTCTAGGGGAAGCCGGGGGGCTCCGGGGCCTGGCAGACAACCAGTCCCCCTGCAGCAAGGTGGGGACAAGGGCGGGAGCAGCTCACTCCCCAATGGCGCCAGGGCATGGGGCAGCTGCCATCCTCATGGCCTGGGCTAACATGGGCACAGGGTTTCCCTATCCCACTGTGCTTGGCATCTCCCCTGAGCCCGCTGATTTTATGCACCTGACTTTGCCACGCCCAGTTTGCATACTGGGCTCAGAGAGGTGTGTCAGTGTGCCCAGGATCCCACAGCTTCCCAGTAGCCAAGCTGAGGTTAGAAGCTAGGTCTGGTGGGCATCAAAGTCCCCGATGCTGGCAGTTCTGCCACCAGGCCTGCACAAGCAGGTAGAGGAAGAGGGGAGGCGTTGAGGCTGGCAGTGCTTGCAGGATGGAGCCGTTTATCTGGAAGGTCTGTCATGGGCAGGAGGTGGCCGCAGGCTGACTGCCCATAGCTTTCCTGCAGTGTCTAGGGCCGGGAGAGGGAGCAGTCCTGGCTCAGGACCCAGCTGCAAGACGCCCCATCCTCATGCACCTTGCTTCCCTCTCCCTCCCCTGACAAATGGGCCCCCACCATAACTTCCTCTGAGGGCTCCTGTACTCTCCCTGCACACAGCCCAGCTCAGGAGCAGGGCCTGCAGTATGCCAAAGAAGGGAGGATTGGGCTTGAGGGGAGCAGGCACTGGAGCTGTGTCCAGTTAGGCATGCGGCCCTTGCAGATCAGAGCAGGGAATATTCATGCCTCCTCCCAGGCCAGCAGCTGCAGCTTCTCATCTGAAACAAGGGGGTGCTTCTCCCAGGAAGGCCTGTGGGAACAGCGAGCAGGGGTATGTCTGAGAACTTCTGGGTTCTCTGTCCTCACGGTGGCCCCGATACCACAGCCGCAGCCTCTGTGTCCAGGCCACTCTCCAGCCCACTGAGGTCTGTCCTGGGAAAAGAGAGAAACAAGATAGATGTGGGCCTTGCCCTATGGGCCAGGGCATGGGCCAGAATCTCACTTGGGGTAAAGATGCTGCAGTCTCCCCTCCAGGTTCTGTGCACTGGCCTCTCCACGTGCTGGGGTCCCTGGGGGCCGTGGCATTCTAGGAGAGATGGACAGGGAGATGCTGGTGCCCAGTGGGGTAGCTTGTCCTTTTATCTGCTCCATAGACTCTTTTACTGTGTAATTTCCTAAAATTTTGGTGAGGCCCGTTTATCCATCTTAATTTTATACTATGGATTGTGCTTTGGTGTTGAGTCTGACAGCTCTGCCTCATCCAGATCCTGAAGATTTCTTTTTTAAAATAATTCTAAGTTTTATATGTGAGTTCATGATACAGTTTGAGTTAAATTTTATATGAGTTTGGGTCAAAAAATAATTTTTTTATCTAAGCGTGTCCAGCTGCTCCAGCACCAGCTGTAGCAAAGACAGGCCTGTCCTTCCACTGAAGTGCCTTTGTGACTTCTCTGTGTCAATTGATAGGATCGTATCATGTTTACTCTTCAGCCTGTTGATACAGCTGATTACATTGATTGATTTTCAAATACCAAACTAGCCTTACAAACCTAAACTGAGTCCCTCCTGGTCATGGTATAATATTCTTTGTTAGAAAGTGGCCTGGGCATGTCTGTGTGGGTCTCTTTCCAGTTCCCCTGTCCTGTTCCCATTCTCCACATCTCCCCACTGCCCCAGGTCGGTGCGACGTAGGAGCCACATAACCCTGTGCTGCAGCTGCTCAGTTCTCAACATCAGGACGGGCAGTTCCTCCACTCTCTTCTTTTTCAAAATTGCTTTCCATATACATTTTAGAAGAATCTTGTGTATCTCTACCAAAAAAAAAATCATGCTGGCCAGCCATGGTGGCTTATGCCTGTAATCCCAGCACTGTGGGAAACCAAGGCAGGAGGGTCGCTTGAGCTCAGGAGTTTGAGACCAGCCTGGGCCACATAGGGACACCCCATCTCTACAAAAAAATGTAGCTGTGAGTGTGCACCTGTAGTTCTAACTACTTGAGGCGTTGAGGCAGGAGGATTGCTTGAGCCTGGGAGATTGAGGCTGCAGTGAGCCGAGACCACGCCACTGCACTCCAGACGGGGTGACAGAATAAGACCCTGTTTCAAAAAAAAAAAAAAAAAATATATACACACACAAACACATATATATACACGCACGCATGCACAAGTTTAAACAGCAATTACATTAAAACCGAAGATCAATTGTAGAAAAATGGATACATTTACTATGTTGTAAGACCCTGTTTCAAATATATATCTATGCCTGAGGTTTAGATAGCAAGTATGGTAAAACCAAAGATCAATTATAGAAAAATGGATACATTTACTATCTTGAGTATTCTAATCCATAAACATTGTGTCTATTTATACAAAGTTCGTTTGATTCCTTTCCTCAGTATTTGGTAACTTTCTGCAGACACTGTACAAGTTTTTGTTAAGATTTATACCCAAGTATTTAAGATCTCCTGTAAATCGTATTCTAATTTGCTTTTCACTTGTTTGCAATTGTTTTATAGAAATATAGTTGATTTTTGAATGTTAATCTTATTTCCTGCACCCTTCCTGAACTCTCTCAGTGTTCCAGGAGTTTTCTGCAGATTCCTGAGGATTTTCTATATGGGCCATCATGTCATGTGCAAGTAGGGACAGTTTGTTCTTTTCCAGTCCCTGTGCTTTTTCTTCCCTTTTCTTACCTTCATGCGCTGGTGTGAGGAGTGCGTGTGCTGGGTTGAGGATGAAGAGGGAAAGGCAGCTCCCCACGGACCGTACGAGGGAAGGCAGTCAAAGTCTTCCATGAAGGAGCATAAGCCGAGGTTTCTTCGTGGTGCTTTTTCCCAAGTCGGAGGACTTCCCTTGACTCCTGCTTTGTGAGAGTTCCTGTCATGAGTGCAGATTAAATTTTGTCAAATGCTTTCTCTGTATCAGTAGGATCATATAATTTATTATTCTTTAGCCTGTTGATAGTGTGGACAACACTGATTGATTTTCAAATCTTGAACTAGCCTTATACACCTAAACTGAATCCCACTGGGTCAGGGTATGATACTCTCTTTGGTATATTGCCGGATTCCATTTGCCAGTATTTGTTGAGTATTTTTGCATCTAAGTTCATGAGAGAGACTAATATTTATTTTTCTGTGTGTATATGCACCATCCTTGTTGGTTTCAGTACAAGGTTAATAGTGGAAAACTGTTTTCCTGTCTTTTGTTAGCTGAAAGGGATTATGTAAAATTGGTATAAATTCATATTTAATGTTCAGTAAAACTTTCTAGTGAAACCATCTGGGACTGGAGATTTTGAGTAGCATTTTAATTACAACAAACTCAATTTATTTCATTGTTGTAGGACTACTGAGGCTGTCTATTTTATCTTGACATGTTTTGTAGTTGTGTGGTTTTCAAGGAATTCGTCCAGATCTTTATGATCATAAAGTTTTGTGGGGTTTTTTTGTTGTTGTTATTTTAATAGCTTCAGGATCTATTATGTTATTTCCATTTCAATTTTGATTTTGGTCATTTCACTCTTTTTAATCTTTCTCAGTTTTGCTAGATTTATCCATTTTATTGTTATTGGTCTTTAAAAAAAAAATTTGTGACAGGGTCTCACTCTGTTGCCCAGGCTGGAGTGCAGTGGTGTGATCATAGCTCACTGCAGCCTCAAACTCCTAGGCCCAAGTGATCCGAATAGGTGGGACTACAGGTGCATGCCACCACAGCTGGCTAATTACAGAGATGGGGTCTCACTATGTTGTCCAGGCTGCTCTCAAACTCCAGGGCTCAAGCGATCCTCCCACCTTAGCCTCCCAAAGTGCTAAGATTACAGGCATGAGCCCCTGTTCCTGCCCAGCCATTTGCTATGTTGTAAAGAACCAGTTTTGGGTTTTAATAACTGTCTTTTGTTTTCTGCTTCATTCCTACTTTTTATTGTCTCCCGCTTTGGGCTTGCTTTGCTCTTCTGTTTCTTGAAGTAGGAATTTAGAGAATTGATCTGACATCTTTTTCCTTTTCTGATACAGGCACTGAATGCTATCAGTTTCCCTCTAAGCACTACCTCGAGTGCATCCATAATTTTATTATGTTATATTCTTGTTTCCATTCTGTTCTCTTTATTTCCTTCGAGGCATCCCATTTGACTTGTGGATTATTTAGAAGTGTGCTGTTTAATTTCCAGGCACTTACACAGTTTTCCTGTGTCTTTCTCTGACTGACCTCTGGTTTTTATGTCCACTGGTGTGACCTTCTGTTTCGAGCACGTCTACGTACTATGGGCTCAGCTGTCATTTCCCTGCTCCAGCCCTGTAGGTGGCCACCTCCTCACGTCACCCCAGCGCCATCGTCACAGATGAGCAATATTCACATAACTTCTCAGTCTCTCAAAGGAGCATCGTTTCATCATTTTACTGCATTATTTCAGCTTTGCTTGTTTGAGCCAGGATTCGGGGCTCCCTTCATTGCACAGGGTTCCATCTCTAGATTCCTCCTCTTGAATTTCCCTGTTCATGGAGTTTCTCTTGGACCCTTAGCAGCAGGGGTCTTGCTCTGACAGGAATCTCTCACACTCCCTTCTTTGCCTCTGAGCCCCACCACATCCTATAGTTAGTGGTATGTGGAGCGAGGTGCTGTCTGCTCTCCCAGGGTCTCGTCAGCCCCGACCGACTCCTCCTTCCCTCCATGCCTGTTGTCCGTACCTGCTGAGACACCTTGGGGCTCGGGGGTGGTGGGACCACTGCTTAGTAAGCCCCTCAGCCTCAGGCACCGAGTGAGCATGACACAGAGATTTGCTCACTTGGTAGAGCTGGGATAGGAGCCGGGCACGCACCCCCCAGCACACCTGCTCTGCTTCCAGAGGGTCAGGTGAGCCCGAGGCCAGGCCAGCTAGAGTCTGGCTGGAGTGTGGTGGCCATAACAGACACCACGAGTGTCTTCATTAAGGGTGAGTGTCTCAGTCTCCCCCAGGGCACCTGCCAGCCACATGGCCACTGTGTGTGCAGACAAGACAGGTGGCAGCTCGGGCCGGCCAGACAAAAGGGAGAGGAAGCCAGTGCACAGGCAGCCCCATAAATATTTCCAGCCACAGCCAACATGTCTTACTGGCAATTTGCTTTTTAAAAAATTGCACTCTAATTTTAAGTGAACAGCCCCTAATTACAGTGATTTATGAGGTACCTGGGGACTGTGTGATATTTGAACATGGCAGAGCGCTGAGCAGAGATGGATGGGCCCGGCATCACTCATTCAGCAGTTCCTGATAATGCCGGAGCATTGCCAGACAGAGGAGGTCCCCTGCCAGTGTGGACCCGGTATGCTGGGGGAAACAGAGGCAGAGGTGGGCTGCAGGGCAGGGGGACTTGTCTGCTGGGGCTGCCTTCATGTGGGGTTTGAGCTGAGAGAGTAGCACTGGTCACTGCTGCCTTCCCCATCCACCCCCACCCCAACCAGGAGGGCAGCACTGTATCTTAGAGCTTCATTCTTCCAAAACCGGCTGAGGCCAACAGAGAGGAGGTGCTGTAGGAGCCATGGGTGGGCACCCAGCCTACCATTGAGAGCAGGTGTCTTGCTGGTGGGGTGTACCTGTTTCAAATAAAGGATGATCAGCGCTCACATTTATAATCCTAACCTTGTAGGAAGCTGAGGTGGGAGGTTCCCATCAGGCCAGGAGTTTGAGACCAGCCTCGGCCACATCGCTGGACACTCTCTCTAGAAAAATTTACAAATAAGCCAGGTGTGATGGTGCATGCACTGCTCAGGAGGCTGAGGTGGGAGGATCACTTGAGCTCCAGAGTCTGAGGCTGCAGTGAGCCGTGATCGTGCCACTGCACTCCTGCCTGGGTGACAGAGCAAGACATGTCTCTTAAAAAAAAAATATTTTTAGGAAAGCAAGCCCAGGCTCCCAAAGGCCTACCAGCATCTGAGGGCTGGGGCAGGCGAGTGCCTGGACAACAGCTGTCCTTCCATCCAGCCGGAGACTGTGCCACAGTGCCCCTGACCCCGCCGGGTTGCCAGCCCTGGGTTGTGAGGAGGGGCGGAGGGCCAGCCAAGGAGTCTTCTTCCCACACTGCCTCCCAGCCCTGCCTAGCAGCTGCAGGAGAATCACCCCCTCTGACATTTAGGGGGAGAAATTCAGAATCAAGCACAGAAGGCAGAAATGAAAGGATTTTCTTAGTAAAAGGTCAGAGTGGTTTCTCTTGTTTTTGTTTAAAAATGCTTTGTGTTGAACTATGACAAGGCCGAATGTATTAAGGCAGCAGGAACAGGGGGAGGGCGGGGGGTCGGCTTCCCGAGAAACGGAGGAGGTGCAGGAACAGGCCGGGCAGCAGGGGCTCCTGGGCAGCACGTGATCCACAGGTGGAGGGGGCACAGCAGGTACGACACCATCAGGGCCGGGCCCAGCTCAGGCACACTCCAGCGGACAGGGCAGCTGCCAGGACCAAGCTGGGTGCAGCCGGGCTGCCCTGGGGCTCCTGGGGAGGGTTCCCACTGGGCTGCCAGGTGGAGGGAGCACTTTACTAAACAGTTGCCTGGGCTCTGATGCACACACCATGTGGCCCACCGTCAAGCTTGCGTAGGGGCCAGTCCACATTCAGTGCACAGCCATCACCACACTCCACCTGTAGGGCCTGCCCCCCAGGACATCCCCTAGGCAGAGTTGTGCTGACAGGTCTGTGTGTCTGGCTGGGCATGTTTTCAGGGTTCTCCTGTGTGGCAGCGTGTCTCAGGGTTCCTGCCCCCTCCCTCCTTGGCTGTGCGAGGTGGGATTGATGAGTAAACCCTGTTTTGTCTTTCCCTCCGGCCCTTGTTCTGCTTTCCATCTGTTAGGGAAGGGATGATCTTGCCGCGGCTGTCTGTGTCTAGGTCTGTGTGTGGACGTTGCTCAGACCCCCTGACCGGGCACACGGACTCTGCGTTCAGCTCTGAGGAGCTGCCAGTGTTTGGCATGGAGGGTCTGACCCCTCACCCCAGCAGCTTACACTGCCTGTTTGTTCTCAGTGGCCATCAGTGCAAGGCCGTCTCCGTCTCACTTGGGTGTGGATCACATTTCCCTGGTGCCCAGCGTCTTGGCACGAGCTTGTTGGCCATGTGCAGGTGTTCTCTGGAGAGATATTCATTCCAGGCCCTTGTTTAATTGGGCCCTTTTCTGTTGATGGTTGAGTTGTGGACATATTCTGGGTACAGGACTTTCCAGGTACATGGTTTGAGAGGGAGCTTTGTGATGGGGCTGGATTTGTGTCCTGCCTGATCTGGGGCTGTGTGGGACACCTTCCATCCTTGTGGACGGTTGGGGCCTGGGTGCCCTCCCAGGCAACTCCCTGACTAGCCGGGTGGGAACAGGTGTGGCAGGTGCCTGGGCAGATTTGGGCATTAGTGAGAAGTCAGTCAGAGCTGTCTGGAGACGGGGTGCCCTGGCCTGGGAAGTAGAGGGCTCCCATATTTGGGAGTGTGTGTGTCCCCTCCCACCTGCAGCCTCCCTGCTGTGGTCTCCAGGTCAGTGTGTGTTTGGCGGTTGCTGGGGAGGGAGAAAGATGGCCGAGTCCCTGCTCAGAAGGGCCTTTGAGCCCCCGCTGGCTCCAGGCCTCTGTCCACTCCCCATAGCCCAGGGCTATGGGCTCCAACCTGCCATGTGGCCTGAAGCCCCTGGGCCCTGCCCTGCTGGAGCTTGCAGTGCTGTCATGGAGCTCCTGGTCACCAGGCCAGCTCTCTCCCCCTTGCACATTCTCCAGTTTCAGGAGGAGGCCACGAAGGGACTCCTGTGCTGCAGAATCCACAGAGCTGGGCCTCCCACCAGGTCCCCAGCACCCCCTGCACACGTGAGGAATGGGGAGCCCTAGGCAGTCCGGAAGACATTGCAGGAGTTGCCTGGGCGTGGGGTCCTCCAGCCTCAGTGGAGAGTGGTACTGGGGCCAGCCATAGGCATGGGTGCAGGTGCTGGAAACTCCCAGGCAGAGGAGGAAGGCGCAAGGTGGCAGCAGTGCCTGGGACTCCCAGCTGCCTGTGTAGATGACAGAGACCTGCCCTGGGTTAATTCAGTCCCTTTAGGTGACCTGGAATAAGGCCTGGCAGGACTGGGGACACATCTATCCCTGTCAGGTCCTCAGGCTGAGGGAAGCACCTCCTGAGCCCCCGTGGCTGGAGGGGCTGTGTAGGGAGGGAGGGGAGAGAGCTGCCAGGCTGACCGCTGTCCTGTCTCTTGCCCACCCTGCAGGCCACCGGCCCCTCGGGCTCCAAGATGCAGCTGCTGGAGACGGAGTTCTCTCGCACAGTGGGAGAGCTCATCGAGGTGCACCTGCGGCGCCAGGACAGCATCCCTGCCTTCCTCAGCTCTCTCACCCTCGAGCTCTTCAGCCGCCAGACCATGGCCTAGCCCAAAGCCTCAGGGGCGCAGCCAGAGCCGCTCTGCTCGGCCTGACCTGCAGGTCCCCTGCCCTGCAGGCACAGATGATGGGGTGTAGTCCTGCCTCTCCAGCCCAGCAGGCCAGCAGCAAGACTGACAGACATGCTGGGACTTGTCGGACATCCTGCTGGGCAGCCACACCCTCCCCACATGCAAACCCCAACATCCCAGAGGCTGGTGGGCGGTGTCAGCCACCAGCCCTGGCTCCTCGCTTTGTAAAATAAAGTCTTCTCCCCAGACACTCCCACTTGCCCTGTGTATCTTTGGCCCAGCCCTAGCAAAGTGGGAGGGAGGAGTGCAAGGAGCTCCGCCAGCAGCCTGCTGCCTGCCATCTGCCGCCCTGCCGCCGCTCGGGTGGGTCAAGCATCTCTGCTCAGGAGTACGCAGCCAGAACGCAGGTGGCGGCCGGGACCCAGAATGGCTGGGGTGACCCCCACCCCACAGGCTGAGGCCCCTTCGCATGGCAGCTTCCAGCTCTGCCTCTAGGCCAGCCCCGGCTCTGGCCTTTCCTTGGCTGATGGAACCGGGATGGAGGCTCTGGGGCTGTCCTCACAGATAAGGGTGTGTTGAAGGGGGACTCTCCCCTCTGTGCCCATGGCTCCATGGCCAAGGGAGGGCCTGGACCTGGCTAGCAGCACTGAAGCCAGGGGCTTGGGGCTCAGAGGGAGCAGCCAGCGAGTGTGGGGTGGCCCCACCCCACGGGGCAGATGGAGCACCCGGCCGTTGAGGCTGGAGATCAAGTCCCTTCTCCCACCACCTTGCCCCCCCCTGCTCAGTGGCCCCAGCCTTCTCCAACCATGGAGAAAATGAGCTGAAAATTCCAGTGCAGGTGCCACTATCTGAACCCAGCAGAAGGGAGCCAAGCAGCCAGAGGAACAGCCTCGCCCCAGAGCCGTGCTCCAGACGGAGGGAGACCCATGGTAGGGGCGGGGGCAGGGGAGATAGGACCAGGGACATGAACCCTGACTCCTGCCTGCACGCTGTGGGCCGGGGCTGCTGCCTCCACCCAGACTCCTCAAGGGCAGGGCAGCTCCGGCCCTACCACCCCTGCCTCGCCCCACTTTCCACTCCCAGCACCCACACCAGCATTAAACACCCTACCAGGCTCCACAAACCCTTCTCCAGGAAACCCCTTTTCCCCCAGGGCTTGAAGTTGGGGGGCCCATCCTGAGTGACCCATGGGGAGAGGTGGGTATACCCCCGGTCTGAAACAGGAAGCCCCTGATACCTTCTGTGTGTCCTCCCCGAACCTCTTATGTCACTTTTCAGCATTGGCTTCGGTTCCTGGGCTCAAGGGATTTGACGGAGGGGTCCTTGGAGCCCCGTGGGGGCTCCATGAGGCTTTGTGCAGGACACAGCCTGGGCAGACGAGAAGTGAGACATCCCCACGTCAAGTGAAGACTGCTCTGCATACTCAGCCCCTGGACACACGTGTGCCTCAGACAGACACACAGCCCTACCAGAAGCTGGGCAGCCACTGGCTCTCACACTAAAACCCAAGTCCCAGACCGCTCAGCCCCATCACAGCCCTGGGGCTGCTGCTGCCCCACGTGTCTGCTGAGCACACCGGGACCCACACAGGAAGTGGCTCCCATAGCCACAGATAATCAGAACAGAGACCCTGGTCTGACCTTGGAGCAATCCTCTGCCAACACCCCCCACGCCAATCCCAGGGTCCTAAAGCCCCAGCCCCCACCACCCCACTTTCCCCATCACCATTCCTGCCAAGCCACGGCCTGAGAGCCAAGATTGCTCCATCACCCTTTCACTGCCAGCAGCCCCGGTGACAGCCCCACACGCACTCAGGGCTCCAGCTTCCAGGACCAAGCCCTGCTCAGCTGGCCCTTCAGGACCAGGGAGCCAGCACCACCCTGGCTGTGAACGCAGAGGGGCAGGGGTCGGTTCTTGCTGAGGCAATTTAGGAGACAGGGTCCAACTGGGCCCTGAAGGCAGATGGGACCCCAACAGGTGGGAAGTGGGCATGGAGCAGGCCCAGAGGCCAGAGGTCAGGGACTGCCCTGGGGGAGGGAAGAGGGCCCTGAAGCCAGAGGGCCCAGAACTCAGGCAGGACAGACGCCCAAGGCCTCTGCCCCAGCAGCAAGGGGAGCAGTCCGTGGTGGGCAGCAGCCAGGTCCAGGGCCAGGCAGGAGCCCCCCGCCGTAAGTGCTGGTCTTGATTGCAAGGTCAGAGCTAAACTCCAGCCAGCCAAGGTGGGAATGGGATTTATTGGGAGGATTTGGGGTAGAGGCTGAGGAAACGGGATGGTGTTGGGGGGAGGCACAGCCTCAGCAGGCACTGGCACTGACTCCCCAGGTGGACACGCACCCCACAGCTCCGGGACCCCTTGGCCACTGGCTCTGCCATCACTGATGCATAACCTGGTGGCTAGGGAGCTACAGTCACAGCCTGCACCCACACCAGAAAAACCGAACCGGGGGTCTCAGCCACAGACCCCTTGGGCCGCAGGACTCCAACCCCCGTCCCTGAGCCCTTGTGTCACATTCTCAAGACCTAGGGCTGCTAAACCTTTGGGTTGCTGCAGCCTGGACCGCCACCCACGCCTGCATTCCACCCCCAGCCTCTGGCATCGTGATGGGCTTTGCAGCTAAAGGGTCACAAGCCCCGCCCCTGCCCCGTTCCCGGGTGCAACCTCATGTCCACATCTGGACCTGGGGCTCCTTTCTGCCTTGGTCTCCCCTTCCCCCTCCACAGCCAGGGCTCTCCAAAGCACCTTCCTTTGGGGGAGCCTGGAGCTGGCCCCTCCCCTGCCGGCTCCCTGGGAGGGTCTACACCAGGCTGGGCCCCAGAGCCAGCACTGAGATGCACAGATCTGGGCGGCTCTGCTCTGATCCGTGTGATTTTTCCTTTCCCAGGAAGAGGCATAGGCGGGGCCAGAGCAGCCCTCCCACCCCCCAAGGGACATGTCTGGGTGAGCCAGGGAGAGCAGAGGTCCTGATAACATGTCTCCCTTGCGGGCTGATTTAATAACCCTTTCCCTCGAGTTTGTCAAATCCTCTTCAAGTGCCTGCCAGGTGGAATGGGAAAGAAACAGCGAATGAGGATCCCAGGAGGCGCCGCCAGGCCTCGGTCCCCGTCTAGCCCTGGCCACTGGGCCAGAGAAAGTTCTGGTTCTGGCAGATTTCCCACTTCCCCCAGCTCCTTAGTGGGCACCGACACTAAATGGTTCTTAAGCTGCTAATGACTAATTTTAAGGGATTAGTGCCGCAGCAATAAACTGTAATTGCCAGGATGTAACAGGATTTGGTGGGCCCCAGGGCTTTTTCCAGCTTCCTGGCAGGCCGGGGAGGACAGTGCCACCTGCCGGAGCCTCCGAGGGACCAACCTCCCTCCCTCCCTCCCAGCTCAGCCACCTCCCACCTGTGCACAGGGAGCCAGTGCAACACCTGTGCAGGGTTAGTCCGGCTCTTTCCTTCCTGCAGATGCCTTGTACAAATTCTGGAGGTGAGAAGTCCCTGGGTTTTCTGCAGCTTCTGCAGCCCCTGCAGCCCCTCACTCCTCAGAGTGGGGTCCCTGGAAGCACCTGAGAAAGGCAAGTCCTCAGGTCCCACCTGGAGCGACTGTCAGAATCCACCTTTAACAAGTCTCTTGGGCAGCTCGAACACGCACAGGCTCTCATCAGCTTGAAACTTGCCAGTTGACAATGCTCATCCCCATCCCATAATGATCCTGCAAGTCTGGTCTTGTCAGGAAAGGAAATCTTGGTGCAGAAAGACAGAGGCTGGCCCACAAATACCTCATGCAAGTCGTGTTGGGTGCAGACTCAAAGCCTGCCCTCCGACTACAGATTCGGCTGCCCCTCCAGGCCCTAGCATGTGAGTCAAACTTTGCCCATTTCTCTCCTGCTAAAACATCTCCAGGGCACGGTGGCAGGTGCCTATAATCCCAGCCACTTGGGAGGCTGAGACAGGAGAATTGCTTGAACTCAGGAGGCAGAGGATGCAGTGAGCCAAGATCACGCCACTGCACTCCAGCCTGGGTGACAGAGTGAGAGTCCATCCAAAAAAAAAAAAAAAAAGTCTCCAGGACTCAGGGGTAGGCAAGGACTGGAACCTTCATCCAGAGACAGCATTGGAGAGAAACTCAGAGGTCCAGGGCTCAGAACCTAGGGCCATACATACAGGAGTATGTGTGCAGGTGTGTACACGCAGAGGTGTGGGCATACATCACTGCCACACCTGTACACACCACCTGTGTGCCCATGTACATACAGGCATGTGCACGTGCGTACATCCATGTATGGTTTGTGTGTGCATATGAAAATGTATGTACAGGTGATGTGTGTGCATGCATGACTGGATGCGTGTTTGGTGTGTTCCATGTGTGCACATGGATGTGTGTGCACCTGTGTGCACGTATGACTGTCCACATGGGTGTATTGGTGTGTACGCCATGTGTGCATGTGTGTGGGCACACATGACTGTCAGTGCATGGCCATGTGTGCACATGGTTGTGTGTGTGCAAGCATGCTTGCAACCCGACGACAGGCAGCTTCACCAGAATGCTTACATTCCTGCTTCAGGCCCAGAGAGGGGGAGTTCCCTGTCCAAAGTCACACAGTGAGACAGCACCAGTGTGGAGGTTCTAGGAGCCCAGTCCAGGCATCAGCTGGCCCAGCCTGCTAGTCTTGTGGTGTTTTATGTTTTCTTTAACTGCACAATTCAAACACATTTTTTAAATTAAAACAAAACTAAGATCCTTCCAACAATACAGAAGGAATGAAAAGGAGAAGTCCCCGTCTGGCCCCTGTCCCAGACTCTCTCGCCTGTGGGCGGATGTGCACACCTACATATGGACACACGAAAACACACGGTTTTGCCTCGCTGGGTGGTCTGTGGTTTTAAAATCCCTCCATATTGTTCCACAGCTTGGTTTCTCTCACTTGACAATATGTCTTGGAACTTTTCCATAAAAGCGTCTACTGATCTATTTCACTGGATTTTTGCTGTTGTTGCCAACACTCTCAAGAAGTTTTATTAAAAACGGTGACATCCAGAAACACCAGATTCATTTTAAAGTAAAATTGACAGCATGTTTCAGAACTTACATAGTTCTGAACCGTTTGTGTCACTATCTTTTAAAGCAAAACAAAACGCCAAGTCCAGATACCAACTAGCAGAGAAGGTGACCCTCAGCGAGCCATGGGGAGAGGCCCTGGGAAAACAGCCCTGCCGATCGGTGCCCTGACCTTGGACCTCAGTCTCCAGAACTGTGAGAAAGAACTGCTGCCGCGGAAGTTCTTTAGCGGAAGCCTCCCCGGCAAGTTGTTGTCCGAGGTTCGGTTAAGGCGGCCGGAGCTGCCTAACTCATCCTTACCCACCAGTGAGCCCTCCCTCCCACTCCATCTCCGGAGCCAGCTCTGCCGTTTCTTCTGGCATTCCTCACCACCTGGCTTTTGTTCAATGCATAGTCTATTTATAATACACACATACTGCACATATGTTCCAGTAGGTACAGTCATGTTTTAGTTTTCTGTTCTCATGCATAGAACAGTGCTGTCTAATAGAGATGCCATGTGAACTGCATAACTTGAATTTTTTTAGTAGCCACATTAAATAGTAAGCAGAAGCCAGTGAAAATAACGTTAATAAATACACCTTTTTTTTTTTTTTAGACAGAGTTTCAGTGGTTAGAGACTCTTAGGTTAGAGTGCAGTGGCGTGATCTTGGCTTCCTGCAACCTCTGCTGCCTGGGTTCAAGCGATTCTCCTGCCTCAGCCTCCTGAGTAGCTGGGATTACAGGCACCTGCCACTGCGCCTGGCTAATTTTTGTATTCTTTTAGTAGAGATGAGGTTTCACCATCCTGGCCAGGCTGGCTCTGGTGTGTCACTCCCGTGTGGAAAGAGGGGCCTTGTTACATTCATTGCGGGAGCCAGTACCTGACAGTCCTGGGTCACACCAGTGTGCGGGTGTTCGTGGGCGAATCCATGCTGGGTGGTGACAGGTGATGGCGCGCTGGGTTCCTATTTGATGAATGAGAAAACTGGAAGCAGAGACAAGGGGAAATGGCTGTCCCAGCTCTCATGTCCCAGAGCATGGGTGGAGGCGGAGGCAGAGCCAGGCCTGGCTCCCTCGTGGGCAGAGGGACCAGAGGTGAGCAGTGCCCACTGTGGACAGGGACCTGAGCTCACAGCCCCTCAGCTTTCTCCAAGCACCTGCTCCTCCCCAACAGAGCCGGGGTCTGGGCATTCAGGCACATCCTGGCCGAGGCTTCAGGAGGCCTTAGTTCAATGCTGGCTCAGCCCGGCCTGCGGGATGCTCTTGGGCAAGGGTCCTCCCTTCCCCGGGGCTCAGTCTTTGCATCTGGAGAATGGACAGACTGCAGGACCTGCCGGGGGTGTCTGCCCGGCCCAACACTGAGTTGGGGTAGGGGACACCCCAGGGCGCAGTATGTGGCCTCTTCAGCATAACACTATAATTAGCCCAATTACCCACCGCCTTCATGCTTTTTTTTAAAATTTAAAATGGAAATTAAATTTTGCACCAGGTTTACAGGCTGTTAACGGAATTCACTAATCAAACCCAACACCAAGTCCTTGAAAATGAGAATTCAAAAAGGTCTATATTTGCATATTCATGTTTTTAATAGGGTTCAGAAGGTATATTTGCAGCTGATGAAAGGATTAATTAAATCTATTTGCATTGGTGAAGAATTTTAACCCCTTCTGAGCTGGCTGGAGAGGGGAAGGCCCTGAGGCCCAGTGGTAAACATAGTCTTAGGAGGATGTCTAGAGGCGCTGCTCCTGCCACCCCTTCCTGGGCCACGTGTCCCGGCAGTGAGCCTCTCCCCAGCCCAGCACAGCAGGACGGTGGCCACGGCACCAGACCTGGGGCCTTCACAGCAGACCTGCCTGCGACAGGAGGTGACTTCAGGGGTTTTTACTTTAAAAACAAACATACGCTAGGATTTTGGGTTTTTATAACATTCATACATTGTCACTGTAACATTTAGAAAATATGGGAAACTCTCAAGGAAAAAAATGAAAGTCTCTTAAACGTGCCCACTCAGCAATGCCCCTGGAGGCTCGAGTCCTGCCTCCCGCCCCTCCTCCGCGGGAGTGTGAGCACGTTGTGTTGAACACACACATGTGCAAGTGTTTGAGTTGCACGTGTGTGTACATGTGTGCTCACACGTGTGGTGTGCATGTGCACCTGTGTCATTAGACACAGCATAGGTGCAGAGTGTAATAGGGACCACGTTACACACAGGCACACAACACATACGCCTAGAGTTGAACATCCGAGACGTTTACACGTGTGGTTATAGATGCAGTATATACACATGGTATGATGGTTGACACCATCAACCTGATTGGATTGAAGGACGCAAAGTATGGATCCTGGGTGCATCTGTGAGGGTGTTGCCAAAGGAGATGAACATTTGAGTCAGTGGGGAAGGCAGACCCATCCTCAATCTGGGGGGCCACCATCTAATCAGCTGCAAGTGTGGCTAGAATATAAAGCAGGCAGGAAAATGTGGAGAGACAGACCTCGCCTCCCAGCCTCCAACTTTCTCCCGTGCTGGGTGCTTCCTGCCCTCAGACATCGGGCTCCAAGTTCTTCAGTTTGGGGACTCAGACTGGCTCTCCCTGCTCCTCAGCCTGCAGACAGCCTATTGTAGGACCTTGTGATTGTGTGAGTTAATACTTAATAAACTCCCCTTTATGTATAGCTTATTCCATTAGTTCTCGATACAGAACCTAATACCCACAAACTTACACATACGACTTGCATGCTGTTAAGTGACATTTACGGAGGTCACTGTTCTGGACTGACGTCCTGCATTGGGCCCCAGCAGAGTGGACCAGAGTGGAGGCACGGGTCCTGGGGCCACATCATCCAGCCGAATTTAGAAGCAGGCCAGTTTTCTAAAAATCAGGAAATCAGAGCAACCAGTCGTAAGGGGCCCATCCACCTGAGCCAGCACGATATGGAAGTCCCTCTGCTTCAGCCCGCTAAGGAAAGAGTCCCGGAAATGGCCCATCGGGTTTCTGTTCCTTGTTTGGGATGCCTGCTCTTTTCTGACTGTAAAGCTTGTGTGTGCCCTCGGCTCAGGGGAGCGCCTCTGATCCCACAGATGGAGGCTGCTGTGTTCATGAATCACTAAGATGAGCCACTCCTATCGTTAAACCTAAATCATTGAAATATTGTTTTTGGGCCAGACACACTGGCTCATGTCTGTAACCCCAGCACTTTGGGAGGCCAAAGCAGGCAGATCACCTGACGTCGGGAGTTCAAGACCAGCCTGACCAATATGGAGAAACCCCATCTCTACTAAAAATACAAACAAAAAAAATTAGCTGGGCGTAATGGCACATACCTTTAATCCCAGCTACTCTGGAGGCTGAGGCAGGAGAATTGCTTGAACCTGAAAGGCAGAGGCTGTGGTGAGCCAAGATCACGCCACTGCACTCTGGCCTGGGCAACAAGAGTGAAATTCTGTCTTAAAAAACAAATACTTTTTTTTGATAATACACATATAAGAATAAATAAATATATATATATGCACACACACATATATGTATATAGAGAAATACGTACTATATATTTAAATATATACACACAGAAATGTCTATACACACAGTTTTTTTTGAGACAGGGTCTCGCTCCATCACCCAGGCTACAGTGCAGTGGCGCGGTCTCAGCTCACTGAAACCTCCACCTTCCAGGCTCAAGCCATCCTCTCACCTCAGTCTCCCTAGTAGTTGGGAACGCAGGCACCCACCACCACGTCTGGCTAATTTTTTGTATTTTTGGTAGAGACACGGTTTCGCCATGTTGCCCAGGCTCCTGATTTCAGGTGATCCTCCTGTCTTGGCCTCCCAAAGTGCTAAAATTACAGAAGCGAGCCACCACTGCTGGCCTCTGCACTCACATTTATACATATATTTAATCTACACAGAGAAATATCTCAAGATATACGCATTCCTGTAGATAATATATACCGTATTTATGAAGACATAAATAATTTTTTCAGGAAATTTGGACCATACTGTATATGCTGTTTTGTGTTATTTCTGTTTTCCCTAAAAATTAGGATACGAGGCTGAGCACAGTGGCTCACGCCTGTAATTCCAGCACTTTGGGGGGCCGAGGTGGGCGGATCACCTGAGACTAGGAGCTCGAGACCAGCCTGGCCCAACATGGCAAAACCTGTCTCTACTAAAATACAAAAAATTAGCCGGGCGTGGTTGTGGGTACCTGTAGTCCCAGCTCTTTGGGAGGCTGAGGCAGGAGAATCACTTGAACCCGGGAGGCAGAGGTAGCACTGAGCCGAGATCTCGCTACCGCACGCCAGCCTGGATGACAGAGCGAGAATCCGTCTCAAAAAAGAAATATATTAGAATACGAGGTTCTTTCCACGCCATTACCTCCCTCCAAAAGTGCGTTTTCAATGGCCACCAAGAGCTCCACTAAGTGTCTTAAATATCTGATTCCCCTTTTTGTCAGGAAATTCGGTTTTTCCTTTTGTTAACGTTATTTCTCAGCAGTCACCTATAAACCACAAGCCCCCCCACCTCCGGCCCATGACTTACAGGAGCCTCCCGGGAGGTTGTCGGGGAGCAGGAGGGGGCCTGGAGGCTTCAGCCAAGTTGCTTTCTCCCAATTTACTCCTGGAGCGGGCCCCTAGGTTACAGATGAGAAACTGAGGCTCAGTGAGGCCAGCAACACAGTCACACGTGGTCACACACGGTCACAGTTACACAGGGTTACACAGGGTCACACACGGTCACACACAGTCACACACATCACACACGGTCACACACAGTCACAGTTACACAGGGTCACACACAGTTACGGTCACAGTTACACAGTCACACACTGTCAGCCACAGTTACACAGTCACACATGGTCACATGGTTAGACAGGGACACACACGGTCACACAGGGTCACACGTGGTCACACACAGTTACACAGAGTTACAGTTACACATGGTTACAGTCACACAGGGTCACACAGGGTCACACACAGTTACGGTCACAGTTACACAGGGTCACACATGGTCACATGGTCACACAGTCACACAGAGTTACGTCACACATGGTCACACAGTCACACACGGTCACAGATGGTTACACACAGTCATACATGGACACACAGAGACACACATGGTTACACATGTCACACATGGTTACAGGGTCACACATGGTCACACAGGGTCACACAAGGTCACACAGTTACACAGAGTTACAGTTACACATGGTTACACATGGTCACACACGGTCACGCATGGTTACACAGGGTCACACACGGTCACGCACGGTTACACACAGTACACACGGTTACAGTGGTAGTCACTGAGAGAAGGAGAAATGTACACAGGAAGGAGACGGAGTTTGTAGTGTAGAGAAAAAGCATTGGCTGGGCGCGGTGGCTCACGCCTGTAATCCCAGCACTTCAGGAGGCTGAGGCAGGTGGATTATCTGAGGTCAGGATTTGGAGACCAGCCTGGCCAAAATGACTAAACCCTGTCTCTACTAAACATACAAAAATTAGCTAGTGTGGTGGCACCAGAGTAATCCCAGCTACTTGGGAGACTGAGGCAGGAGAACCACTTGACCCTGGTGGGCGGAAGCGGGAATGAGCTGAGATTGCGCCACTGCACACCAGCTTGGGCGACAGAGCAAGACTCCATCTCAAAAAACAAAACATGCAGTTGTGAACCCACCCCTACATCGTCCCCCGAAACTCTCCCACCCTCTGACACTGTGCTTTTAATTCCCAGGAATAACTCTGGGTGTGCACGTCCACCCAGGCCGCTGCAACAACATCTCATAGACTGAGCAGCTTCTCTCAGTCCTGGAGGCTGGGAGGCCAGGATCAAGGTGTGGGCTCGTTCAGTTCCTGGGGAGGCCTCTTTTGGGCTTGTACATGGTATCTTTTCCCACGGCTGGGAGGGAGGGATGGGGAGGAAGAAGAGAGGGGAAGAGCGGGGAGAGGGAGTGGGGTGGGGTATAAAGAAAGAAGAGTTGGGGAGAAGGGCAGAGTGAGAGAGAGGGAGGGGGAGAGGGGGATGGGGGGGAGAGGGGGATGGGGGGAAGAGGAAAGAGCTCTCTTCTCCCTACAAGGCCACAGTCCTATGAGATCAGGGCCCCACGCTTATGACTTCATTCGACCATAATCACCTCGTTAAGGCCTTATCTCCAAGCCACGGCTGCAACGGGAATTTGCAGAGTACACAGCTTGGTCCATAGCACGTGGGTTTTACCTAATTGTCAGTATGTGAAGTAATTTAAACAAATGTGATATATTTAGCTTGTGATTTTAATTAAATATTTAGAAGTATTTGATTAAAGTCTGTAATCAATATCTAAATACCTGGGAAACATTATCAGTTAATTTTTTAAATTGCGATTCATTAATCGTGCAATTGTGTTTAAATATTGAGGGACATATGCTTAGTAGGTTTGTAAGGCGAGGAACTGATGAGGAGAGGAAGCAGACCCGGGTGGGAGGGCGTCTGCGCATACGCAGGAGCCCTGGGAAGATGAAAGATCCCAGAACAGAGACGAGAGGAGGTGCTTTTGTCAGAGGCGGTCCAACCAGAGCGACTCCATCTTGAACACTTGAAGAGGGTCTGGAAAAATGAGGCTGAGATCCGCAGGGCTGCATCCTAGGAGGTTGGGTGTTCTTAGTCACAGGATGGCGTAGGAGGTCCCAAGACACAGGCCACAAAGCCCCCACTGATAAAACAGGAGGTGGCAAGGAAGCCAGCCAAAAAACCCACCAAAACCAAGATGGAGATGAAAGCAACCTCTGGTCATCCTGGATGCTCATGATACGCTAATTATAATACAGCGGCATGCTAAGAGATGCTCCCACCAGCACCATGACAGTTTACAGATGCCATGGCAACACCTGAAAGTTCCTCTAAATGGTCTAAAGGAGAGGAACCCTCCGTTCTGAGAACGCTCCGCCCCTTTCTAGAAAACTCATGAATAATCCACCCTTTGTTTAGCATATGATCAAGAAATTACCATGAAAATAGCCAGCCAGCTCTGCTTATGGAGGGGTTACCTGTTCGTTTCCTGACTTCTCTAATAGACTTGCTTTCACCTTGCTCTATGGACTTGCCCTGAATTCTTGTTTGAGGTCCAAGAACCCTCTCTTGGGATCTGGATTGGGTCCCCTGTCTGGTAAACAGTTTGTGACAGAGCAGGAGCATTGCTCTCTTAGATAAATTCCACCATTCTGAAGTTCACCTTGATCAAAACCCACCTAAATCCAACGGGCGTCAGCCTAATGGCTAAGGTCAGCATAACCATGAACCACAAGTAACATCTCCAACCAGAAACATTCAAACCCCTCCCTGACCAGAGATATGCCAACCCTGAGATAACCCCCTCCAGCTGGAAAGAAGTCTGCCCCAAGATGACCTCCCCTCCAGCCAGAGACATTCCAACTCTGCCATCAAACTTCTCCCCTACACAGAAACAGTCCAAGCTTATATGCCCCCTCATATACTCTTAGTCTGTAAGAGAGTGTACACCTGACCAAAATTGGTCAGAAGCCTCTCTCTGTTTATTTCTCCAAAATAAACCTGTCTCTGACTGTTGAGCCACTTTTCATGTTTCTTTCCTCTTCAACTCTTAGAGTTTGTCCTATGTCAAGAGTGTTAAGAGTCTCTCCTGCTGGCTGCTGGCCTGGGCGTGACCCGGAGTCAGGAAGAAGCTGAATTTCTCTGCTAGTGTGAGCACCATCTCCACCCCCCAGCCAGGGACTCCAGAGAGGCCTCGCATGTCACAAAACAAATCGTCCTCTTTGGCTGTCCCCCAATGGACTCCCACCAGCCACTGGACATTGCCTCTTGGTTCAAGCCACCAAGGGGACCCTGAAACCCCATTTCTAGTTTAGGGATGAGTGATCCAGAAAAACTTTAAGTCACTGAGAAAACTGCTGTTGAAAGATGTTGTCTGTGCAAGGAAAATGCGTCGAGGTGAGAGATGGGGGATGAGGCAGAGATGTGAAGAATGCAGGCAGGACAGACGTGCCCCTTGAAGTCAGGAAATGGATGCAGAAGCTTAAACAGTTTACACAGAAACAAGCCGGAATGATGTTGTGAGCTTGTTTATGATGGTGAATAAAACATGATTAATAATTATTATTTTTTGAGACAGAGTCTTGCTCTGTGGCCCAGGCTGGAGTGCAGTGATGCAAACTTGGCTAACTGCAACCTCCACCTCCCCAGTTCAAGCGATTCTCCTACCTCCACCTCCTGAGTAGCTGGGATTACAGGTGTGCACCACCATGCTCAGCTAATTGTTGTACTTTTAGTAGAGACGGGGTTTCACCATGTTGGCCAGGCTGGTCTTGAACTCCTGACCTCAGGTAATCTGTCTACCTTGGCCACCCAAATTTCTGGGATTACAGGCGTGAGCCACCGCACCTGGCCTGCAACTGAACTTTTTCTCACTCAATGTTCTGTTTCTAAGATTTATCCATATTATTCTTGGACTGTTGTTGATTCATTTCACCATGGTATAAAATTCCATTGTATCACTATACCAAAAAAGTATTTATCCATCAAGTGGACTTTTGACCTGTTTCCAGTTTTTTGCTACTAAGAACAGTGTGGTGTGAAAACCCCAGTACCTTTCTCCTTGGGCTCATGTAGAAAAGTGTCTTTAGGATTTAACTCAGAATAGAACTTCTGGGGCATCGCACCTGTAAATGTTTAGCTTTACAAGCTAAAGCCAAATTACTTCCCAAAGTGCTGAGACAAATTTACCTTTCCACCAATATGATGGAAGATCTTTTTTTTTTTCTTTTTTAAATTTTAAAGACAGGGTCTTGCTCTGTCACCCAGGCTGGAATACAGTGGCACCATCATAGCTCACTAGAGCCTCAAACTCCCCGGCTCAAGCGATTCTCCTGCCTCAGTAGCTGGCATTACAGGCGCCTGCCATCACACCTGGCTAAATTTTGTATTTTTATTAGAGACAGAGTTTCGCCATGTTGGCCAGTCTGGTCTCGAACTCCTGATCTCAGGTGATCTGCCTGCCTTGGCCTCCCAAAGTGGTGAGATTACAGGCATGAGCCACTGCAGTCAGCCAAGGGGCAAGATCTTGCCACATCTTTTCACCAATACTTTGTACTACCAGACTTTTCAAATTTTCCCAGTCTACTAGGTACAAAATGGCAACTTGAACATGCATTTTCTTGAATACCAAAGAAGCTGGATATCTTTTCATAGGAGTAGTTGCCATTCATGTTTCTTCTGTTGTGAAGTGTTTGTTCCTGTCTGTTACTCATTTTTCTGTGGGGGTGGGTCTCTTTCTTACTGATCTTGTGGAATTCTTTTTATACTTGGATACCCGCCCTTCGATGCTGTATCCATGGAAGAGATCTCTTTGCACCCTGTGACTTGCTTTTTATCCTCTTTGTGTCATTTCTTAAGTTCTTGATGTTCACATAGTTAAATTTATCAATCTTTTCTGTCATGGTTGGCACTCTTGCATCTTAAGAAACCCTTCTCAACATAGTGAGGACATAAACATAATCTCCCATACTGTCTTCTGCAAGTGACTTTTATTTACGACATGAGACAGAAACTCAATTTCATTTTTTCCACATGAATAACAAATTGTCTCAGCAGCATTTATTAAACATTCTCCTGTTTCCCAAGCAGGCTCCACCGCCCGCACTGTCATAAATCAGGCCTCCACACACGCGTGGATCAGCGTCTGCGCCTTTATTCCTTTTCCTCGGTCACGACGTCTATCCCAGCCTTCCTGCCAAACTCTCTTAATTACTGGGCTCCAAACACAGAGAGATTGGGGTCACCCTTGGGTGGTGGGCAGTGACTCGGAGGGGCCTCGGGGGAGCTGCTAGCTTCTTACAATTTTTTTTTAGGAGACTACATCAAGTGTCTCACTATTATAAATTATACTTGGATCCCTTCTTCCAGATAAGAAATCTGAAAGAAATCCAATCTATTTCTCTTCTCCTAAGGTTTGTTGTTGTTGTTGTTTGTTTGTTTTTTTGAAATGGAGTTTCACTCTTGTTGCCCAAGCTGGAGTGCAATAGTGTGATCTCGGCTCACTGCAGCCTCCACCTCCCAGGTTCAAGCAATTCTCCTGTCTGAGCCTCCCAAGTAGCTGGGATTACAGGTGCATACCACCACACACACTCGACTAATTTTGTGTATTTTTAGTAGAAACGGGATTTCACCATGTTGGCCAGGCTGGTCTTGGACGCCTGACCTCAGGTGATCCACCCCCCTCAGCCTCCCAAAGTGTTGGGATTACGTGGGTGAGCCACTGCGCCTGGCCTCTAAGGGTTTTTAACATATAAATTTTTATTGGAGTATAACAAATAAGAATAAAGATGCATATTTACGAGGGTGCAGCTCAGGGAATCTTCATTTTTCAGCTTCAAAAGAAAACTTTAACAGATCCCCCCAAAACTACCTGTGCCCAATAGGGCAGCCCCTCCCACCAAGAGATGCTTTGCCTGCTGTGAACTTCATGGAAATGAAGTCAGGACAGTGTGTCTTCATCATTTGTGTCTGGCTTCTGCCCAAACGCTGTTTGTGTTACAGTCAACCCGTGTTGCTGTGAGTGGTTATTTTCACTCATCACCATTATGCATAGGATTCCACTGCACGAATATTTCATAGCTTATCCATTTGCTGCTGATGGGTAGATTTCCACTTTGGCCATCAAGAATGGGTCACGGTGAGCATTCTTGTTCATGTCTTTTGTGGAACACAGGTGTGCACTTCTGTGGGATACATACCTAGGAATGGAACCACTGGGTCAAAGGGCATCCACATCAGCTTGCTTTATGTGAGACAGAGTCTCACTCTGTTGCCCAGGCTGGAGTACAGCGGCATGATCTCAGCTCACTGCAACCTCCGGCTCCCAGGTTCAAGCGATTCTTTTGCCTCAGCCTCCCAAGTAGCTGGGATTACAGGCATGCACCACCACACCCAGCTAATTTTTGTATTTTTAGTAGAGACAGGGTTTCACCATGTTGGTCAGGCTGGTCTCGAACTCCTGACCTCTGCTGATCAACCCGCCTCAGCCTCCCAAAGTGCTGGGATTACAGGCACCATGCCTGGCCATCACATTGGCTTTAGCGGACACTGCCAAGCAGATTTCTAGTGACTGGCATCACTCCCATAAGCAGTGTTTGGGAGCTCCAGTCCTTCATATCCTCACAACCCTTGGTATGTTTCACCCTTTTCATTTTAGTCTTTCTCATGGGCATGCAGTAGTATCTTGTTGTGGGTTATTTTATTTGAGACAGGGTCTCACTGTCACCCAGGCTGATGTACACTGGCACAGTCATAGCTCACTGCAGCCTCAAATTCCTGGGCTCAAGTAATCCTCCCCCTTCAGCCTCCTGAGCAGCTGGGACTACAGGTATGTGCCACCACCACACCCAGCTGATTTTTGCATTTTTAATAGAGAGAGGGTCTCCGTATGTTCTTCTTGTTTTGTTCCATTTTTCCCTTTTTTCTACTTTTTCTGCTTAGTTTTGGATAAAATTGGTTTTTCCATTTTGTCTTCACTTTTGTAACTCTTTTTCAAAATTTTTTAATGGCTGCTCAAAAGTATACTTCCAATTCTTTCTCATCGTTTGTGCTATTGCTTTAATAAATGTTACTTTGACATACACTACAGACCTGTAATACATTGTTACTATATTTGCTTTAGAAAGTCAATTTCTGGGAGAGAGATCCAAGATGGCCGATTAGACACAACTCCAGCGCACAACACCCAGCAAGAGAGATGCAGAAATCCAGAGATCTAGCTCCAACCGAGGTACCAGGTGCATTTCAATGGGTCTGGTCTCATGGTGAGCAAAGCCCACTCAGGGCAGACCAAGGCAGGGAGAGGTGTTGCTTCACCCAGAAAGTGCATCTGACTGGCGAGTTGGAGGCTCCCCCTCTGGCGCTCCGGTCCAGATATAGCACTTCCCCCAAAGCCTCAGCAATACACAGAACAGGGGATCTTTGCCAGTCAAGCGCTGGGAATTACAAGCGCAGAGTTGAATAAGAGCCTGCCCCTTACCTCCACCCAGAGAGAGAGGGAGCTGTAAGCAGGAGCAGCTGGGCGGCCCCTACCCCATGACTGGAGAGAGAGAAAGCTGAAAGGGGGAGACTGCGGGGTGCAGATGGGCAGGTCCCTACCCTCCCCCACAAAGCCCAGAGGGCTGAACCTCTGACTCTAGTGGGTTGTGCAGCCAGTGCCACAGTCTGAGATGAACCCTGAATGATCCAGCCCAGTGGAGGAGGGGCACAACCCACCACTAGAGGGGTGGGACTGGGCTACATGTTTTAACAAAAAACACAGGAAGCCTAGTAGCAACTGGATGACATTCTTGACAATCCAGCAGTGCCTATAGGTCAGCGGAAGAGGCGGGCCTAATCTCCCAGCATAAACAAAAAAGACACAGGAAGCTTCCCTAGTAACCTGAAGAAGTCCCTAGAAACCCAGTAGGGCCTCCATAGGCAGACAAGTGACCTCATCAAGCAGCTCCCTCACACCACAGCCAGGTAAATCCACAAAGATGGGAAAAAACCAGTGCAAAAAAGATGAAACCATCAAAGACCAGAATACCTCTTCTACTTCAAGGGATCACAACTCCTCAACAACACAGGATCACAACTTGACCAAGGAGTGTGACGAATTGACAGAAACAAGCTTCAGAAGGTGGATAATAACAAACTTTTCTGAGCTAAAGGAACATGTTCTAACTCAATGCAAAGAAACCAAAAACCTTGAAAAATGGTTAGATGAAATGCTAACTAGAATAACCAACTTAGAGAAGAACATAAATGACTTGATGGAGTTGAAAAACACAGCACAAGAACTACGTGAAGCAAACACGTTTTAATAACTGAATCAATCAAGCAGAAGAAAGGATATCAGAGATTGAAGATCAACTCAATGAAATAAAAAGAGAAGGCAAGACAAGAGAAAAAAGAGTGAAAAGAAATGAACAAAGCCTCCAAGAAATATGGGATTATGTGAAAAGACCTAATCTATGCTTGATAGGTGTACCTGAATATGATGGGGAGAATGAATTCAAGCTGGAAAATATGCTCCAGAATATTATCCAGCAGAACTTCCCGAGCCTAGCAAGGCAGTCCAAATTTCAAATTCAAGAAATACAGAGAACTCCACAAAGATATTCCTCAAGAAGAGCAACCCCAAGGCACATAATCATCAGATTCACCAGGGTTGAAATGAAGGAAAAAGTGCTAAGGGCAGCCAGAGAGAAAGGTCAGGTCACCCACAGAGGGAAGCCAATCAGACTCACAGCAGATCTCTCAGCAGAAACCCTACAAGCCAGAAAAGAGTGGGGGCCAATATTCAACATCCTTAAAGAAAAGAACTTTCAACCCAGAATCTCATATCCAGCCAAACTAAGCTTCATAAGTGAAGGAGAAATAAAATCCTTTATGGACAAGCAATTACTGAGAGACTTTGTCAGCACCAGACCTGCCCTACAAGAGCTCCTGAAAGAAACACTAAGCACGGAAAGGAACAAGTACCAAACACCGCAAAAGCAAACCAGGTGGCAAAGACCAAAAATGCAATGAAGAAAATGAATCAACTAATGGGAAAGAAAACCAGCCAGTAACAAAATGGCAGGATCAAATTCACACATAACAATATTAACATTAAATGTAAATGTCCTAAATGCCCCCATCAAAAGACACAGGCTGGCAAACTGTATAAAAAGTCAGAACCCATCGGTGTGCTGTATTCAAGAAACCCACCTCACATGCAAAGACACACATAGACTCAAAATAAAGGGATGGAAGAAGATTCACCAAGCAAATGGAGAACAAAAAAAAGCAGGGGTTGCAATCCTAGTCTCTGATAAAATGGACTTCAAACCAACAAAGATCAAAAGAGGTAAAGAGATAAAGATTATATTACACTACATAATGGTAAAATGATAAATCCAACAGGAAGAGCTAACTATCCTAAATATATATGCCCCAACACAGGAGCACCCAGATACATAAAGCAAGCTCTTAACAACCTAAAATGAGATTTAGACTCCCATGCAATAATAGTGGGAGACTTCAACACTCCACTAGACAGATCAATGAGACAGAAAATTAACAAGGATATCCAGGACTTGAATGCAGAGCTGGACAAAGTGGACCTAATAGACATATACAGAACACTCCACCCCAAATCCACAGAATATACATTTTTCTCAGCACCACATAGCACTTACTCTAAAATTGACCACGTCATTGGAAGCAAATCACTCCTCAGCAAATGCAAAAGGACAGAAATTATAACAAGCAATCTATCAGACCACAGCACAATCAGACTAGAACTCAGGATCAAGAAACACACTCAAACCCGCGCAACCACTTGGAAACTGAACAACTTGTTTCTGAGTGTCGACTGGATAAATAATGAAATGAAGGCAGAAATAAAGATGTTCCTTGAAACCAACCAGAATGAAGACACAACTTACCAGAATCTCTGGGACACCTTTAAAGAAGTGTCAAGAGGAAAATTTATAGCAGTTAATGCCCACCAGAGAAGAGAAGAAAGATCTAAAAGTGACACCCTATCATCAAAATTGAAAGAGCTAGAGGAGCAAGATCAAAAAAACTCAAAAGCTAGCAGAAGACAAGAAATAACTAAGATCAGAGCCGAACTGAAGGAAATGGAGACACAAAAAACCCTTCAAAAAAATCAGTAAATCTAGGAGCTGGTTTTTTTTAAAAGATCAACAAAATAGACTGCTAGCCAGATTAATAGGAAAGAAAAGGTAAAAGAATCAGATAGATGCAATAAAAAATGATAAAGGGGATATCATCACTGATGCCACAGAAATACAAACTACCATCAGAGATTACTACAAACAGCTCTACTCACATAAACCAGTAAACTAGGAAGAAATGGATAAATTCCTAGTCACTTGTACTCTACCAAGACTAAACCAGGAGGAAGTTGAAACCCTGAATAGACCAATAACAAGGGCTGAAAGAGAGGCAGCAATCAAGAGCCTACCAACCAGAAAAAGTCCAGGTCCAGACGGGTTCACAGCCAAATTCTACCAGACGTACAAAGAGGAGCTGGTACCATTCCTTCTGAAACTGTATCAAACAATACAAAAGGAGGGAATCCTCCCTAACTCATTTTATGAGACCAACATCATCCTGATACCAAAACCAGGCAGAGACTCAACTAAAAAAGAAAACTTCAGGCCAATATCCACGATGAACATCGATGCAAAAATCTTCAATAAAATACTGGCAAACAGATTGCAACAGCACATCAAGAAGCTTATCTATCGCAACCAAGTAGGCTTCATCCCGGGGATGCAAGGCTGGTTCAACATATGCAAATCCATAAATGTAATCCATCACATAAATGGAACCAAAGACAAAAACCACATGATTATCTCAATAGATGCAGAGAAGGCCTTCAATAAAATTCAACAGCGCTTCATGCTAAAAACTCTCAATAAACTAGGTATTGATGGAACATATCATAAAATAATAAAAGCTATACATGACAAACCTACAGCCAATATCATACTGAACGGGCAAAAGCTGGAAGAATTCTCTTTGAAATCAGGCACTAGACAAGGATGCCTTCTCTCACCACTCCTATTCAACATAGTATTAGAAGTTCTAGCCAAAGCAATCAGGCAAGAAAAAGAAATAAAGGGTATTCAATTAGGAAAGGAGGAAGTCAAACTGTCTCCATTTGCAGACGACATGATTGTATATCTAGAAGACCCCAATGTCTCAGCCCAAAAATCTTCTCAAACTGATAAGCAACTTCAACAAAGTCTCAGGATACAAAATCAATGTGCAAAAATCACAAGCATTCCTATATACCAGTAGCAGACAAACAGCCAAATCAAGAGTGAACTCCCATTCACAATTACTAAAAAGAGAATAAAATATCTAGGAATATAACTAACAAAGGATGTAAAGGACCTCTTCAAGGAGAACTACAAACCACTGCTCAATGAATAAGAGAGGACACAAACAGATGGAGAAACATTCCATGCTCATGGTTAGGAAGAATATCAATATCGTGAAAATGGCCATACTGCCCAAAGTAATCTATAGATTCAACACTATCCCCATCAAGCTACCAATGACCTTCTTCACATAACTGGAAAAAACCACTTTAAACTTCATATGGAATCACAAAAGACCCCACATAGCCAAGACAATCCTAAGCAAAAAGAACAAAGCCGGGGGCATCACACTGCCGGACTTCAAACTATACTACAAGCCTACAGTAATCAAAACAGCACGGTACTGGTACCAAAACAGAGACATAGACCAATGGAACAGAACAGAGATCCCAGGAGAAACACCACACATCTACAACCATCTGATCTTTGACAAACTGGCAAAAACAAGCAATGGGGAAAGGACTCCATGTTTAATAAATGATATTGGGAAAACCGGCTAGCAATGCGCAGAAAGCAGAAACTGGGCCCCTACCTGTCACCTTACACTAAAATTAACTCCAGATGGATCAAAGATTTAAACATAAAACCTAACACCATAAAAACACTAGAAGAAAATGTAGGCAAAACCATCCAGGACATAGGCATAGGCAAGGACGTCATGACTAAAACACCAAAAGCAATGGCAATAAAAGCCAAGATAGACAAATGGGATCTAATCAAACTCCAGAGCTTCTGTACAGCCAAAGAAATCATCATTAGAGCGAATTGGCAACCAATAGAATGGGGAAAATTTTTTGCCATCTACCCATCTGACAAAGGGCTAATGTCCAGAATCTACAAGAAACTAAAACACATATACAAGAAAAAAACAACCCCATTCAAAAGTGGGCGAAGGATATGAAGAGACACTTTTCAAAAGAAGACAGATATGAGGCCAATAAACATAGGAAAAAATGTTCATCATCACTGGTCATTAGAGAAATGTAAATCAAAACCACACTGAGATATCATCTCACACCAGTTAGAATGGTGCTCATTAAAAAAATCTGAAGACAACAGATGCTGGAGAGGATGTGGAGAAATAGGAACACTCTTAGACAGTTGGTGGGAGTGTAAATTAGTTCAACCATTGTGGAAGACAGTATGGCAATTTCTCCAGGATCTAGAAATAGAAATTCCATTTGACCCAGCAATCCCATTACTGGGTATATTCCCAAAGGACTACACGTTGTTCTAGTATAAAGACACATGCACACATATGTTCATTGCAGCCCTGTGTATAATAGCAAAGACCTGGAACCAACCCAAATGCCTATCAATGATAGACTGGACAAAGAATATGTGGTATATATACACCATGGAACACTACACAGCCATAAAAAACGATGAGTTCGTGTCCTTTGTAGGGACTTGGATGAATCTGGAAACCATCATTCTCAGCAAACTGACACAAGAACAGAAAGCCAAACACCATATGTTTTCACTCATAGGTGGGTGTTGAACAACGAGAATACATGGACTCAGGGAGAGGAACATCACACACTGGGGGCAGTTGGGGGGGTTAGGGGAGAGACAGCGGGGGGTGGGGAGGGTTGGGACAAAAAACGTGGGGAAAAAAGCCAGATGCATAAAAAGTAAAAAAAAAAAAAAAAAAAAAAAAAAAAGAAAAGAAAGAAACATAGCCCTCATTGTGCATATTTAGTTATTTGTTCATTCCTAGCATGCAAATAAAGTAGTTTGAGAATTGGTAATGTGTACCCCTAATAAAAAAACAAATGTACAACTAAAAAAATAAAAATAAATAAAACTGCCTACTGACTTTAAAAAAAAAGTCAATTTCCTTTTACAGTGATTAAATGTAAGAAATAAGTCTTAACTATATTTTAATCATTTCCAAAGATTATTTGTATAGATCCAAACTTACATCTGATACCATATTCCTTTTCACCAAAGAACTTTAACTTTTCTTGTAATGCAGATCTGCTACTAATGAATTCCCTCAGCTTTTGTTTATCTGAAAAAGTCATTTTCTCTTGATTTCTAAAATATATTTTTTGAGTATAGAATTCCGAGTTTTTTTCTCCAGCTTACATAAAGACATCATTCCATTATCTTGTTGATCTATTTTCTAACCACAAATCTGTCGCAATGTTTATCTTTGACCCTCTCTATGTAATATACTTTCTACTCTTTATTTTGGTTGACATCAAGATTTTCTCTTTACCTTTGCTTTTGGATAAATTTGGTATTTCTTTTTCCATTTTGTCTAAACTTTTGTAATTTTTTCAAAAAATTTTAGTGGTTTCTCAAAAGTATACTTCCAATTCTTCTTTCTCATCTCATTATCTTCAGCAATTTCTATATGATATGTTCAGGTGTCCTTTTTGATATCTGTCTTTTATGGGGGTTCTCAGACCTTTTGAATTTATTCATATCTCTTATTATTTTTGAAAAATTCTTAGTCTTTATTTCTTCAGTTTTTCTTTTGCCCTGTTCTCTTTTGTTTTAGGTTTTCAACTGCATGTAGCATGTTGTTTATAGTCTCACAGCTCTTAGATACTCTGTTTTTGTTTTATTTTCGCTCTTTTCTCTGTATGCTTTAACTTGGGTATCTGTTATTGATCTATCTTCAAGTTCAATCATCCTTTCCTTGGTAGTGTCTAATCTGCTGAGGAACACTTTGAGGATATTCTTCATCTGTGTTATTGGTTGTTTTTGTTTTGCTTTTGGCATTACCATTTGACCTATATGTTCCATTGTTCTGTTGAAATTTATTAGTTCACATATTTTCCACCTTCTCTATTATAGCTAATAGTGTACTAATTATAGTTATGATTTTAATTGTTTCGATTTTCCTATCTGGTAGTTTAAACATCTGTGTCATCTGTAAACCTGATTTCAATGATTGTTTTGTCTCTTGATAGATCATTTATTTCCTTGCTTTCTTATGTATCTTGTAATTTTTGGTTGAATGCTGCGTATTTAGTGCAGGACAGCAGAGACTTGGGTAAATGGTAGTAATGACTGAAAATGTGCATACCTATTTTGCTGCCAGACCATTACTATAGAGGATTGAGTTATTCTAGTCAGAAGTTCATCTGGGCATGGGTTTTGTTATTATTAACACTGGCTTAAATTCCTTTAATGTTACCTTTTGATCTAGTATGGGGATTGTATGTTGGAGGTTTTCTCCATGTTCCTGCCCTACCATTCAGCTTTCAGACTCCCCTGTGTGTCTGTTCCTTATAACTGGTCTCTATGCAATTGTCCCTCTCTCAGTGACTTGTTGATGGCTACTTGGTCCTTGCTAACCTAGAAAAGGGAGCAGACCCTAGAATTTGGGGGTGAGACTTTCCCAGTGATCCTGCTCCTCCACCAACTTCAAGAATCCTCTTGGGAGGATCACTCGTTCCCAGGAGTTTGAGGCTGCAGTGAGTCATGATCATGCCACTACATTCCAGCCTGGGTGATGTAGAAAGACACCATCTCTATTAAAGATGATAATTAAAAAAAGAATTCTGTAATAATCTCAGCTCACAGTTTCCTGCTCCTCCCCTAGAAGTAGAGGGTGTTTATATTTTCCCTCCCATCTACTTGTGCCCTGGGGCACAGAAATTCCCTAAGTGGCTTAAGTCTTTTGTTCTTATATTTGCTTGTTTGTTTTGAATCAGAACCACACTTTGTCATCCAGGCTGGAGTGCCATGGTACCATCTTGGCTCACTGCAACCTCCACCTCCTGGGTTCAAGCAATTCTTGTGTCTCAGCCTCACAAGTAGGGGGGATTACAGGAGGCATGCATGGCTAATCTTTGTATTTTGGGTAGACAGGTTTTCACCATGTTGGCCAGGCTGGTCTTGAACTCCCGGCCTCAAGTGATCCACCTGCCTTGGCCTCCCAAAGTGCTGGGATTACAGGCGTGAGCCACAGTGCCCAGCTGGCTTTTGTTCTTAGGAAAGTCATTCTGTATGGGGCTTCTTGTCTTTCCTAAAGCAGCATATGCCAACCTCCTTCAGGTCTACGCCAACCAGGGAGGCTTTTCCTAGTCTCTGCCTGCTCCCAACCTTTCTGGTATGCTCCTGTTGGAGGTCTATGGAGAAGAGCCTGTGCGTGTGTGCACACCACCCTTATTGTCTGTGGCTCTGATTCTGCACTTTCACAGTAGCCCTAGTTTGGCCTGAGCAACTTGTTAAAAATTTTAGCTGAATTATTCTTATCTACCTGTATAGCACTCATTGTGCTCTGCCACAGGGGAGTCAGTGCTTATGTCCCATTTCTCCTGGGAAGAGCCTTCCCCTTCTTGGATTTCTGGCTACTTGGTCACTCTGCGTCCTTGGTGCTCTATTGTGATTTAATAGATTATTTACTTTTTCTCATCAGGATAAGAGCAATTCTCCTTTCAGGGTTCTACCACCTTGGAAAACCTGACCCTATTCCTGATTGATTTTTAGATGATAAACAACCTTGCATTCCTGCAATAAATCGCTCTTGGTTCTAATGTTTCATATATTGTATGTGTCACCAGACTCAATTTAAGTTTTTAACTTTTTATTTTGAAATAATTATAGAGTCAAGTTCTGAAAATGTACACCAAGATCCCATATACCCTTTGCTTACTTAATTAAATTTTATGGTAACAGATTATGTAATAGTATAATATCAAAAGCAGGAAATTGACATGGATACAATCAACAAAGCTTATTCAGATTTCACTAGGTTTACATGTGCTCATTTGTGTGTGAATCTATGTCGTTCTATGTAATTTTGTCACACTTAGATGTCTGTAACTCCAGCACCACAACCAAGACACAGAATGTGTATATATCTTAAAAGTAGAAAGGGTTGAACTCAAAGAGTTAGAAAAGAAATGGCAAATTTCATTAATTTTTGCAATCATTTTTCTCCTATCTAAAAATGATTGCAAAAATCAATGAAATAAAAAGAACATATACAAGAGAGAAATTTATCCTTGTATCACCCACCACAGGAATCCCTTGTGCTACCAATTTGTTAATTTTTAAATAATGTTTGCATTTATAGTTGTGAGGAATTTGCTTATAATTTTTTTCTTAGAATGCCTTTGCCATGTTTTACTATGAAATATATGTTAGCCTTATAACATAAGCTAGGAAGTGTTTCCACATTTTCTCTTCCCTAGAAGAATTCACATGACATTGGTATTTGTTTCTTAAGTGGCAAAATTAATGAGGCCATCTGAGATTGGTGTTCTCTTATGCGGGAGATTTTAAATTTATATTCAACTTCTTTAACAAATATATGTCTATTCAGATTTTCTATTTCTTTTTGTGTCAGTTTCAATAAGCTATGTTTTTCAAGTAAATTTTTGTTTTCTCTAGATTGTCTACTGCAATGGCATAAGGTTGTTCTTTTTTTCTTTTTTTTGAGACAGGGTCTTACTCTGTCTCCCAGGCTGGAGCACAGTGACATGGTATGATCATAGCTCACTGCTTCACTGTAGCCTTGACCTGCTGGGCTCAAGCAAGCCTCTGCCTGAGCCTCCCAAGTATCTGAGACTACAGGCACATGACATCATACTCAGATAATTTTCAATTCTGTAAAGACAAGGTCTCACTATGTTGCCCAGACTGGTCTCAAACTCTTGGGTTCAAGTGATCCTCCTGCCTTGGCTTCCCAAAGTCCTAGATTACAGGTGGAAGCCACCACCATGCCTGGCCCATAATAACTGCTTATTATCATTTTACTGACTGTAAGATCTGATGTCTTTTGTTTTTCATTTCTGATGTTGGCACATTGTTTCTCTTCTCCTTGATCAGTTTTTCCAGAGATTTATTAATTTTATTAATATTTTTAAAGAAGCATCTTTTGGTTTTATTAAATTTCTTTTATAGTTCCTTTTATTTCATTGATTTTTGCAATCATTTTTAGATTGGAGAAAAATAATGATTTCAAAAATCAATGAAATTTGCTATTCCTTTTCTAACTTCTTCAGTTCAGCTCTTTCTACAATTAACACATGCATTCAAAACTAAATTTTTAAGCCTATGCCAGTAGGTGTATTTAAATGTAGGATTTTATATCTTTGTTGGATTGGTCTTTTATCACTATAAACAGTCTTCATCTAACTCTCATAGAAACATCTTGCCTTAAAGTCCATGGATAGTAATATAGCTAATCCAGCTTTATTTTACAAGGAATATCTTTATTTTTTTCTACATTGTATTTGTATTTTTATATTTAAATGTTTCTTTTAAATAGCTAATACTTGGGTATTTTCCATCCAATCAGACCATCATCTTTTATTTGAAATGTTTAGTCAGTTTACATTTAATGTAATTACTTACTATAGATAAGTTTAAATACATCATCTTATTATGTATTTTTTTATTTGTCTGATTTCTTTTTTCAGACGGATTCTCATTCTGTCGCCCAGGCTGGAGCACAGTGGCTCGATCTGGGCTCACTGCAACCTCCCCATCCTGGGTTCAAGTGATTTTCCTGTCTTGGCCTCCTGAGTAGCTGGAATTACAAGCATGTGTCACCACGACTGGCTAATTTTTGTATTTTCAGTGGAGACAGGGTTATACATGTTGGCCAAGCTAGTCTCAAACTCCTGACCTCAAGTGATCTGCCCACCTCAGCCTCCCAAAGTGCTGTAATGACAGGTGTGAGCCACTGCACCCGGCCTTGTCTGATATGCTCTATGTTGCATTTTTACTTCTTTCCTTTTCTACATTCATCATTTATATTAATTTGCTCATTCCATCTCATTAGCATTTTTTTTTTTTTTGAGACAGGTTCTCACTGTCACCCAGGCTGGACTGCAGGGGCGAAATCACGGCTCACTGCAGCCTCGACCTCTGCAGGCTCAGGTGGTCCTTCCACCTCGGCCTTGTGAGTAGCTTGGACTACAAGCATGCATTACCATGCCGAGCTCATTTTTGTTTTGTTTGTTCTTGTAGAAACAGGGCCTTACTATATTGCCCAGGCTGGTCTCAAACTCCTGTCCTCAAGTGATCCCCCGGCCTCAGCCTCCCAAAGTGCTGGGAGTAGAGGTGTGAGCCACCGCATCCAGCCAGAATTTTGTGTTCTGTGTACCACTTTGGCAGCATCTCAAAAATTCTGGTAGGTTGTGTTTCTATCATCATTTACTCCAAATTCCTTACTGATTTACCTCTCTGATTTCTTCTTTGACCTATGGATTACTTAGAAGTATTTATTTTTGAGTCCAAATATTTGGGTATTCTCTAGAAATCTTTCTGTTACTGGTTATTTTGTTTGTTTTAGAGATAGAGTCTCACTCTTGTTGCCCAGGCTGGAGTGCAATGGTGCTATCTCATCTCACTGCAACCTCCCTCTCCTGAGTTCAAGTGATTCTCCTGCCTTAGCCTCCCGAGTAGCGAGGATTACAGGTACCCGCCACTACACCCAGCCAATTTTTGTATTTTAGTAGAGACGGGGTCTCACCATGTTAGTCAGGCTGTTCTCGAACTCCTGACCTCAGGTGATTCACCCACCTCAGCATCCCAAAGTGCTGGGATGACAGACCTGAGCTACCACGCCTGGCCTGCTTAGTGTATTTTGAAACTCTGCTGTTAGATGCAGTAACATTCATGAATTGCTTTCAGGGGTGGCTGATGGGGACCCTCTGCAAAGCTCCAGCTCTCTCTGCGGCTCCCTCCTCCTCAGAGCTCTGCTTTGTGCTCTCCACCTGTCTTTATCTCCCTGGTCCCTTAGCTCCATTTCCCGAGCTCTGTGAGTCCAGCAGCTCAGCTGAGGTTTCCCCTCCCTGTGTCATGGTTTAGAAATTCTCAAGGCAGGACTCTGGAGAATCATAAGGCCCACTCAAGGAGGGAAAAATTGGAGAAAATCTAAACATTGTAAAAGAGATATACTTAAGGCATAAATATATGTTCAAATTATTTTTTATTCAAGCAGAGAATATACCTTTCAAGTGTCTGTGTGACATTTAGCAAGATTGAGAATACATTGACATGCAAAAAAAATTTAATGGAACATTTTCTCAAACTGCAATGCATTATAACTTGAAATTAACAAGCATTTTATGATTCAGTTGGACTTGTAAAGGATTCTCCTAAATGAGTCTTGGGTCAAAGAGGAAATAAATAACTGCACTTAAACTCTGTAATGATGGAGAGAATGATTGCTGTTTAAACTTAGATCCAGCTAAGACTATGAAAAGAAAATACAGAGGATTAGACGTTTTCACTATTTAACAACTAGAAATAAAGCCAGTGCATTAGAAAGAATCAAGACACACCTAAAGAAAGCAGGAGGAAGCAACAAATAAAAACAGAATTTATGTTAATAACAGCTTATTAGTGACATGTAGAAATTCTAAGTTGATTCTTTGCAATCAATATTAACAAGTACGTCATGTGTGTTTTTATTTTTTTAATATTTTGAGACAGAATCTCCCAAGCTGGAGGCTGGAGTGGAGTGTGACAATCTCTGTTTGCTGCAAACTCCGTCTCCCGGGTTCAAGCGATTCTCCTGCCTCAACCTCCCAAGTAGCTGGGATTACAGGTGTGTGCACCACCTCATCCAGCTAATTTTTGTATTTTTAGTAGAGATAGGGTTTCACCATTTTGGCCAGGCTGGTCTCAAACTCCCAACCTCTGGTGATCTGCCCACCTCAGCCTCCCAAAGTGCTGGGATTATAGAGTGAGCCGCCGCACCTGGCCTCTGTGTGTTTTAAGAAGCCATCCAGGTGACGCTCACACATACTAGAATCTGTAAGTCACTGTGAAGGGGGCTTTCCAGGCAGATACAACAGATTAATTGAATATCCCTGATATGGTGATCCTCTGTGCCTGATGAGAGCTCCTGTGCCCGCCAGGTATGGTAGAAGAAAAAGGGGCAGATGCCCCCACGTGTGGCCCAGGCACCTGCAGTGCCAGCATCCTCCAAGAGCTCCTGAGACATGCAGATTCTCAGGCCTGCCCCAGCCTGTCTGGGTCCAGAACTCTGGAGGGGGTGCTGGGCACCTCTGCTAACAAGCTCTCCAGTGGACTCAGATGTAAGCTAAAGTTGAGAGCTCTGGACTAGAGATCCTGCGATGATTCCCTGCAAAGCACCTAAATTACGCTGCCAGAATCAACCTGCAAGCAACTAAAAGAAATTCAGTGAGTCCATGGATGAAATGACAGCAGGAGAGGTGCTGAAGCTGGCAGATACACGGGGGGTGAATGTGGCTCTGACACAGCGACCCTGTCCTAAGAGGGATGGGGCACTGCACCTGGGGACCAAGGTGGGAGGAGGTCAGCCACCCAGCCTGAAGCCAGCATTCCAGAACGGCTGCCCCCTTCATGAAAGGGTGAACTAGGAAACATAGTGACCCTTACTTGGCAGAGAAACTGTCTCAACCTTAGTACCAGGAAAGTTTAGTTCTTTTTTTTTTTTGAGATGGAGTCTCACTCTGTCACCCAGGTTGGAGTGCAGTGGTGTGATCTCAGCTCACTGCAACCTCTGCCTCCCAGGTTCAAGAGATTCTCCTGCCTCAGCCTCCCAAGTAGCTGGGACTACAGGCACCCACTATCACGCCCAGCTAATTTTTGCATTTTTAGTACAGACAGCGTTTCACCATATTGGCCAGGCTGGTCTCTAACTCCTGACCTTGTGATCCGCCAGCCTCAGCCTCCCAAAGTGCTGGGATTACAGGCATGAGCCACCATGCCGGCCAAAAGTTTATTTCTTAAATCCCGAGAGAATGTGCAGCACTGACCGGCCATGCCACGGGTTTGGGCCCTGAACATTCTTATCTTTGCATGACCCCAAAATGACAAGGTGAAAATTGTATTTCTTTTTTGGAGCCAGAATCTTGCTTTATTGACCAGGCTGGAGTGCAATGGCATGACCTTGGCTTACTGCAACCTCTGCCTCCTGGGTCCAAGCGATTCTCCCACCTCAGCCTCCCAAGTAGCTGGGATTATAGGTGCCTGCCATCATGCCCAGCTAATTTTTGTATTTTAGGAGAGACGGAATTTCACCATGTTGGCCATGCTGGTCTCGAACTCTTGACCTAAGGTGATCTGCCCACCTCCCCTCCCACAGTGCCAGGAACATAGGCGTGAGCCACCACACCCAGCCAAGAATTTTAATTTAACGTGGATTTGTAGTGCCCCAGGAGCCTGCCCAAAACAAACACATTTTCCTCTTGAGGAATAAGCCTCAACCCACACCCCAGAGAATTTCCAGGGTCAAGTTCAAATACATATTTATATATAATATGTACAATAATATGATTTTTAATAAAAATATCTACCAGAAAGCAAGGCGCCATGTAAAAGATCAGCCCAAACAACAAACTAGGTCCAGAAAGACTTGGGATATTGGTCTTAACAAAAGCAGCATATAAAACACAATGTTTTTAAAGACCTGAAATAGGGAAATGAAAACATAGTAAGATAATTTAAAAACTATGAAAGAAACTAAGTAAAATAAATAGTCATGAATAAATCTTAAATCACTGGAAAAATTAGACAGCAGATAAACACAGCTAAACAGAGAATTAGAAAATTGAGGCCAGGTGTGGTGGCTCATACCTATATTCCCAGCACTCTGGGAGGCCGAGGCAGGTGGATCACCTGAGATCAGGAGTTCAAGACCACCCTGGCCAACGTGGCAAAACCTTGTCACTACTAAAAATACAAAAATTAGCTGGGCATGGTGGCGCATACCTGTAATGCCAGCTACTTGGAAGGTTGAGGCAGGAGAATCACTATAACCTGGGAGGCGGAGGTTGCAGTGAGCCAAGATCACACCACTGCATTCCAGCCTGGATGACAGATTGAGACTCCATCTCAAAAAAAAAAAAAAAAAAAAAAAAAAAGGTCTCAGCCCAAAATCTTCTGAAACTGATAAGCAACTTCAACAAAGTCTCAGGATACAAAATCAATGTGCAAAAATCACAAGCATTCCTATACACCAATAACAGACTTAAAGAGAGCCAAATCAAGAATGAACTGTCATTCACAATTGCTACAAAGAGAATAAAATACCTAGGAATACAACTAACAAAGGATGTAAAGGACCTCTTCAAGGAGAACTACAAACTGCTGCTCAAGGAAATAAGAGAAGACACAAACAGATGGAAAAACATCTCATGCTAATGATGAGGAAAAATCAATATCACGAAAATGGCCATACTGCCCAAAGTAATTTATAGATTCAATGTTATCCCCATCAAGCTACCAATTACCTTCTTCACAGAACTGGAAAAAACCACCTTAAACTTCATCTAACCAAAAGAAGAGCCCGCATAGCCAAGACAATCCTAAGCAAAAAGAACAAAGGAGGAGGCATCACACTACCTGACTTCAAACTATACTACAAGGCTACAGTAATCAAAACAGTATGGTACTGGTACCAAAACAGAGATATAGAACAAGGAAAAGAACAGAGGCCACGGAGGCAATGCCACACATCTACAACCATCTGATCTATGACAAACCTGACAAAAACAAGCAATGGGGAAAGGATTCCCTGTTAAATAAATGGTGTTGGGAAAACTGGCTAGCCATGTGCAGAAAGCAAAAACTGGACCCCTTCCTGACACCTTACACTAAAATTAACTCCAGATGGATTAAAAACTTAAACATAAGACCTAACACTATAAAAACCCTAGAAGAAAATCTAGGCAAAACCATTCAGGACATAGGCATAGGCAAGGACTTCATGACTGAAACACCAAAAGCAATGGCAACAGAAGCCAAAATAGACAAATGGGACCTAATCAAACTCCAGAGCTTCTGCACAGCAAAAGAAACAGTCATTAGAGTGAATTAGCAACCAACAGAATGGAAAAAAATTTTTGCAATCTACCCATCTGACAAAGGGCTAATATCCAGAATCTACAAAGAACTGAAACAGATTTACAAGAAAAAAACAAGCCCATTCGAAAGTAGGCGAAGGACATGAAGAGACACTTTTCAAAAGAGGGCATATATGAGGCCAAGAAACATATGAAAAAATGCTCATCATCACTGGTCATTAGAGAAATGCAAATCAAAACTACATTGGGATACCATCTCACGCCAGTTAGAATGTCTCCAGATTTTTTAAAGATTGCCAGCAGATGCTGGAGAGGATGTGGAGAAATAGGAACACTTACACAGTTGGTGGGAGTGTAAATTACTTTCAACCATTGTGGAAGACAGTGTGGTGATTCCTCAAGGACCTAGAAATAGAAATTCCATTTGACCCAGCAATCCCATTACTGGGTATATATCCAAAGGATTATAAATTGTTCTACTATAAGGACACATACACATGAATGTTCATTGCAGCACTGTTTACAATAGCAAAGACTTGGAACCAACCCAAATGCCCATCGAAGATAGACTGGACAGGGAAAATGTGGCACATATACACCATGGAATACTATGCAGCTGTAAAAAACGATGAGTTTGTGTCCTTTGTAGGGACATGGATGAATCTGGAAACCATCATTCTCAGCAAACTGACACAAGAACAGAAAATCAAACACCACATGTTCTCACTCATAGGCGGGTGTTGAACAATGAGAATACATGGACACAGGGAGGGGAGCATCACACACTGGGGTCTGTAGGGGGGAACTAGAGGAGGGACAGTGGGGGGTGGGGAGTTGGGGAGGGATAGTGTTGGGAGAAATGACAGATATAGGTGATGGGGAGGAAGGCAGCAAACCACACTGCCATGTGTGTACCTATGCAACAATCTTACTTGTTCTTCACATGTACCCCAAAACCTAAAATGCACTAAAATAAATCGTATATATGTGTGTGTGTGTGTGTGTGTGTGTGTATATACACACACACACACATATATATGAAAAGAAAAAGAGGGCCAGACACGATGGCTCATGCCTGTAATCCCAGCACTGTGGAAGGCCGAGGCAGGTGGATCACCTGATGTCAGGAGTTCAAGACCAGCCTGGCCAACCTGGTGAAACCCCGTCTCTATTAAAAATACAAAAATTAGTGGGTGTGGTGGCAGGTGCATATAATTCCAGCTACTTGGGAGGCTGAGACAGAAGAATCACTTGAACCTGGAAGGTGGAGTTTCCAGTGAGCTGAGATTGCACCACTGCACTCCAGCCTGGGCGACAGAGTGAGACTCTGTCAATAATAAACAAATTAATTAATTAATAATAAAGAAAAAAGAAAAGAAAAAGAGGCCAGGTGCTGTGGCTCACACCTGTAATCCCAACACTTTGGGAGGCTGAGGTGAACGGATCACCTGAGGTAAGGAATTTAAGACCAGCCAGGCTAAAATGGTGCAACCCTGTCTCTACTAAAAATGCAAAAATTAGCCAGGGGTGGTGGTGCATACCTGTGATCCCAGCTACTTGAGAGGCTGAGGCAAGAGAATTGCTTGAACCCAGGAGGCAGAGGTTGTAGTGAGCTGAGATCACACCATTGCACTCCAGCCTGGGCAACAGAGTGAGACTGTCTCAAAAAAAGAAAAAGAAAGTTGTCAGACTAGAAGGCAGACCTGAAGAAAATTCACAAACTGCAGCACAATGTAAGGTCTCAACACAGACCAACACAGCTGAAGGGAGAATTAGTAGACTAGAAGTTATTACAAAGGTAGTAACTTCTAATTACAAAGATATTACAGGGAATGTAGCACCAAGAAAATCAGAGGTGAAAAGACAGGTTCTGAGATACAGAAGGTCAGGGGAGAAGGTCCCGTCCAGGTCTAATTGGTTCTGCAGGAAGAAATTCTGCAGAACGGGAGAGAGGTACTGTTGGGAGGGATAATGGCAGAGGATTTCCTAGAATGAATGAAAGACATAGCCTTTCAGATAAGAAAGCCCAGGTGAATCCAAGCAGGATGAGTAGAAATCCATTCATAGGTTCCTCATAGTGGAACTGCGGAACAGGACACCCAGGTTTTGAAAGATGCACCAGAGAAAATACATGTAAGCCATACACTACAACAAACAGACCAACTCTGACTTCCTATCAAAGAGACACAGACCACCGCCCACTTCCCATCAGAAACAGACCACCGCCCACTTCCCATCAGAAACATACCACCACCACCCACTTCCCATCAGAAACAGACCACCGCCCACTTCCCATCAGAAGCAGACCGCCCACCGCCCACTTCCCATCAGAAGCAGAGGGACCACCTCCGACTTCCCATCAGAAGCAGGCCGACCACCTCCGACTTCCCATCAGAAGCAGGCCGACCACCTCCGACTTCCCATCAGAAGCAGGCCGACCACCTCCGACTTCCCATCAGACACAAAAGAAGCAAAAAAAGGAACAGGAACAACTATCTTCCAAGTTTAGACAGAAAATGACTATTAAAGAAAAGCTCTAAAATTGTACACCCATGGTTGGGTGCAGAGGCTCATGCTTGTAATCCCAGCACTTTGGGAGGCCAAGGCAGGTGGATCACCTGAGGTCAGGAGTTTAAGACCATCCTGGCCAACATAGTGAAACCCCATCTCTACTAAAAATACAAAAAATTAAGGCCGGGCGCGGTGGCTCAAGCTTGTAATCCCAACACTTTGGGAGGCCGAGGCGGGTGGATCACGAGGTCAAGAGATCGAGACCATCCTGGTCAACATGGTGAAACCCCGTCTCTACTAAAAATACAAAAAATTAGCTGGGCATGGTGGTGCGTGCCTGTAATCCCAGCTACTCAGGAGGCTGAGGCAGGAGAATTGCCTGAACCCAGGAGGCGGAGGTTGCGGTGAGTCGAGATCGCGCCATTGCACTCCAGCCTGGGTAACATGAGTGAAACTCCGTCTCAAAAAAAAAAAAAAAAATTAGTCAAGTGTGGTGGCCCATGCCTGTAATCCCAGCTACTCATGAGGCTGAGGCAAGAGAGTCGCTTGAACCCAGGAGGTAGAGGTTGCAGTGACCTGAGATCATGCCACTGTACTCCAGGCGGGGCGACAGAGTGAGATTCCATCTAAAAAAAGAATAAAATAAAATAAAAAAATAATAAAAACTAAGAAAGGCATTCTGAAAATGCTAGTACAGGGATAGGTTGAATGTAAAAAGAAGGAAAAATATTCTAATCAAAATACAAAAAGGATTGTTAGGGATAAAGAGGTCACAATATGATGATGCAGACTCATAGAAGAATTCTGAACTTGTATGTACCTATTAAGATAACTTCAAATTTTATAAAGGAAACAAATTATAGAAGAAATGGCTACAAGAAGAAACTGATCAATCGGCCAACACACCGGGAGATTTTAACACACCTCCTTCAGTAATTGATACAACAAGCAAATAACAATCAGTAAGGATTTGGAAAATCTAGGCAATAAAATAACAAGCTTGATCTACAGGATATTATAGAATTCTGCCACAATAACCATAGAATATGCTTTCTTCTCCAGTGCGCAAGAAACATTATAAAATTGACTACATGTTCAGCCATAAATCAAATCTAAATAGACCTGGAAGAATTGGTATCATAGTAACAACATTCTCTGATTACAACACAAGTAGTTTAGAAGTCAATGACAATTAAAGAAACCTAAAACCTAAAAATCTTAATAAATCTAGAATTTTAAAAACATATTTCTAATTACCCACGGGTAAAAAAAGTGGAAATTCAGAAATATTTAGGACTAAATAATGAAAATACCAAAAATGACAATGAATTATAATACCCGATGGTGATGAGTATTTTGTAATAATAAACGCATATATATTTTTTAAACCCTAAAAATTAATGAGTACCCAACTTAAAAAGTTAGCAGAACAAGAAAATAATTGCAAAGATGAAAGGAAGATAATAAAGGCAACCAGAAATTAATAAAAGAGAAAATAAAAAATACAATGGAGAGGAATTATAGAGTCGATTTTTTGAAAAAACTAATATAGTTGAATTAAACCTCTAGCAAGACTGATCAATTTAAAAAAAGTAGAAAACACAAAAACTATTGGGATAGAGAAAAGGAACATTACTACACAGGAGAATAAGAGATTGAAAAGTTAATAAGGGAATATTATGGGCTGGGCACAGTGGCTCACACCTGTAATCCTAGCACTTTGGAAGGCCGAGGCAGGTAGATCACCAGAGGTCAGGACGTTGAGACCAGCCTGACCCATATGGTAAAATCCCATTTCTACTAAAAATATAAAAAATTAGCTGGGTGTGGTGGTGTGCACCTGTAATTCCAGCTACTCAGGATATTGAGACAGGAGAATCACTTGAATTCAGGAGGTGGAGGTTGCAGTGAGCCAAGATTGTGCTACTGCACTCCAGCCTGGCCAGAGCGAGGCTCCAACTCAAAAAAAAAAAAAAAAAAAAAAAAAAAGCATGAACATGTTTTTTTGCATATAAATGTGATAATTAGATGAAATGGACACATTCTCAGGAAATACAAATTCCCAAAACAGACTCAAAAGGGACATCCTGAATTGTACTATAACAACAGCAAAGATTTAATCAGTATTTTAGAAATCTTCTCACAATACAAAGACGAGCCTCAGCTTGTTTTCTGAGCAAGTTCTGGCAAAGCATTCCAGGCACAGATGATTTTCATCTTATTCAAAGTCTTCCAGGAAAGACAGCCAAAAGAGTGCTCCCCTGCGGATTCTCTGATGATTAGAAAATCCTTGTGCCCAACAGACAGGGGTGCTAAGAGAAGGGAAATTAATGGCACTCTCTCTAATAAACATACACAAAATCCCTAGAAAAAAAGAAAAGGCCGGGTGCAGTAGCTCATACCCATAATCTCAGCACTTTGGGAGGCTGAAATGGGCAGATCATGAGGTCAAGAGATCGAGAACAGCCTGGCCAACATGGTGAAACACCAACTCTACTAAAAATACAAAAATTAGCCAGGCGTGGTGGCATGCACCTGCAGCCCTAAAGGCAGGAGAATCACTTGAACCTGGGAGGCGAAGGTTGCAGTGAGCTGAGATCATGCCACTGCACTCCAGCCTGGGTGACAGAGCCAGACTCTGTCTCAAAAAAAAGTCAAACCATCTAGCAGTGATACAGGACAGGCAAGCCCCATAGTAGGGCTCAGCTGGCGAGGGTTCTTAGCTTTGCCTAGGATAGAATTCAAGGGAAAGCCGGCAGTATGGTAGAAGAAGGCAGCTTTGTCAAGGTGGCGTTGTTACAGACCCATGACTACTCCTGCAGGGCAGGGCAAACCCACAGGCCATGTGTTGACAGTAACAGCTCAGGGGCAGTTCCGCAATCATGCCTATGCCTACTTTTTTTTTTTTTTTTTTAGACAGAGTCTCACTGTTGCCGAGGCTGGAGTGTAATGGTGCTATCTTGGCTCACTGCAACCTCTGCTTCCCTGGTTCAAGCAATTCTCCTGCCTCACCCTCACACTCCCAAGTAGCTGGGATTACAGGTGGCCACCACCACATCTGGCTAATTTTTGTATTTTTAGTGCAGACAGGTTTTGCCATGTTGGCCTCGAACTCCTGACCTCAAGTAATCCTCCCACCTTGGCCTCCTAAAGTGCTGGGATCACAGGTGTGAACCACTATGCCCAAGCTCCACTTTCAATTATACGTATAAGTTAAGGGTCAAGTTATTTAGAAATTTCTAGAAAAGGGGTGGTAATTCCAGGTCATTGCCATGGAAAGTGGTGGTCACTTTTGGGTGTTGCCATGGCAGTGCTAAACTGCCACGGCCCTGGTGGGCCTGTCTTATGGAGAGGGGCTTTCAGTGCCTCTTCCCTGTTTTAACCAGTCTTCAATCTGATCTGGAGTTGACTCCCACCTCCTACCCCAATAGTGTTATATATACAGTCAAGCAATGCTCAACACTGGTGATATATTCTGAGAAATGCGTTGCGTGTTATATGCATATTGCTGTAATGTTATAGCATAATATCTGTGTGTGTGTGTGTGTGTGTGTGTGTGTGTGTGCATGTTGTTGAGTGATTTTGTCATGAGTAAGTGAACTTACACAGATCCAGCAGTATAAAGTGGCAGGGCCCACTCCACATCCAGGCTGTACAGTGTCGCCTATGGCTCCAGGGCTGCAATCATGCACAGCAGGTGACAGCACTGAATGCTGTAGACAACCACAATGCAATACTGTGCGTCTGTGATATCTAAACACAGAGAAGCTACAGTGAAAATACACAATCAATGACTGCAAATTGGTGCGCCTGATGCAGCACTTCCCACGGATGGAGCTTGCGGGAGTGGAGGTTGCTCTGGGTGAGCTGGCAAGAGGGCGAGTGGGTCTGCAGGCCTGGGATGTTACCATGTACCAGTGGAGGCTTTGTTTTTTTGAGACGGGGTCTCGTTCTGTCGCCCAGGCTGCAGTACAGTGGTGTGATCTCAGCTCACTGCAACCCCCGCCTCCCGGGTTCAAGCAATTCTCCTGCCTCAGTCTCCTGAGTAGCTGGGATTACAAGTGTGAGCCACCATGCGTGGCTAATTTTTGTATTTTTTAGTAGAGATGGGGTTTTGCCATGTTGGCCAGGCCGGTCTCAAACTCCTGACCTCAGGTGATCCTCCTGCCTTGGCCTCTCAAAGTGCTGGAATTACAAGCGTGAGCCACTGCGCCTGGCCCTTTTTTCTACCTTAAAACTTTTTTTGTTACAAAGTAAGACACAAACACGCAGATTAGCCCAGTATCAGCCTAGGCATACACAGGGCGGGATCACCAATATCACTGACTTCCCCTCCACATCTTGTCCCACTGCAGGCCTTCTGCAATCCCTGCTGAAGCAGCTGCCTGAGGCTGTTTTACAGTTACCTTTGTTTTTAATCAGTAGTAGCAGTAGTATACTCTAAGATAATGATAAAAAAGATAGGATCGCATATACATGAACTAGTAACATAGCGGTTTATCATCATTAGCAAGTACTGTGCACTGGCCATATGTATGTGCTAGACTTTTCTATGATTGGCAGTGCAGAGGGCTGTTTACCCCAGCATCTCACACACACACACACACACACATACACACACACACACACATACACACACACACACACACACACACACACACACACGAGTAATGCATTGCACTGTGATGTCACGATGACCACCATATCACCAGGCAATAGGGAATTTTCAGGTCCATTACAATCTCTCATGAGACCACTGACCCAAATGTCTGCATGTTGTGCACGACTGTATATACATGTGGTCATAATGCTTTATAAAAAAAGTGTCTCACTCTGTTGCCCAGGCTAGAGCGCAGTGGCATGATCACCGCTCACTGCAACCTTAAACTGCTGGGCTCAAGTGATCCTCCCACCTCAGCCTCCAGAGTAGCTGGGACTACAGGCATGTGCCACCACATTGGGCTAATTTTTAAAAAAAATTTTTATAGAGATGGGGTCTTGCTATGTTGCTCCCAGGCTGGTTTCAAACTCTTGGCCTCAGGCAGTCCTCCCACCTCAGCCTCCCAAAGTGCTGGGATTACAGGTGTGAGCCACCGTGCTTGGCCCATAATGTGCTTTATATATATAATTTGGCTATAATGTGATAGCACGATATCTGTGTGTGTGTGTGTGTGTGTGTGTGTGTGTGTGTGTGTGTGTGTAACTCCTTATGATGAAATCGAGTTTATCCCTGGATTGAAAGGGTACCTTAACATTAGGAAATACATTTACACATTCACCACAGTAATAGAATAAGGAAGGAACATCTTTGGTCATCTTGCTAGTATAGGAAAAGCATTCTAAAATTTTTTATTTTTTGAGACAAGCACAGTGGTGCAATCACAGCTCACGGCAGGCTCAACTTCCCAAGCTCAAACACCCCTCCTGCCTCAGCCTCCCCTTTCAAATAGCTGGGACCACAGGTGTGCACCACCATGGTTGGCTAATATTTTAAAAACTTGTATTGAAGACAGGGTCTTGCTGTGCTGTCCAGGCTCATCTCAAACTCCTGAGCTAAAGTGATCCTCCTGCCTTGGCTTCCCAAAGTGCTGGAATTACAGATGTGAGCCACCACACCTGGTCAGAAAAAACATTTTAAAAAAGTAACATCTACGTTCTATTATAAAGACACATGCACACGTATGTTCACTGTGGCACTGTTTACAGTGTGCATATGTTCATTGTGGCAAAGATCTGGAACCAACCCAAATGCCCATCAATGATAGACTGGACAAGGAAAATGTGGCACATATACCCACGGAATACTGTGGAGCCATAAAAAACAAGGAGTTTGTGTCCTTTGTAGGGACATGGATTAATCTGGAAACCATCATTCTCAGCAAACTGACACAAGAACAGAAAATCAAACACTGCATGTTCTCACTCATAGGCAGGTGTTGAACAATGAGAACACATGGACCCAGGGAGGGCACTACACACTGGAGTCTGTTGTGGGGGGTGGCCAGGGAAGGGACAGCAGGGGATGAGGAGGTTGGGGAGGGATAACATGGGGAGAAATGCCAGATATAGGTGACGGGGAGAATGGAGGCAGCAAACCACATTGCCATGTATGTATCTATGCAACAATCCTGCATGACCCTCACATGTACCCCAGAAACTAAAATACAATAATAAAAAAAGGAAAAAAAAGTAACATCTATCTATCCATAATAAAAATGCTTAGCAAAGTGAAAAAAATTCCTTAAACTCACATCTCAGCCACAGGGTACAGTGATGATTACTGGAAGCACACACAGGATTGTCATGAAGCTTGACAGACTGATTCTAGAATTAAGAGCAGAGTCAAGAACAGCCAAAATGTTCTTGAAGAAGGTTGCAGTGAGCTGAAATTGCTCCTCCCAGGCCACAGGGCATATTGTAAATTCATAGTAACTACGGGGGTTAGTATCATTCCAGTCAAAGGGACAGGATAGATCATGAGCTCAGAGAGCCATGCATGCCTATATAAACTTGATGCACGGCAAAGGTGGTGCCATAAATCAGCGGGAGGAAATAGACATTCAATGAATGGTGCTCTGGTGACGGGTTATCCCTATGCAGTGGGGGGCAGGAATGGCATTCAACAACCACTTCAAGGTACACATGAGATACAGAGATCACAAATTGCAGAAAGCACAGCACAACCCTAAAGAGACATACCACGAAGAGAGAGAGTACTATCTGCAACTATAACAATAAGCACGTCTGTTTATCAAAAGCCAACACAAAGAAGGCGAATACAGAGGCCACACGCTTGGAGAAGATGATTTCGGCACACGTAACTGACAAAGGGTGTCTAGAATGAAGACTTCCTAAAATCCAAAAGAGAAAAAATGACAATCTGATGGAAAGACAGATAAAGGCATGAATAGGCTTTCACTGAAAAGAACACACACGTGGCCAACAAGGGTCCATCTCAAAGTATTCCAAAAAATGGAAATGGAACTTTAATGGGGCACATTTTATACAGACTAGACTGACAGCAATGATCACATCTTATGATATCAGGTATTAGCACGGATGCTGGTTGGCAGAGACTCTTGTGTACTGAGGGAGGGATACATTGGTATGGCTGTTCTGAAAATGAATTTCAAATGATCTAGCCATGCTGATGTTGTGATAGCCTTTGGCCCAGCAATTCCGCTCCTAGGTACAGGCCCAAGAGAAACTTTTGTACAAGGGCCCCAGGACAGGAAGGGCCACTACATCATTGTTCATAAGATCAAAACACCAGAAAAAACTCAATTTCCATTTAACAGATGAATGAATAAATATATGGATATATATTCATACAGTGATTTACAATGCAGAACTGGAGATTAAAGAACTACAGCCATGACCATCAGTAGATGAATCTTAAAATAATTTTCAATAAAAAAGCAAGTTGCAAGGCCGGGCGCGGTGGCTCAAGCCTGTAATCCCAGCACTTTGGGAGGCCGAGGCGGGTGGATCACGAGGTCAAGAGATCGAGACCATCCTGGTCAACATGGCGAAACCCCGTCTCTACTAAAAATACGAAAAATTAGCTGGGCATGGTGGCGCGTGCCTGTAATCCCAGCTACTCAGGAGGCTGGGGCAGGAGAATTGCCTGAACCCGGGAGGCAGAGGTTGCGGTGAGCCGAGATCGCGCCATTGCACTCCAGCCTGGGTAACAAGAGCGAAACTCTGTCTCAAAAAAAAAAAAAAAAAAAAGCAAGTTGCAGGGGCCAGGTACAGTGGCTCATGTCTGTAATCCCAGTGCTTTGGGAGGCTGAGGTAGAAAGATGGCTGGAGGACATGGGTTCAAGATCAGCCTGGCCAACATAGCAAGACCACATCTCAACAAAAATGAAAAGAATTAGCTGAGCACGGTGGTGCGTACTTCTGTAATCTCAGCTATTTGGATGGCTGAGGCAGGATGATCACTGGAGCCCAGAAGTTTGAGGCTGCAGTAAGCCATGACTGCACCACTGTACTCCAGCCTGTACAACAAAGTAAGACCCTGTTTCTTAAAAAAAATAAAAAATAAAAAAGTTGCAAAAGAACAGAATACATGCACTGACACCATTTTTATGTCTAACTAAAATAATTGACAAGTAAATACTATTTATGGATGCATCTAAAAGTAGTTTAATTATAAGGAAAAGCAATATCATGATAATAAAAATTAATTCAGACTAGTTACCTCTGGGGTCCAGGGGATGGAATAAACCAACTGCACAAGGAGCATAACAGGTTCCCAGGTATTTGTTCTGTTCCTAAATTCCCCGATATTTATATATTTTTATATGTTATTGTATATCAAATAGTTTTCATTTTTAAAAAATTATTGGAATTCATAAGAGCCCAATAAAGCGGTCAGATTAAAAATGTGGATTCTGAATTCTAGTGTCAGCCAAGATGGAGTAAACTGTAGCTGAGGAAAGAGAATAGGGTCTGGAGGCAGGGAACCTAAGACCAATTCATCCTGACTTCCTACAACTAAATCAAAAGGAAAGCACCAATTTCTATGCCCAAGTAACAAAAAGACCAGAGGCTTCTCCCTTGGCACTGCCCCTGCTTTTCTGTAAGGCAGATGAAAAACTGAAAGTATCTCTGATTTGTCCCCTCCTGCAACCAATCAGGCTGGTCCCGGGCCAAGTCTTCATTTGCAATAGGAGTTTAACTTTATAACTTCATTTCAGCCTCTGATTGGTCACTTTCTGCAACCAATCAGACATTGCCACAGGATGTAATTTTATAATTTCACTTCAACCTCCGATTAGCCACTCTCTGCAACCAATCAGACTAACTGCAGACCAATACTTCATTTACATAGGTGTACACTGAGTAACCAATGGGAAACCTCTAGAGGGTATTTAAACCCCAGAAAATTCTGTAACCGGGCTCCTGAGCCCCTATGCTCAGGCCTGCTCCCACCCTGTGGAGTATATTTGTGTTTTCAATAAATCTCTGCTTTTCTTGCTTCATTCTTTCCTTGCTTTGTTTGTGCAGTTTTGTTGTTGCTGTTCTGAGACGGAGTCTTGCTCTGTCACCCAGGCTGGAGTGCAGTGGTGCAATTTCAGCTCACTGCAACCTCCACCTCCCAGGTTCAAGTGATTCTCCTGCCTCCCAAGTAGCTGGGATTACAGGTGCCTACCACCACGCCCAGCTAATTTTTGTATTTTTAGTAGAGATGGGGTTTCACCTTAGCTGGCCAGGCTGGTCTCGGACTCCTGACCTCAGGTGATCTGCCCACCTCAGTCTCCGAAAGTGCTGGGGTTACAGGTGTGAGCCGCTACCATCTCCAGCCTGTTAGTGCGTTTTGTCCAATTCTTTGTTCAAGATGCCAAGAACCTGGATGCTCCCCCACCGGTAACATAGACTCTGTCCCCCATTGATTACAACACAAACTTTGGAACAGAATATAAAAATCAACTGCCTGAGGCCTGTGAATAGTCAATAATAGCAGGTAGACTGGGGACTGAAGTCAAAGGTTCAATAACAACTGGAAGCAAGGGTGAGTTTTGCACCTTCTGTTGACCCCCAGTGTTGGCCCACGTATGGGCCAAATCCCAGTGCTGTGCAATAGGTACTAACAGTAAAAACCCAGGGGAAAAATATATCTAGCCAGAAGACAGAAAGGGGGCTCCTGGGAGACTGAGGGTGTGGAAGAAATTGAAGAAATGAATGAGCTAGAGAAAGGCATTGCCCTGCCCAGTGTATGAACCAACAGAAGTCCCAGGCTCAGGCCTGAGCTACTCCTGCAACATTCCCAAGGAGTATGTCAGGCTTCAAGACCTGAGCCACCATGTACTCCATCCAAACCCCAGACCAGTCCTCTGGGGCCCACACACCAGGTAGACCCAACCAACGTTGGAAGGACTTTGGAAACAGCTGATGTTGGAACCACCACCAATGGAGAGAAAGGTAGAATGTGTGCCCTGCACCTGGTCAGCAGAACCACTGCCTACTAAGGCAACAACAGTAAGGCAGCCTACTCCAGAGTGCTAAGTAGGACCCAGAGCCTCACAACATAGAATTCAAAATGCCCAGCTACTATCCAAAATTACTCGACCCAAAAAGATAAAGGAAAAGTCGACCAAGGTGGGTGCAGTGGCTCACGCCTATAATCCCAGCACTTTGGGAGGCCAAGGCAGGCATACTGCCTGAGGTGAGGAGTCCAAGACCAGCCTGGCCAACATGGTGAAACACAGTCTCTACTAAAAATACAAAAATGTGTTGGGTGTGGTGGTGTGCACCTGCAATCCCAGCTACTTGGGAAGCTGAGGCAGGAGAATCACTTAAACCCAGAAGGCAGAGGCTGCAGTGAGCTGAGATCTCGCCACTGCATTCCAGTCTGGGCAACAGAGTGAGATCCTGTGAGGGAAAAGAAGAAAAGAAACAGAGAAAGAAAGATAAAGAAAAGGAAAGAAAGAAAGAGAGAGGGGAAGGAAGGAAGGGGAAAGGAAAGGAAAGAAAGAGAAAAGAGCTGAGCAATAGTCAAGAAAAAAAAATCAACAGACACCAGTCCAAAAATAACCCAGAAGGTAACTTGTTTTTAAATTCATGAGGTTAAGATGAGCAATCTGGAAGTGAATGGAAGGATAGCAGGCACCTGTAATCCCAGCTGCTCAGGAGGCTGAGGCAGGAGAATCACTTACACTTGGGAGGTAGAAGTTTCAGTGAGCAGAGATCGTGGAATTGCACTCCAGCCTGGGCAACAAGAGTAAAACTCCATCTCAAAATAAATAAATAAATAATTTAAAAAAATAATGAAGTCTTTAGGGCAGGTGGAGGAACATGATAACCATGGGAAAAACAATGGCTCATGTAACTGTGGGTTTATCCTCAGAAAACACAAAATGCTTAAAGAAAAGGACTGTTGGCTGGGCGCAGTGGTTCACACCTGTAATCCCAGCACTTTGGTAGGCTGAGGTGGCTAGATCATGAAGTCAAGAGATGGAGACCATCATGGCCAACATGATGAAACCCCATCTCTACTAAAAATACAAAAATTAGCCAGGCATGGTGGCCCATGCCTGTAATCCCAGCTACTTGGGAGGCTGAGGCATGAGAATCACTTGAACCTGGGAGGTGGAGGTTGCAGTGAGCCGAGATCACACCACCACACCCCAGGCTGGCAACAGAGGAAGACTCTGTCTAAAAAAAGAAAAAAGAAAGAAAAAGAAAAAAACTGTCAACCTACAATTCTACATCCAGCAAAAATATTCTTCAGCAATGGAGGTAAATGAAGATATTTTCAGAGGAAAAAAAATTAAGACAATTTGTTATCAGTGGGCCTTCTTTTAATGAAATGCTAAAGGAAATTCTTCAGACTGAAAGGAAGTGTTGCTAGAGGGAAACTGGAACTTAGGGATAAAGGAAAAGCAATAGAAACACAAATATTAGCTAAATATAATGGACTGTTTCTTCTTAAATTCTTTAGAATACATATAACCATTGAAAGCAAAAATTATAACATTTATCTGGGTGGTTTTCAATGTATGTGGACATAATATGTATGGCAATCTTAAAGGTAGAATTCTACATTTCTGATATGTACTTGAAGTGGTAAAATATTTACTTTATGTAGACTGTGAAAAGTTGCACTATGTACACTATAATATCTAATGCAATCACTAAAAAATACCAAAAAAAAGCCAAAAAAGCCAATAGATATATAAACTGGAATACAAAAAACAAACAAACAAACAAACAAAAACCACTCAATTAATCCAACAGATGAATTTAGAAGATATGTCACAAATCGAAAGCAAATAACAAAATGGAGGCTCTAAATTCAGCCAATTTAATGATCACATTAAATATAAGTGTTTTTTAAAAAACCCTTTATAACAAATAAATGAATATGGTAAAGTTGCAGAACACAAAATCAACACACAGAAGTCAGTAGCATGCCTATACACTAACAACAGACTATCTGAAAAAGAAACAAGAAAACTGTTCCACATTTACAACAGCCACAAAACAAGAAAATACTTAGGAATAAATTTAACCAGGCAGGAGAAAGATCTGTATACTGAAAACTATAAAACGTTGATAAAAGAAATTAAAGAAAACACAAATAAATGGAGAGATGTTTCATGTTCATGGACTGGAAGAATATTGTTAAAATGTTCATACTACCCAAAGCTATCTACAGATACAGCACAATTTGTATCAAAATTCCAATGTCCCATTCCACAGAAATAGAAAAAACATCCTAAAATTCATATGGAAACACACACACACACACACACACACACACACACACACACACACACACACACAGCTCAATCTTGAGCTAAAAGAACAAAGCTGGAGGCATCACACTACCTGACTTCAAACTATATTACAAAAGGTAAAGTAATTAAAACAGCATACTGGACCAGGCACAGTGGATCATGCCTGTAATCCCAGCACTTTGGGAGGCCAAGTGGGTAGATTGCCTGAGGTTAGGAGTTTGAGACCAGCCTGGCCAAAATGGTGAAACCCCGTCTCTACCAAAAATACAAAAATTAGCTTGTCATGGTGGTGCATGTATGTAATCCCAGATACTTGTGAGACCTGAAGCAGGAGAATCGCTTGAACCCAAGAGGTGGAGGTTGCAGTGAGCTGAGATCACACCACTGCACTCCAGCCTGGGTGATAGAGCAAGATTCCATCTCTAGATAGATAGATAGACAGACAGATAGATAGATAGATAGATAGATAGATAGATAGATAGATAAAATCGCATGTTACCATCATAAAAACAGATGCATCAACCAGTGAAACAGAGTACAGAGCCCAGAAATGAATCCATGCATTGATCAATCAATTTGCAGCAGAATTACCAAGAACACACAACGGGAAAAGGACAGTCTCTAATCAAGAGTTTAGGAAAACTGGGTATTCACAGGCTGAAGAATGAAATCGGACCCTTATCTCATACCACATTAAAAAAAAAAAAACAACCCAAACTGGATTAGAGACTTAATGCAGGACCTGAAACTGTAAATCTACTAGAAGAAAACACAGGGAAAAAGGGGAAACTACAGGCGATTGGCCTGGGCAATGAGACTTTGGGCTTGACTCCAAAAGCTCAGCCAACAAAAGCAAAAATAGACAAGAGGGATTATGTCAAACTGAAAAGCTTCTGCATAGCACAGAAATAATTAAGAGTGAAGACACATCTTACAGGCTGAGAAAAAATATTTGCAAGCCACGCATCTAATAAGGGCTTAATATTCCAAAATACAGAAGAAACTCACACAACTCAACAGCAAGGAAACAATTTTGGCAAAGGGCCTGAACAGACATTTCTCTAAAGACGACTTGTAAATGACCAAACAAGTAATGAAAACAAAAACGTGCTCATCGTCACTAACCATTAGGGAAATGTGCAAATCCAACCTTCAATGAGATTCACCTCATGTCTGTTAGGTTGACTAATATCAAAAAGATGAAAGAGGCCAGGTGTGGTGGTTCCTGCCTGTAGTCCCAGCACTTTGGGAGGCTGAGGTGGGCAGGTCACTTGAGGCCAGGAGATCAAGACCAGCCTGACCAACATGGTGAAACCCCCGTCTCTACTAAAAATACAAAAAATTATCCAGGTATAGTGGCACGTGCCTGCAGTCCCAGCTACGCAGGAGGCTGAGGCAGGAGAATCACTTGAACCTGGGAGGCGGAGGTTGCCATCAGTCAAGATTGCACCACTGCACCCCAGCTTGGGGGCACAGAGTAAGACTATCTCAAAAAAGAAAGAAAGATAGCAAGCGTTGGTGAGAACGTGGAACAAAAGAAACCTTTGTATACTGTGGGTGGGAATGTAAATTACTACAGCCATTACAGAAAACACGATGGAGGTTCCTCAAGAAAACTAAAAATAGGATGGATGACCATGTGATCTAGCAATCCACTTCTTGATGTCTACCCTAAGGATTTGCAATCAGTATGTTGAAGAGATATCTGCCCTCCCCTGTTCACTGGACCATTATTTACAATAGCCAAGTTATGGGATCAAACTGAGTGTGCATTCGTGGGTAAATGAATAAAGAAAATGTTTTATACTACAATGGGATACTATTCAGCCTTCAAAAAGCAGGAAATTTTGTCCTTTGCAACACCGTGGAAAACACGAGGACATAATGCCAAGTGAAATAAGCCGCGCAAAGAAAGAAATACCGCAGGCTCTCACTCCTACGTGGAATCTAAAACAAAACTCAGAAGCAGAGAGTTGAATGGTGGTTGTCAGAAGCTGGGGAGTAGGGAGAATGGGGAGATGTTGGTCAAACAGGACAAAGTTTCAGTTAAGACAAATAATACATGGTAAGTGTTTGATGGGATGGATATATTGATTAGCTTGATATAGTCATTCCACAGTGTATATATATATCATCATGTCACTTTGCACCCCATAAATAGTTATAATTTGTCAATATGAATTTTTTTTGAGTTGGAATCTTGCTCTATCACCCAGGCTGGAGTGCAGTGGCGTGATCTCAGCTCACTGCAACCTCCGCCTCCCAGGTTCGAGTGATTCTCCTGCCTCAGCCTCCAGGGTAGCTGGGATTACAGGTGCCTGCCACCACACCTGGCTAATTTTTGCATTTTTTAGTGGAGATGGGGTTTTGCTACATTGGCCAGGCAGGTCTTGAACTCCTGACCTCAAGTGATCCACCCACCTCGGCTTCCCAAAGTGCTGGGATTACAGGTGTGAGCCACTGTGCCTGGCCTAAAATTTGTTTAATAAAATTATTTTTAAATTTTAAAACTAAAAAAAAAAAAGCAAATGTAAATGGTTTAAGCACACGACTTGAAAGAGAGTGATGGTCAGATTGAAATAAAACAAACAAAATGCCCTGGAATCTCCAAAAATGCTTCTGCAGCTAATAAATGAGTTAAGCAAGGTCACAGGAAATAAGGTCAATATATGTAAATCGGCCAGGCGCGGTGGCTCACACCTGTAATCCCAGCACTGTGGGAGCCCGAGGCTGGTAGGTCACCTGAGGTCAGGAGTTGGAGACCAGCCTGATCAATGCAGTAAAACTCCATCTTTACTAAAAATACAAAAATTATTCTGGCGTGGTGGTGGGCGCCTGTAGTCCCAGCTACTTGGAAGGCTGAGGCACAAGAATCACTTGAACCTGGGAGGTGGAGATTACGCCACTGCACTCCAGCCTGGGCAACAGAGTGAGACTCCATCTTAATAAATGGATAAATAGTTTAAAAAAAAAAAAAAAACCCAAATGTCTATAGACTGGTGACAAACAAGTGTTCAAGGCTGCAGTGAGCTGGGGCTGCACCGTCACACTCCAGTCTGGGCCATAGAGATAATGATAACAAAGAATGGTTAAATAAATAAATTGGGCAATATGAAATGCTGGTGAGTAGTTAGAACAACCAGAATTATTTTCTGTGGCTGGAGGAAATGTCCAATGGCACAGCCACTCTGGAAGACAGTTTCACAGTTTCTTAGACATACAGTGACCTCATGAGCTAGCAATCCCATTGTTACTGGCTGGAGGGTCTTCACTGCAAACCAAGGTTTGGAACCCATCCACAGACCCCCCAGAACCCTCGGAGTACCTTCCCCATGTTCCCTGACATTATTAGATGTCAGTTATGGAAAACGGGACTTGCACTGGACTGGCCCCCACTCATTCCCTGAGAGGCGATGGTGCTGTGGGAGCTGCCAAACAGGGCGGTCCGCTCTGGGATGTGGTGGGCTGAGCAGGATTAGTTCCTCCTCCAGCTGCCTCACATGGTTGGCACATTTGGCAAGGGGTTTTATGGGGGCAGCCATAGTTCCCCTTGAGAGACAAGAGGCCTTTGTAAGAGGGGGTCATCCACAACGTCTGGCTCAGTCTTAGGACTTTTTTTTTTTTTTTTATTCTCGGAGACTGAGTCTCACTCTGTTACCCAGGCTAGAGTACAGTGGCACGATCTCAGCTCACTGCAACCTCCGCCTCCCAGGTTCAACCCATTTTCCTGCCTCAGCCTCCTGAGTAGTTGGGATTACTGGCACCTGCCACCATGCCTGACTAATTATTGTATTTTTAATAGAGACAGGGTTTCACCATGTTGGCCAGGCTGACCTCGAACTCCTGACATCAGGTGATCTGCCCGCCTGAGCCTCCCAAAGTGCTGGGATTACAGGCATGAACCACTATGCCTAGCCTTAGGACTTTCTTTTTGAGGGCCAGTCTTAGAAGCTTTACAGATGGAAGGATTCTGGAAGGTGTATCCCATAGTGGTCTGGCCTAAGGAGGGCCTACATATTGCGACATCTCTGACCTGAGGGTGGCAGGCCATGTCCCTAGCCTTAGGGTATCAGACATCCTGAACCTGAGGGCGGGCACCAGCGCTGTTTTGGAGGCTTCCCCTCATAGGTGATGGAATGATTTCCTGTGATTCCCTTAGTCCTGGGATGCAATGCTGGGCTTTTTGCATCCCACCAAGTGAAATAAGCTTCTTCAGCCTGTAACCCTCTTGAGACACGGAACCTTACAACAACCCTTAAAACTATTAAGAAACAAGTGAGGGATCTGTCCCGAGGAACAATGAAGAATTCTGGGTTCTCATGCAAAAAAAAAAAAAAAATCATAGATGAAATGAGAGTCTCCTGCCCCACTCTAAGAGGAAATCTACAAATTTAACCCTGCACCACCACCTCCCCACAAAGCACAGGGACATAGACATCGGAACACCAGCACTCTCACCTCCTCAAAGACATTCTGCCATACAAACAACGTCCGGCGTTGCATGGACGTGTCTTGGGCTTGGCAGGATCTGAATGTCCTGTTCTGTGACCGCATTATCCTGTCACCAGAGACGTCAAGCAGTGGGTTCCCTGGTGGCCGTTCACTGCCCAACCCGCACCCACAGTGGACAGCTTTGACAGAGAAGAAAAGCAAATCCCCAGATTTGGGCTTACCTCCTGGCCTGCTTGCCAACACGTGTTACCAGATGGAAGGTCTTGGCTGGGGGTTGTCCAGGGTCTTGGCGTGCTGAAGAAAAAATTGAACAAAATGCACACACAAAGCAACAAGAGAATGAAGCAATGAAAGACAAACAAGAAGCCAAAAGGACAGAGGAGGAACGAAGGCACAATTCACAGAGCGGGAGAAGCTCGAGCACAGTGATCAGGTGCCCCCAGATGGCAATGGTCCCACGGCTTTTATAGGGCCAAGAAAACTTGGCACCACCCCTAGGTGTCCTTTAGAGGGCTCCGATTGGTTACTCCCTATGAAGACTTGGCCTGTGGCCAATCAGAGGCTGAAGTGGAGACTCCTGTCTTATCACAGGTTCAACGTAGCCTGTGTGCTGCCTCATCTTGCCTAGGACTGGCTGCACCTGCTGGTCTTTTGCTCCTCCCTCACCCTCTGCTTACCCTCATTCTCTACTCTCCTGCCTCAATATCATGGATATCTATGCCAGAAAACTGAAAAATTATGCTCACACAAAAACCAATGCCTGCAAGTTTATAGCAGCTTTGTTCATGTTTACCAAAGACGGAGCTCAACCTTGAACTGGTGCATAAGGAAACGGTGGTGACTTCATACCGAGAAATACTACTCAGCAATGAAAAGGACACATGTACCTACCCGGATCAATCAGACGCCTGACGCCAACTGAAGGAAGCCAGGCTCTGAAGGCTCCCGCTGGACGAGTTTTGGGTCTGGATGATCCTGCAGGGTGCCTGGATGGGGCAGCCCACAGCACTGAGAGGGGCACAGGGCAAGGCTTAGGTGTTCAAGGAAGGCTGGTTGCAGAGGCTCAGCACCTGAGCACTATCTTTAAGGAGCTGCACCTTGATTTTGGCAGTGGTTACGTGACTCTGTGTATTTGTTGAATTCTTAGAATTGCACGCCAGAAAAGCTGACTTTTACTCTATGTAAATTCAAAAAACTCTAAAAAGAAAGATGTATTTCAAGATAATTTTTTTTTTTTTTTTTGAGAAGGAGTCTTGCTCTGTCTCCCAGGCTGGAGTGCAGTGGTGCAATCTCGGCTCACTGCAACCCCTGCCTCCCAGGTTCAAGTGACTCTCCTGCCTCAGCCTTCTGAGTAGCTGGGATTACAGGTGCCTGCCACCACGCCTAGCTAATTTTTGTATTTTTGGTAGAGACGGGGTTTCACTATGTTGGCTGGGCTAGTTTGGAACTCCTGACCTCAAGTGATCCGCCCACCTACCAAAGTGCTGGGATTATAGGCATGAGCCACTGTACCCAGCTAAATACTTTTTTCCCTGCATGTTAGCAATAGCCATCAGAATAACTTGGGGGAAAGAGCCCATTCAAAATAACAACATGAAATTAAAAATGCATTAGGTTGCAGAAAAAAATGCCGTGACCTTAGAGTGAACATCAACGTAGTGTTTTCTTGTTGGAAGTGACAGAGCCCACTTGAAGCTGCATGAGCAGAGACAGAGATAGGTGGTCTCACTCGTCCCCCAGGCCAGCTGGTTGCAGGATCTCAAACGAGGCACGTGTGGGCACCATGGTATCTCTGCTCTAAACTCTTGCTGCTCTCCCTGGTGAATTTTAACTCGTGTGTGTGTGTGTGTGTGTGTGATTGTGGCGTGTTGGAAATAGAGGCTCAGTGCTGCAAAGAAAAATCAGCATTGAGACAAAGGATGTTTCAGCAACGCAACTTTTACTTCCTGGACTGCAGGAAGGGTACCCTCACTAGCCATTGTGCCACGAGAGTACAATGAACAAAGGAAAACACACAAATTTATCCCTTATGCATTTGGGGTTGTCCTTACTGCTGCGTGTGATTTCCATTGGCTGGAGCCAGACCTCACAATCTAAACTGAAACCCGATTGACTAATAACTTAAAACTTTTCTAAACAGGTAAAAGAAATGGAGAGCTGGGACATGCCTGTGAGCATGTCTGGCAGATATCTTGGTTAAAGTACAAGGACATAGAATGCACTATGTGCCTGTAAGCATGGTATGTTTTAACAGCTACATAGCATAGGGCTTAGTAAAGTTATTAGCACACTTATTCTTTAGCAAGAAAGGAAACTTTTAAAAGGAACTTTTCTACTTCCTACAGGTGTATGCACACAGGCACGTGCACACACACACACACACACACACACACAGAGTTAAAATGGCGTGGCAGTGGTTACA
>NW_022437052.1:3696679-3820002 GCF_009761245.1 Sapajus apella
GGGAAATTCGCTTTGAAAAGGGGCAGCAGCACATCAGGAACTTATGAAAAAAAAAGGGGGGGAAATTTGGACACAGAGACAGAGATGCACGTGTGAAGATGAAGGCAGAGATCGGATGACTCTTCTACAAGCCCAGGGATCCCCAAAGGCTGCCCTCCAACAACTGTAGGCTAAATGAGAGAGCCGGGGATGGACTCTCCCTGACAGTTCTGGGAAGGAGCCAGCCCTGCCCATGCCTTGCTTTTGAGCATCTGGTCTCCCGAGCTTGGGACAATCTGTTTCTGTTGTTGGAGCTCCCTAGCATGTGGCACTTTGTAAAGGCAGCCTGTGCAAAGTGATGCAGTGCGTGCCCTGCTACTTAGTGGGTTTGTACTTCTTAGCCTTTAATAAACACTGTGGAAGACATGAAGTTAATTCAGAGAATTCCTAGTGACATGCCTGGCCACAGTGCACACACACACACACATACACACACAGTGATACATGTTTATTCTGGGTGTAAGTTCACAAAGATTTGGAATCATTTGGGCTCACAGTTTTGGTTTTCACCTTGTGGTCTTATATCTCCCTAGCTTTGCATAATAGTTTCAAAATTAACAATTGGCAGGCCGGGCATGGTGGCTCACGCCTGTAATCCCAGCACTTTGGAAGGCCAGGGTGGGTGGATCATGAGGTCAGGAGATCGAGACCATCCTGGCCAACAAGGTGAAACCACGTCTTCACTAAAACTACAAAAATTAGCCAAGCATGGTGGCACATCTCTGCAATCCCTGCTACTTAGGAGGCTGAGACAGGAGAATCGCTTGAATCTGGGAGGTAGAGGCTGCAGTGAGCTGAGATCACACTACTGCATTCCAGCCTGGGCGACAGTCTCAAAAAAAAAAAAAATAAATGAAATGAAATAAAATAAACAATTGTCCAGGCACAGTGGCTCACGTCTGTAATTTCAATACCTTACGAGGTCAAGGCAGGAGGATCGCTTGAGTCCAAGAGTTTATGACCAGCCTGGGCAACATAGTGAGACCCTTGTCCCTATAAAAATTTTAAAAAATTAGCCAGCATGGCGGCGCATGTCTGTAATCCCAGTTACTCAGGAGGCTGAGGTGGAAGGATCTCTTGAGCCTGGGAGCCGAAGGCTGCAGTGAGCCATGATCTTGCCACTGCACTCCAGCCTGGGTGACAGAGCAAGACCCTGTCTTAAATATATATATATATAATCCAGGCTGGGCATGGTGGCTCACACCTATAATCCCAGCACTTTGGGAGACTGAGGCGGGCTGATCACCTGAGGTCAGGAGTTCGAAACCAACCTGGCCAACATGGTGAAACCCTCTCTCCACTAAAAATACAAAAATTAGCCAGGCGTAGTGGCAGGCGCCTGTAATCCCAGCTACTTGAGAGGCTGAGGCAGGAGAATCACTTGAACCTGGGAGGCAGAGGTTGCAGTGAGCTGAGATTGCACCAGTGCACTCCAGCCTAGGTGACAGCAAGACTCTATCTCAAAACAAAAACAAAAACAAAAACAAAAAAACTGTAACCCAGTGCATTAGTTTTCTATGGTTGCTGTAATGAATTGGCACAAATTTAGTGGCTTAAAATAATATACACTTATTCATACAGTTCCATAGGATAGGTGTAAAGTCCAAATTGGGTCTCCCTGGGCTAAAATCAAGGTGTCCACAGGGCTGATTCCTTCTGGAGGCTCAGGGAGGATCTGTTTCCTGGCCTTTCCAGCTCCTGGAGGTACCCACATTCCCTGGCAAGGAGCCTTTCCTCCATCCTCAGAATCTGCAGGGCACCATCTCCTGTGCCCAGATGCCCTAGGCCTCCCTCTTCTAAGGACCCAAGTGATGACCCCAGGCCCACCTGGAGAACCCAGGAAACTCCTTTTCTGCAGAGGCAGCCAGGGTCACAACTGCAAAGCCTCTGTTGCCACACAAGGCACCAGGGTCATGGGTCCTGGAGGTCCAGACCTGGGCATCTTCAGGGCCATTGCTCTGTCCAGCACACATAGCAACGTAAAAGCAAAGACACAGAACCCGACTTCCATCAGCCCTTTATTCTCTTTGACCACGTGGAGATTGTATCTGGGTTTAAAATTCAAAGGTGACACAGAATATGAATTGCAAAGTATAATATTTTGGTTTGGTGAATGCAAATTTTCGTATGTGAGATGTTTTACTGAAATTGACTAATATTTTTAATTGAAATTTATTCTTAGTTGTTAATTTTTTTTTTTTGAGACAGTCTCGCTCTGTCGCCCAGGCTGGAGTGCAGTGGCGCAATCTCAGCTCACTGCAACTTCTGCCTCCCGGGTTCAAGCAATTCTCCTGCCCCAGCCTCCCGAGTAGCTGGGATTACAGGCATGTGCCATCATGCCTGGCTAATTTTTATATTTTTCGTAGAGATGGGGTTTCACCATGTTGGCCAGGCTGGTCTCAAACTCCTGATCTCAGGTGATCCACCCACCTTGGCCCCCCAAAGTGCTGGGATTACAAGCATGAGCCACCACACCTAGCCAATTTTATTTTAAAACTAAAGAATGAGTCAAGAAAATAAGGATGTTGCCTAAATTATAGCTTTGGAGATATTTTGGTTTTATAAAATTCACTTATTATTTTTTGACTGGAATGATTATATACATGAAATTTAATAAAATAAAATGTGTACAGCTGCATTCTTGCCCTTGCCATTATTATCATTAATTTCCTTGAGACAGGGTCTTGCTCTGTCATCCAGGCTGAAGTGCAGCGGCACAATCACAGCTCACTGCAGCCTTGACTTACCCCAGGCTCAGGTGATCCTCCCACCTCAGCCTCCTGCACAGCTAGGACCACCAGCTTGTGCTACCATGCCTGCCTAATTTTTGTATTTTTAGTAGAGATGGGGTTTTATCGTATTGCACAGGCTGGTCTCTAGTGCCTGGGCTCAAGCAGTCCTCCCTCCTTGGCCTCCCAAAGTGCTGGGGTTACAGGTGAGAGCCACCACATGGCCTCCGTATGGGATTGTATCAAAAGTCATAAGGGGGGCCGGGCATGGTGATTCACACCTGTAATCCCAGCACTTTGGGAGGCCGAGGTGGGTGGATCACAAAGTCAAGAGATCGAGACCATCCTGCCAAAATGGTGAAACACCGCCTCTACTAAATGTGTAAAACTTAGCCAGATGTGGTGGCAGGCACCTGTTGTCCCAGCTACTCGGGAGTCTGACGAAGAAGAATCGCTGAGGCAGAGGTTACAGTGAGCCAAGATCGCCCCACTGCACTCCAGCCTGGCAACAGAGCAAGACTCCATCCCAAAAAATATAAATAAATAAAGTCACATGGAACCTCCGTGAGTGCTCCATGCTGGGAACACTTCCCACCCTGGAGCTCCAGGCTCTGCAGGCAGAGGATGCATCCCAGTAGCAAGGCCCCTTAACCAACCTGTTGCCCTCAGATGAGGACCACTGTCCTCCCAGATGGGGGTGGGGGTCTCCACTGCTCCCCAGACCTGCCCCCCTCAGGCAGGCCACTGTGAGGTCTGTCCCCTGTAGCACCCACTCCTGGTCGACTTTCCAGGTTTAGGAGGGAACCCAGGCTCCACCATGACCAGCTGCCATATCTTGGACAAGTTGTGAAACTTCTCTGTGCTCTGTCTCCACCCTTGTAAATGGGATGATGATAACTCTGACCATCAGAGCTGAGATGCGGCTGGCACACACCAGTGTGGGGTCCATTTCAACCAAGCAGTGCCGGGGTCCTGCCAGTCATTGTCATTATCATTATTATTTTGAGATGGGGTCTCACTCTGTGGCTTAGGCTGGAGTACAGTGGTGCAATCCTAGTTCACTGCAGCCTTGACCTCCTGGGCTCAAACAGTTTTCCTGCCTCAGCCTCCTGAGTAGCTGGAACCACAGGTGCACACCACCATGCTCAGATAATTTATTAATTTTTTTAGAGACAGGGTCTCACTATGTTGCCCAGGCTGTTCTTGAACTCCTGGCCTCAAGTGAGCCTCCTGCCTCCGTCTCCCATAGTGCTGGGATTACAGGTGTGAGTCACCATGCCCAGCCCAGCTATTAAATGTTTTGAACACCACTCCTATCTAAGAGTCCCCACACGGTTATTGTGAGGACATCAGTCCATTCATGTAAACCTTGGAGAACAGGGCCTGGCACACAGCAAGGGCTCCAGGAATGTTATTTTTATTGTTGAGTTTATCAGGCAGGCAGACTCCCCCCAGACCCACCCCATCCTTACAGATGGTAATTCCAGAGACAGGGAACTCCTTCATTTCCCAACTCCCATGTATCAAATCTCACAAAGGGGCCGACAGATCTGATCTGGGCTGTGATCAATCGCTGTGGTCAAGGAGATGGAGTTCTCTGATTGGCTCCTACTGGTTCACGGCTCCACCCTGTTGGTGGGGACAGCTTCCCTGGGAGTGGAAAGGAAAGAGGCTCCGAGGCTGTGGAAGTGGTTGCTGGGTAGATACTAACACACACACACACACACACGCACACGCATGGGAAAAAAGCAAAAGAAATGTCTTCTCCACCAGGGCATATAAAAAACCACTTTGCATAAAAGGAGAGAGTTATGATGTTGCCGCATTGAAGACAATATTATAAAGATGTAATTTCCTTCCGAGTTAGTCAATAAATTTAAAGCGATCCCATACAAAAGCCCAGCAAGTGCTCTGAAATGTGGTAATGTGATTTTAAGGCTCATGCACGCATAAGAACAGCCAAGAAAAATGTGAAAATATAAAGGACTAATGAAGAGGGCTTACCCTATCAGACATTAAAATGCATCACCAGCTAGATCAACTAAAGCAACGTGAATCTGGGGAGAAAGAAACGGATAGATCAATGAGTGAGAATGCAGGCACTTGGAAGAGACGAGGCCTGGATGAGGATTTAGTGAGAGGTGGGAGTGGCGTCTCGCATCAGTGGGTGTAGAATGGACTGCTCGATAACTGCGCAGGACATCTGGTCGATCATTTGGAAGAAGATTCAGATGCTCTCTACTTTGCATGCCAAACCAAAATAAGACCCAGAGTAGTAAATGTTTAAGATAAAAAGATATCAGGCCGGGCACAGTGACTCACACCTGTAATCTCAGCAGTTTGGGAGGCCGAGGGGGGAGGACCACTTGAGGTCAGGAGTTCAAGATGAGCCTGGCCAACATGGTGAAACCCCGTCTCTACTAAAAATACAAAAATTAGCCAAGCACCATGGCAGGCACCTGTAATCCCAGATACTCGGGAGGCTGAGGCAGGAGAATCTCTTGAACCCAGGAGGCAGTGATTGCAGTGAGCCGAGATCGCACCACTGCACTCCAGCCTGAGCCACAAAGCAAGACTCCATCTCAAAAAAAAAAAGATATCGGGCTCGCTGCTCGGTGGCGCACGTCTGTAATCCTAGCACTTTGGGAGGTAGAGGCGGGAGGATCACTTAAGGTCAGGAGTTTGAGACCAGCCTGGCCAACATGGTGAAGCTCCGTCTTTACTCAAAATACAAAAATTAGCCAGATGTGGTGGTGGACCCCTGTCATCCCAGCTACTCAGGAGGCTGAGGCAGGAGAATCTCTTGAACCCGGGAGGTGGAGGTTACAGCGAGCCAAGATCGCGCCACTGCACTACAGCCTGGGTGACACCGAAAGTCTCTGTCTCAAAAAAAAAAAAAAGATATATATAAAAAAAGGAAATTATATATTATTTTCTATTAGGAGTGGGCTGGGTTTCTTAGTGGGTTAAAAATAGAACCCGTGGGAATCTTGCATCGCGAAGCCTTCAGCGGCGCGGCATGGCGGTTTCGAACTTCATGCGTGCTGTTCCGAATGCCAACGATCCGTCCCTCTTCACTGCTGCTAGCGTTTAGCTCTCTGGTAATGTTATAATTTGGCCCTTTCTCTGCTGGTGAACATCTCGGCTGTTTCCATTTTTGGCTGTTGTGAATGGGACTATTATGAAATTCTGAAACAAAACAGAATCTGTAAAAACAAGAGATGGATATATTTTGTTAAATAAACTTTCAAAACATCTTTACATCAAAATAAACACAGGCACATGGGCACATGCCTCGGGGCGGCTTTTTGGTGGGCAGGGTCCTGCTGGTCTGGCCCCCAGTCCCATAGCTGCAGGTGGCGGTGCTGCAGCACTCCCTGGAGTCTTGCCCCAGGCGACTGGAGCTGCCCACCCCGATGCAATGATGTGTCAGGGAGCTTGGTCCTCACCCATGGTTGCTTGCAGTGAGTTCCCGATGGACCCAGGGCAGGACAGATTCCATGATCCAGTCTGCATTACGGAATCCTCTGTGGGGTCTGGTAGAGACCTTATATGGCATTGAGTCAAGCAATTGAACTTCCTCCCCTCTACTCCCATCAGAGGAAGGGCAGGTGGAGTGGGGAACTGGCAGAGTCCTGGCCGTGCTGGCCTGTGAGGACCGCCATAACAAACACCCCAGACTGGCTGACTTAAACCAGTCATTTATTGCTCACAGCTCTGGAGGCCGGAAGTCCTCGGTCAGGGTGTGGCAAGGCTGGCTCCTCCTGGGGCCTCTGCTTGGCTTGTGGATGACCGTCTTCTCACTGAGTCCTCACAGCACCAGCTCTCTATGGTCGGTGTTGGAATCTCCTCTTCCGGCCAGGCAAGGTAGCTCATGCCTGCAATCCTAGCATTTTGGGAGGCTGAAGCGGGTGGATCATCGGAGGTCAGGAGTTCGAGACCAGCCTAGCCAACATGATGAAACCCCGTCTCTGCTAAAAATACCAAAATTAGCCAGGCATGGTGGCAGACGCCTGTAATCTCAGCTATTTGGGAGGCTGAGGCAGGAGAATCGCTTGAACTCAGAAGGCAGAGGTTGCAGTGAGCCGAGATTGTGCCATTGCACTCCAGCCTAAGCAACAAGAGTGAAACTCCGTCTCAAAAACAAAAATAAACAAATCTCTTCCTCCTGACAGCACTCCCTAATTACTTGCAAAGAATTCCTGTTTCAGACTCTGCCTCAAGAGAACTCAACCTAAAACAGTGAGTACCAGGCATGGCTCTACAGGCCTGAAGAAGGAAGTCTTGATCCTGTCCCCACCGCCTGGGCAGATGGCCAGGAGGCACCTGGTAACAGTCTTAGGCAGGCTGGGATGGTCCCTGAAAGGTAAAAGATAAGTGAACGCCCCTAGCACCTTCTACCACTAAGGCAGAGCGCCACTCTACGTAGGCTGCGTTAGGTGAGACGGCTCCCCCACGCTTATCAAGAGGCATGGATGATGCTAAGGTTAAGTGGCACTTTGATGCAAGGACTCTGCCACAGAGACTCAGGTACAAGGAATCCTGACACTTGGGCCATTTGGCCAGCAGATCCTGTGGCGCTCAAGGCACCTACAGTGGATGAATGCGCCGGGTCGGATGTCAGGCCAGCCATGTTCAATGCCATAGTACAGGGCAAGACTGCAGTCCCAGAGCCGGGCAACGCCACAGTGGAGAACTGCTTCCCATTCCAAACTGCAGCTCCTGGCGCGCCGGGGGACCTGGTCCTGGCTGGGCATCTAACCACAGGGCGTCCTGTGACTGTGCTGCCTGTGGGCTGCCCACCCTGAGCTGGGGGCTGAGAAACCCAACAAATCCTGAGCCCACGCTAGCCATCAGCAGTCCCTCCATGACTGGGCCTGGCCAGCTGCACAGAAGCATGGCCTGGCCACCCGTGTCTCCTGATTGTTGCGCCCATGAGTCTGTATCAGCTCACACCCGTGGGTTCAAAGATCAGCTGATGAGAGAGAAAAGGCTGGGCTCACGGGAGCTGAGAGCAGGCAGCCCGCCAGGCAGCGCTCCCGTGTGCAGAGAGAAGGGGCGCAGCGTAGGGATCCATATGGATTCATGAGCAGCGAATGGCATGGCTGCTGGGCTGCGGAGGTGGGAGGAGCAAGAATGGAATACTGGGGACAAATAATTGTGGAAGAGATATGGGGGACCTGCAGGAGTGGGCTCAAAGCACGAGAACCTTTGCAGCTCATGGTGGCCCCCACCAGAGGGAGCCCACTGCAGAACGAGGCTCTGAGCAACCAGGTGGAAAGGATGGCTTATCTCAGTACGCCAGCCAGTTTCCATCCTCAGCCAGCTGGACTCCATCCTCAGCCACCCTAGCCTCCAGCCTCAGCCAGCCTAGCCTCCATTTTCAGCTAGCCTCCACCCTCAACAAGCCAGCCTCCATCCTTAGCCAGCCGGCCTCTAACCTCAGCCAGCCAGCCTCCACCCTCAGCCATCCCAGCATCACCCTTGGCCATTCGATGCTGTTGCATGGGCTCTTCTTTGGCATAGCCATGATAGCAGGGAGGGAGGCTCTACAGGACCCAATAGCAAGAATGTCCCTTCACCAGGGTGTGTCTAGTTTCTGCCATGGCCAAATATCCAGACCTTGCTATGTATGAGGCTATCTCTCAAGGTGGTGGCAGCAAGAGGGTGTCACTGGATCTCTTCTGGCCTGGATTCGTGCTGGGTCAGCCAGGACCAGACCCGGGCACATGGAGTGCCTGATGCGCTGGCTCGAGGACCCGCATGGCATCATTTTGGCTCAAGGGACCCGCTTTATGGAGAAGAAGGTTATTGGTGAGCACAGGACCATGGGATTCTCTGATCCCGCCACATAGCACCTCACCCCAAAACTGCTAGTCAGATAGAGTGGTGGGTGGAATTGTAATGACAGCTAAGAGGACCTGCTTGGAGATGACGCTGTGAGGACAAGGCCACGTCCTTCAGCGTGTGGCATACAGGTTAACACAGCGGTGCTGTTTTCCCAGTGAATAAAAGACAGTTTCTGAGAGTCAGAGGGGAGGAGGTAGGGGGGCCCCATTGTCCATCACCACCAGTGACCCACGCGGGGATGTCTGCTTTCCATCCCACAACTTTAGGCTTCGCGGCTCCAAGGATCCTGGTTCTGAGAGGCAAGAGGCTTCCACCAGGGGATACAACAGGGTCCCACTATGTTTAAAGCGATTACAGCAGCAAAACAGCAAAAGAATGGGCACAACTCAGTCCGCTCTTGCTTAAGGGGCCTTTTCCTACTCCTGCACATAGGCTGGGGGAGTTTTAGAGCACTGAGTGAAAAATGCAAGAACAGCAATCACGTGACTTTCAAAACTAACTCTGGGATTAAAGGGAGGTGTATAAACAACTAACTTGATTTTGTCAAAGATTTATAGGCGCACTGTGAACTGGCCAAGGACTGAGAAGCCTCCGACCTTTTCTGACCCTCGCTAGTGTCCAGTTGTCTGTGGTCATCCGCCACCACTTGGTCCCAATCCCCTCTTCTTCCCCTACACTTACAAGCCTGAAACTTGTACTAAAGACGGTGTTTAGGGCGCTAGTCTGCCATCTTTCCGGTCTGCCGGGCCTCTGAATACACCTGCTTTTCCTCCCCCTAGCGCTCATCTCTCAAGTTTTGCCGTCTACAATAACAGCGAGCAGGTGAACCTGGGTTTCATTACAAGATGGGTGTTGCCTGTTTACTCCGGACTCCTTTACCAAGACAGAAACAAGCAAACAAAGCAGTCACCTGGGGCCGGGTGCGGTGGCTCACTCCTGTAACCCAGCACTTTGGGAGGCTGAGGCGGGCAGGTCACAAGGTCAGGAGTTCAAGACCAGCCTGGTCAACATGGTGAAACCCCGTCCCTACTAAAAACACAAAAATTAGCTTGGCGTGGTGGCAGGCACCTGTAATTCCAGCTACTTGGGTGGCTGAGGCAGGAGAATTGCTTGAACCCGGGAGGCAGAGGTTGCAGTGAGCTGAGATTGCACCACTGGTCTCCAGCCTGGGTGACAGAGTAAGACTGTCTCAAAAATAAATAAATAATAATAATATTATTTAAATAATAATTTTAAAAAGTAACTATCAATATGTTAGGGCTGAAGGCTGATATTTTATTATTCGTCCTGTTTCCTCTATTTTTTGTTCCTCTGTTTCCCTTTTGTGTCCTCCTATGAGTTACTTGAACGTTTTTAATAATTCAGTTTTTACTGATTGATAGTGTTTTTTAGTATATCTTGCAGTATAGTTTTTTTAGTGGTAGCTCTAGATATTACGGTATACATATGTAACTTACCATAGCCTACTGGTATCAATATTTTATCATTTCTTTTTTTTTTTTTTTTTTTTTTTGAGACGGAGCCTTGCTCTGTCACCCAGGCTAGAGTGCAGTGACATGATCTTGCCTCAGTGCAACCCGGCTAATTTTTGCATATTTGGTAGAAACGAGGTTTCATCATGTTGGTCAGGCTGGTCTTGAACTCCTGACCTTGTGATCCTCCGGCCTCAGTCTCTCAAGTGCTGGGATTACAGGCGTGAGCCACTGCGCCTGGCCAGTAATTACTTTAAATAGTTTAAACATACCAATTAAAAGACAGAGATGGACAGAGTGGATTTTTAAAATAAAACACATTATGTAACTATATACTGCCCACAAGAAGCTCACTTCAAATATAACTATTTAGGTTGGTTGAAAATAAAAGAATGATAAAAGAGACGCCCTCCAACCATTAATTTTTTTTTTTGAGACTGGGTCTTGCTCTGCTGGCCAGGCTGGAGTGCAGTGCACAATCATAGCTCACTGCAGCTTCAACCTCCTGGCTCAAGCCATCCTCCCACCTCAGCCTCCCAAGTAGCTGGGACCACAGGCACATGCCACCGCACCCAGCTAATTTTTTGTTATTTTTGTAGAGCTGGGGATCTCGCCATGCTGCCCAAGGTTGTCTCCAACTCCTGGGCTCCAGCAATCCTCCTGCCTCAGCCTTCCAAAGTGCTGGGATGATAGGCGTGAGCCACTGTGTCTGGCTGACAATGCTGTTTTCACTCGGTGAGGAGACCTTTCTTGTGTGTATGAACACACAGCTGGTGGAAGTGTTGTGTGGTTTCCAGAACCCAGCATCTACTCTTGGCAACTGAACCACACCCATTGCCTCTCTTCCAGGTTACATCGCCAAGAATGGAGATGTCAAGTGTGCACTGAGTAAATCAGGTCAATCTATCGCAGACCATGTGAAAAGGGTCGCCCAGTCATTGAATTTAAGGTAAACTTTCCTGTTAATGGATTTCTCTCTCCTGATCAACTCTCTTTGCTGGAAAAACTCCTACCTCAGAGGAAGGAAGGAGAAGAGATGGATAAGATGGGTCAGGTAGAACTGGTGGACTTTGATCTACATCAGGAAAGATGGCACCATTACAATACAGAAGCAACCTAAGGACAACGAGCATCATCCCAGAGCAGGAGTAAGGGTCAAACCTCTCCCTCCCCTCCCCTCCCCTACCCTCCTCTTCCCTCTCCTCTGCTCCCTTCCCTTCCTCTCTTTTTGAGACAGAGTCTTGCTTTGTCACCCAGGCTGGATGGAGTACAGTGGGGTGATCTCAGCTCACTGCAACCTCTGCCTCTCAGGTTCAAGCGATTCTCCTGCCTCAGCCTCCTGAGTAGCTGGGATTACAGGCACGTGCCAGCACACCCAGTTAATTTTTGTATTTTTAGTAGAGACAGGGTTTCACCACGTTAGTCAGGCTGGTCTCGAACTCCTGACTTCATGATGTGCCCGCCTTGGTCTCCCAAAGTGCTGGGATTACAGGCGTGAGCCACTGCGCCCGGCCTCCTTTCTCTTTTTTAGAGAGACAGAGTCTTGCTCTGTCACCCGGGCTGGAGTGCAGTGGTGCAATCATAGCTCACTATAGCTTCACATAGCTTCAAACTCCCAGGCTCAAGAGATCTTCCCACTTCAGCTGCCCAAGTTGCCCAGACCATGGGTGCACACCACCATGCCCAGCTAAATTTTTATTTTTATTTTTGTAAAGACTAGGTCTTGCTATGTTGCCCAGGCTGGTCTCGAACTCCTGGACCCAAGCAATCCTCTCACTTTGGCCTCCCGGAGTGTTGGGACTACAGGCGTAAGCCACGGCATCCAGCCTAACGTCCAACCTCTTAATGGGACCTGTGAATAACACTCACTCCAGGAACTTCGCATACAGTAGGGAATGGGTGAGGGATTGCCGTCATCACATGTTCCTGACTCGCCGCTCTTCTTGTCTTAATATCCCACTATGGCTGGGCGCGGTGGCGCACGCCTGTAATCCCAGCACTGTGGGAGGCCGAGGCGGGTGGATCACGAGGTCAAGAGATCGAGACCATCCTGGTCAACATGGTGAAACCCCGTCTCTACTAAAAATACAAAAAATTAGCTGGGCATGGTGGCACGTGCCTGTAATCCCAGCTGCTCAGGAGGCTGAGGCAGGAGAATTGCCTGAACCCGGGAGACGGAGGTTGCGGTGAGCCGAGATCGCGCCATTGCACTCCAGCCTGGGTAACAAGAGCAAAACTCCGTCTCAAAAAAAATAAAAAAATAAAAAAAAAAGAATATCCTACTATGGTTGTGTTTTAAAAGTTAGATGAAGAAAAAAATGCAACTACCAAAGCCCTGAAAAAAATTATACATTCATCTGAAATAGGCCATGAATTTAAAAGTAAAAAGTAAACTATAATCTAAAATATCGCAGAAATAGCGGAACATCTTCAGGACCTCTGACTAGGCAATGTGGCACCAAAAGCATGATATATGAAATTAAAAAATGGATCAATTAGACTTCAAAAAGTTAAAAAACTCTTGATTTAAAAGGATGCAAAGACAAGCCACAGGCAAGGAGAGAATACTTGCAAAGCACACGACTGACAAATATGTTGTTTCTCTAAAAATGTACCTAAAATGCAATTAAAAAAAAAAGAAAAAAAAATGTAAAGAACACTTAAGACCCCACAGTACAAACAAAAAAAAACTTAGAAAATGAGAGAAAAGGCTGGGCATGGGGGCTCATGCCTGTAATCCCAGCACTTTGGGAGGCTGAGGCTGGTGGTCTCCTGAGGTCAGGAGTTTGAGACTAGCCTGACCAACATGGTGAAACCTCGTCTCTACTAAAAATACAAAAATTCGCTGGGTGTGGTGGTGGGTGCCTGTAATCCCAGCTACTCGGGAGGCTGAGGCAGAAGAATCGCTTGAACCTGGGAGACGAAGGTTGCAGTGAGCCGAGAATGGGCCACTGCACTCCAGCCTGGGTGACAGAGCGAGACTCTGTCAAAAAAAAAGAAAACAAAGAAAGAAAGAGTGGGGTGGGGGTGGGGGAGAGAAGAATAGAAAGAAAAACAGAAAGAAAGAAAAAGAAAGAAAGAAAGGAACGAAGGAAAGAAGGAAAAGAAATAAAGAAAATGGTGAAAAAAGATGGAAGGAGACATTTCATCAGAGATACAGAGGGCAGATAAGCACAGGATAGGAGTTCACCATCAGTAAATACTAGAGAATAGAAATTAAGATCACGGTGAGACATCACTACACACTATTAGAATGGCTAAAACAGAAACAGTGATACGACCCAATGCCAGTGAGGGTGTGGAGAAATTGCATCTCGCAAACATTGGTGGTGGGGACAAAAAATGGTGCAACCACCCTGAAAAACAGTGAAGAGCAGCAAACATGTGCTTCCTCTGCACCCCAGCAATGGCACGCCTGTACATTCATCCCAGAAAAATGAAAACCCAAGTTCCCACAAAAGCCTGTGCATGAATTTTCACAAAGTTTCTTTGTAATGGCCCCAAAGTGCAAAACAACACAAATGTTTTCCCACAGGTGAATGGGCAGACAAACTTGGGTGTGTCATTATATAGTGGAGTACTACTCAGTGATGAAAAGGAACGAACTGTTGATCCATGATAGAACTTGGGTGGGCCGGGCACGGTGGCTCATGCCTGTAATCCCAGCATTTTCGGAGGCCGAGGCAGGTGGATCACATGAGGTCAGGAGTTTGAGACCAGCCTGGCCAACATGGTGAAACCCCCATCTCTATTAAAAATACAAAAATTAGCCGGGCGTGGTGGTGGGCGCCTATAATCCTAGCTACTTGGGAGGCTGAGGCAGGAGAGTCGCTTGAACCTGAAAGGCGGAAGTTGCAGTGAACTGAGACTACACCATTGCACTCCATCCTGGGCAGCAAGAGCAAACTCCATCTCAAAACAAAAAAAAAAACACAAAAGAGAGAGAGAGAGAGAACTTGGGTGGAGCTCAAGAGCCTTAGGCTTAGCGGGGGAAAAAAAAAAAAACGCCTCAAAGGTTACACAGGGTGTGATTCCATTCATATAACGTTCTGAAAATGACGGAAATGAAGAAGAGATCTGTGGCTGCCAGGCGGGGGTAGGGTTGGGCAGAGTGGGGGGTGGCAAGATCTCTGCAGTGAGGGAACAGTTCTGAATCTCAGCTGGAGAGATGGTTACTGAAATCTGTATAATGTGGGGTGAGTTTGCAAAGAACTACACACACGTACACACAGATGAATGTGTGTGCAGGCTGGTAGGAACTGAATCAGCTCTTAGTCTAGTTAACAGAATTACACCAAGGTGCAAGCTGACTTCCTGGTTTTGATACTGTACCCCAGTTATGTAAGGTGTCACCGCTGGGGGAAGTGGGGTGACTCTATTTTTACAACTTCCTGTGACTCTATAATTACTTCAAATTTGAAACAAAATTTTTAAAGACTCCTAAGAAGTAGAACAAAAGGGCAATGTAATGGAGTGAGAAGAGATGCTGAGAAAATCACAGTCACCAAAAGAGGTTGTCCCTATGCCCCGCGTGTGCCCCCAGCTCCCACGCCGGAGCCCACGTCCCCACCTTCCCTCCTGCTAAGGAAGAGGAGCAACAGCCAAGTCCAAAGCCTGTCTGGTCAAGGCCAGCCCTTCCATGGAGCACAGCATCCCGTCCCGTCTTACTCGAACATTGCTTTGGCAGTTCTTTCCCTCTTCCATTCACCATCAACGTCTTCTTCACTGGATCCCAAAACACGGTTATTTCCCCATCTTCATGTACCACGCCCTATACCCCATCTGGGGGAACAGAGGCTCCAAACATCTGTTGTTACAGAAAATAAAGAGACGCCTCGGTGCACATCTGCTTGCCTGGTAGAGCTTTTGAGCCTGCTACATTTTTTAGAAAGAAAGGGCTAGAGGCCATGTGCGGTGGCTCACGCCTGTAATCCCAGCACTTTGGAGGCCGAGGTGTGCAGATCACAACGTCAAGATATTGAGACCATCCTGGCCAACATGGTGAAACCCTGTCTCTACTAAAATACAAAAATTAGCTGGGCATGGTGGCACACGCCTGTAGTCCCAGCTACTCGGGAGGCTGAGGCAGGAGAATTGCTGGAACCTGGGAGGCAGAGGTTGCAGTGAGAGATGGTGCCACTGCACTCCAGCCTGGAGACAGAATGATACTCCATCTAAAAAAAAAAAAAAAAAGGAAAGGGCTAGAAAGGCAGATACCAACATCTTCCCATGGTTTGCTCAGGGTGGGGAGAGCGAATGATTCTAGTTCCTTCTTTAATTGTTTTCTAAAGTTCATGTAGCAAAAGAATTATTTTTGAGATAAGAAAAAAATCTTTAATAAAATTGTTATTCTTTAACATACTGGCTGGGCGCAGCAGCTCATGCCTATAATCCCAGTACTTTGGGAGGTCAAGGCAGGCAGATCACTTGAGTTCAGGTAAGACCAGCCTGGGCAACATAACAAAACAAGTCTCTACAGAAAAGAAAAAAAAAGTTAGCCAGGTGTGGTGGTGCACACCTGTGGTCCCAGCTACTTGAGAGGCTGAGGCAGGAGGATCACCGGAGACCAGGAAATTCAGGCCGGGTGAGTCATGAGCGCACCACCGCATTCCAGCCTGGGCGACAGAGCAAGACCCTGTCTCAATAAAATGAAAACTGTCAATGGCTCCCTCTGCCCAGAACCTGGCTCTCATTTCTTCATGGTTGCAAAGCAGACCGAAGAGCCTGGCTGCACCCCATCCCTGGTCTCAGGCCAGGCCCCTCACTGCCCTGTGGTGACCCCTCGTGTTGTGTCCAGGGGTCTGTGATCTCCGCACCCTGATTCCTGCTGTCCTCTCTGAGCGGAGTCTGCTCCCTGGCCCCGAAACCGTCTCTGCCACACCAACTCCTGTTTGTCCTTCAGAATCTTTTTCTTTGCCTGTTTTTTGTTGTTGCTGTTGTTTTTTTTCTCTTTTTGAGACAAGAGTCTCACTCTGTTGCCAGGCTGGAGTGTAATGATGGCACAATCTTGGCTCACTGCAACCTCTGCCTCCTGGATTTACAGGCACACGCCACCATGCCAGTTAATTTTTGTATTTTTAGTAGAGATGGGATTTCACCATGTTGGCCAGGCTGGTCTCAAACTCCTGACCTCAGGTGATCCACTCCCCGACCCCCTGGGCCTCCCAAAGTGTTGGGATTACAGGCATGAGCCACTGCACCCAATCACCTTCAGGGTCTTGAGCAATCACCTCCCCTAAAAGCCTCCTTGTCCCCAATGGAGATGACAGCCCCCTCCTCTGTGGCTGCCCCCAGGCCAGCCTCCCCCATCACCCACTCCGGGCTGGCTCTGAACCTTCTTGCCTATCTTGTCTGTGAACTGAGTGCAATGGGCCCCATCTCAGTCCCTGGTGTCTGGCTATGCAGCCAGCAGGGAGCCCAGTGGGAGGTGAGAGGGAGATCCCAAGAGCGGGGCGGGTGTGTATCCCCAGCCCTCCCCAGAGGCTGCCCGGGCCCACTGGACCTCCCCTGAGGTCCCTCTCCAGCGCCCGGGGCGCCTCTCTGCACCTCTCTCTCTCTGTTTCCCTCCGGGTTCTGGGGCTCTCCTCCCCCTCTCCCGGGGGGCCAAGGTGTGCTGTCAGCTTGGTCTCTCTGCAAATGGCCCCTTCATAGGCAGCCCCTTGAAGGATTCTACTTTGGGGTGTCTGCTCTTTTGTGTTGGGACCATGACTAACATATTTTTGGTGGGGAGGGGCAGGCGGCATGTCTGGTACACAGAAGGCTCTCTGCATTTGTGTGCTGAGCGAATGCGTGGGTGGCGGAGACCTGGGCCTTGAGTTCCGTGCTCTTCTTGCTCTGCCCTCTGCCCTGGGGAGGGACCCCAGGACTCAGCCATGCCTTCAGCCTTGGTGCACAGAGGACCCCACGTCTCTTCCCTCCATGTCTGTGGCCTTGGCCATGGGTCCCTGGGCTAGGGTGCCCTGTCCACCCTTTTCCTCTAAGCTCGGCCCTGTGGCTCACCCTTACCCATGGGACGCCAGCAGATGTGACCATGGGGTTTGCTCCCTCAGCCATCGCCACTGGGACCAGGGCACGCTGGCTCGCTGGAGGATGGGAGACTGTGGGGAAGAACCCGGTCCTCCCTGCATCTCTCGACATGAGAGTGTGCCCCCTTGCCAATCGCTCCCCGAGTGGGCCATTGTGAGTTAGGCAGCATTATCATGGCAATGGATAACCAGTGCAGTGTAGGAGGGGGCAGACGTCGGCGTTCCGCCCACTGGACAAATGAGGAGACTGAGGTGGAGAGGGTCAGTGGCTTGCTGTGGTCACACAGTTGTAGGGGCATGGCCTGGGCCTGAGCCTTCTCTGTGGCTTCCAAAGCACCTGTCTCACAGACGAGAAAGAGCTGCCCTCCAGGGCCGTCCCTTGGAAGCTGGTCACCCATCCCAGCTGCAGGGCAAGGCTGGCTTTAGGAGGCTTTCCTCCTGCTCCTGAGCCCAGCTCTGAGCCCACGGGGCACCGACCCCTCTCAACTTCCCAGCCTCTACCTCCTTCCTCGCCCAAACCGAATACCACCCCTTCCAGGAAACTTTCCTGGCTCTTCCCAGTCGGGAGTTCCCATTATTCCTGGACCTGCAGTGTTTCCCCTGCTGCTCTGAGCCAGGTGACCCCTCCACACCAAGTGCCCTGCCAGCCTGTGAGCTTCCTGGTGGCCAGGGCTTGGCTTGGCTGGGCTCCTCCCTATGCCCACACAGAGCTTGGCACAGAGCCCTGCACACAGTAGGTGCTTCATAGGTGTGTCTCCTCCTGCTTACGTGCTGTCACCTCCACCATGATACCTTCGAGCAAGGGCATGGGAACTCGGGGTTCTTTGTCCTAGGACTGGTCGGCTGGGCGTTCCCAGACACTCGGGGCCAAGCCCTGCGGCTCCTGGGAGGCCTGAGCTACCAGGCTGGGCGTCCTGGCTGCTAAGGACCCAGCACCTCCCCGCCTGCTGTTTCTCCTTGTTCCTCTTCGGGCCCTGGACTCTCCCCAGGCACCTGCCCTCCTGCACACCCGCCCTTCCTGGCTAGCTGCCGGGTGTCCCCAAGGCAGGTGCCTCTCTTCTGTGTCTGCCCTTCTCCCGCACTTCCTATAAATAGCCCGTTTTCGCTCCTCAGTGAAAGGGAGCGGTGGGCTGAGAAGGCCTGGCCACCTCTCTGTCCCATGACCAGACTGTCATTGAGTTGCCGTGTGACCTTGGGCAGGTTGGGGCCCTCCCTTGGCCTCCAGCTGCCAGCCCTGGATCCCGATCCTGGTCCTCGTCCCACTCCCCTGGGCCTGGACTTGTGGTCTCCAGTGGTCTCTCATGCCCTCCAGGGACCCCCTCACAAAGGACGGGGAGCTGCCCAGGGCTGGGAGTCCCGGCCTGGCCAGAAACCTTGGGTCAAACAGGGAAGAACAGGTGATGCAGCATCCTGGGTAATGGCCCCCTTTGGAGGGATGAGTCACAGGGCACCCATGCAGCCCACCACGGCATACACCCCCAGAGCAGGCCTCATACTCCCAGAACCCTGGTGGGGTGACCTGGGTGTAGGTGGCAGGACAGGGCTGACTAACCCGGAGGGGATAGATGAGCCCTCAGTTCTGTGGCCCCAGGCTTCTGCTCTCTAAGGAAGGTCCCGAAAGCTGGAGACAGCTACAGAGGAGAGGGGTGAGCTTCCTGTCACCAAGGGCATGCAAGCAGAGGCTGCCCCTGCTCCCACCCCCCACTGGCCCTTCCTCCCTCCCTCTTTGTCCCCCACTGGGTCAGGCTGAGACTGGGTCCTTTCTTGGGGACCTGTCAGAGCCTGAAGACCGGCTTCCATCCCTCCGGGTTCCTCTTGCCTCTGGGACTTGGCTCCAGCTGCAGCCTCCTGCCTCCCTGGGTCTGTTCCAGAGTTCAGGTTAAGGGTGGGTCTACCCTTGATGGAGGGGCGGGGTGGGGGCTCAGCAGCCAGGACTTTAGAGAGTGGAGGGGGTGTCTAGGCAGGCAGGGAGGGGTGACAGGTGGTGCTGGCATTAGGCAGGTGTCCCACCCCAGGGGGGCCGAGTGGGAGGGAGGGGGCCAGGGCGAGGCGTTCCCTTTCCCTGCAGGCCCTCCCCCGATCAGAAAGGCAATTCTGTGTGGGATGCAGGGCTGGGGGCAGTTTCCCTGGGATGGGCACAGACCCCTACTCAGCTGGCAGGCGGATTCGAGGGCCCGGGAGTGGAGTGCCTTCCTCAGCGTCTCACTCTGACTCCTGTAGGTGGGATGAGAGGCACCCCCTGCTCTCCGCAGCAGGAAGCCAGGGATTCTCTCCACCCTTCCCCGGGGATGCTGAACAAGCTGGTGCTGGTCCCACGTGGTCTCCAGCCTCTCATTCACTCAGAACGGGGGCGCACTCTAGGGCAGGCTGCCTAGAGAAGGGGTGGTGGATGAGATGCATGTGGAGGGGGCTACAGTGCAGGGTTTGGCTCCAGGCTCAGCATCCCGAGAGACCCCTGCAGAATCAGGGATCTCTGGGCACTTCCTATAGGTGGGGCTCTGGTCACAGCAGGGGAACCCACCCTCAGACCACCCTCCAACCACCCCACACTCACACTCACTCACATGCAAACCCACAGGATCTGCTGACCCGGAACCTCACCCAAGAGCCTCTGGGTGTCCCAGCCCGACACACCATGTGAGCTCGGCTCCTGCCTGCCCTGTCCACAACGGCTCTCAGATATGCTCTAGTCAGTGTGGGCCGCCCACCTCCCCAAGGGCTTCCACTCACACCCCTTGGTCCCACCACGCTCTCACTGAGAGCACAGCGTGCCCCCACCCCAAGACCAAAATCAACAAAACCACCCCCTAAACGGGACATGAAAGAAACCTCAACTCTTCCCCTGAAACCCACAGTAAAAACCCAGGACAAACAAGCATTTGATTTTTTTCCTTCGCAGATTTTTTTTAAGTAGACATAGTCTTTTTATCTTTCTCATTTTACAGCAAACATTGCAAATATAGAAATATTTTTTTCTGTACAATAGAACGACTACAGTGTACAGGGGGGCTGGGCTGGGGGACGTGCCTCCCCGCCCTCGGCCCTCCCGGCCACCCCGGCCGTCCACAGGCACAGTCTCCACCCACCCTGAGTCCAGCAGGGCGCCAGTTCCAGTTCCGGAGGCCGCTTGGCCGCCGGCATTGACTCCGCCCCTCTGTGGTGAACTCCGGAGGCGGCAACGAAGAGACAGACTGGACAGAGAATCCACAGAAAACCACGGACGGAGGAGATCACGCCAGGGGCCCCGAGGTGGCCACACCCCCGACAGACCGTGTTTTATGTCTTTTTAAAAGAACTTGTCTTTTATTATATATTTTTTTAAAAAAGGAAGAAAAGAAAGAGAGGAAAAGGCAGAGAAGACTCAAAAGAGGAAAGATAATGAAAAAAAATCCCCACCCCCACCCCCATCCCTAAGACACAGTTTTCCGAAGTCCCTTGTGTGTGTGTGTGTGTGTGTGTGTGTGTGTGTGTGTGTGTGTACATGTGCTGCCCGGGGCGGCCACATGAGCTGGGGACGTGTCCCCCGGGTCTGTCCCTGCCCACGCCCCCACCTCGCCTCTGCAGGGCCCCCTGCCCCCGGCGTTCACAGTTGCTGTCGTGTTGTGCGTGTGTTGAGTTTGGTGCTGAGTCTCTGGGTGGATCCTGTATCCTTTTTGGTCCAGTGGGCGTCGCGGGTCTGGGGGAGAGGGGTTGGGGGGCTCAGGACTTGTGCTGGGCCGACACGCCCTTCCAGTAGTCCAGGATGTCGTGCAGATCCTCATCTTTGGCGAACTGAACCTTCTTGCGCAGCGCGTGGCCGGCCGCCATGAACTCCTCCTCCTCCTTGTGCCGCCGGCGGCTCAGTCTGAAGCGCTCCCAGATGCTCTGGGAGGCGCGGCAGGTGTACTCGGGACTGGAGGAGTAGCTCAGGCTGTGGTACTGCGGGGACAGCGGCGAGTAGGCCAGGTCGCGGGGCCGTGACCGGGTCAGGGGCTCCAGGATGGACGCCTTGCGCCCCAGACCCTCATGGGCTGGCGGCGGTGGCCCGGGGGGCGCGGGCGGCTCCGCAGGGTGCGGGCCGGGGTACGAGTGCCGGTGCTCGCCGTACTGGCGGCCCTTCTCGGCCTCGGCCCGGAGCGCGGCGGCTGCGGGTGTCACGGTGAGGATGGCGTCGGCCGCGGCGGGGGAGCTCTTCTCGATGTACTTGGCCTCGGCGGCCGCGCCCTTATGCACCCCGACGGCCTCGGGGCGGAAGGCGCGGGGACTGCGTGCGGAGCCGCCGGAAGACAAGGTGCCGGCGCGCGGGGGCCCGGCCGCCTCCAGGCTGTGGTGCCGCTGCAGGCTGTGGCCGAAGGCGTCCTTGTAGGCGGGCGCCAGGAAGCCGTGCTTGGCGGCCAGCGGCTCGGACAGCAGCACCAGCGGCGGCGGCTCCGCGGCGGACGCCGGCCCCGCCTTGACGCCCTGGAACGAGGTGGCCTCGGACTTGAGCGCATCGATGCAGTTGTTGATGATCTGGTTGACCTTGTCCACCTCCTTGGCGATGGTGGAGATCTCGGCCACCGAGCTCTGGCTGTCGGGGCCTGGCCGGCCCAGCTCGCCGTCCCTGCGGTCCGGAGGGTCCCCAGTGCGCACCTCCATGTAGCTGCCCTTGCTGGCCTTGGGCGTGTCCGTGCTCTCCACCAGCTTGTACGGCTCCACGTCGCCGGCCGCCGGCAGGTAGGGAATGCGCGTCACGGCCTCGGGGCCCAGCAGCGGGCCCTGGGAGAGCGGGGCCAGGCCGGGCGCCTCCAGCTCCGGCCCGTACTTGAGCTCAATGATGGTTTTCTTCAGGCTTCCGGCCGCGGCAGCCGAGGCGGCCTTCTTGTGCTTCTCCTCCTGGCGCCGCCGCCTGCGCAGGCAGTAGTAGACGGCGCCCAGCACCAGCACCATGCCGAAGAGGCAGCCCAGAATGGTCATGATGTAGTGGGTGGCCGTGGAGGGGCTGGGCACCGGACCGGGTGGACTGGGCAGCCGGGGCAGGCAGATGGTGAGGCAGGTGTGGTTGTGGCGCAGCCCGGCGCTGGTGGACACCACGCAGTAGGTGTAGTTGGTGAGCGTGAACAGGTTGGTAAGGCGGATCTCCTCCTGGGCCTTGGTCAGCCTGGACACAGTGGAGGACTTGCTGTTGTTGAAATGCTCCAGGGTGTACATCCGGTGGAAAGGGCTGGGCAGCTGGACAGTGATGGTGGCCGAGTTCTGCGTGAGTTGCTTGACCTTGATGAGGGGACGGGCCTCAGCCTGCGTGGCCAGCGTGGGCAGGGCCACCAGTGGCGTGGTGCCGTCCCCGGAGAAGCACTCGTCGTCGCTGCAGGGCGCGTCACTGGGCTCCTGGGGAGGTGGGGGAGGTGGGGAGCGGCCCGGCTGTGAGCGCCCCGGCACTGGGCGGGGGGGCCCGACCACCTCGGCTGCGTACGAGTCCTCGGTGCAGACCGACTGCAGTTTGCTGAGGATGCTACGGTGGCCGCGGCGGCCCTGGCCCAGGAGGTAGTAGCCGGAGTAGACGGGTGGTGATTCACACTGCATCCGGTCATAGGCCTGTGTGGCGTTGGTGAAGGCGGCCAGCCAGCGCAGGAAACCCAGCAGCTCGCAGGAGCAGTAGAAGGGGTTGCTGTAGAGCTCACACACCGACAGCTTGGCCAGGCCGGCAAAGGTGCCGCTGTTTAGCTGCTGGATGCGGTTCATGGACAGGTCAATGTTGACGATGTTGGGGCACTCCCAGAAGCTGCTGGCCATGACCACCTCGATGAGGTTGGCCTGCAGGTACAGGTACTCCAGCTTGCCCAGGCCGCGCAGCATGCCCTCCGTGAGGTTGCGCAGCCGGTTGTAGCCCAGCTGCAGCACCTGCAGGTTGAACTGGCCCGAGAAGGCACCGTCCTCGATGTAGCCGATCTCGTTCTTGGTGAGGTTGAGGTACGTGAGGTTGCCGAAGCGGCTGAGCGAGGCGTACTGCACGCTGCGGATGCGGTTCTCGTTGAGCCGCAGGTCCACGATGGTGTTGTTGATCTGCTGTGGGATGGCCTCGTAGGGCGGCTGGTTCTGGCTGCAGATGGCCAGCCACACGAAGCCCTTGTCGCCCTCGATCAGCCAGCAGTCCCCGCGGGCCAAGCCACCTGCATGAAGCAGGGTGGCAGCCGCCACACACACCCACAGCGCGCCCCACCTGAGCCCGGCCATCGGGACCGCCCTGCAGGGAGCCCCTACTCAGCCTGCCCAGGGGGACCGGGTGGAGGGCTAGGTGGTGGCCCCTGAAGGGATGGAGGGGTGGGAGGGGGAGGTGCCTGTACTCTCAGGGGTGTCCTGTCCCAAACCACATGGCCGCGAGGCGCAAGCGCCGGGAGGGAGAGTGCCTCCCTCACAGCTGGCAGCCTCTTGTCTTCCACCCCAATCCTGCGGTGACCAGGGCCTCCTGCCCCATGGGCCTGGGTATCCTGATGTCTCCACTGGCTCCTCCTGCTCTGACGTTCCTGCTGCAAGACAAAAGAGAAGGCAGCGGTCAGGGGACATCTGGCATCTCACAGCGGTGACTTCTGAATGCAGCCTGAGTCCTGCTCCGCTAAGCCCCCTGAGCCTCTTCTGTAAAACATAGAAGAGAACAGAAGCCCCTAGGAGTTCCTGAGATGGGCCAGGATAATGGAGGAAATGCTCCAACCTCCAGTGGAGGGGCCTCCTCGGTTCCCCGGCCTCAGCTTCCTCATCTGCAAACTGGATGAGGCACTACCTGCTCAGCTGGGCTCCAAGGTACTGATGGCCCAGAATTGAGACCCCTGCAGCCCATTTCACTCTCGGCGCAACCCTGTTTGGATGAGGAAACTGAGACAGGGGACTGTGGCCTAAAGTCACTTGGCTGAGGAGTGACAGGGCTTCTCCTGCTGGCTGGCCGACTGCAGCCAAGGACATGAATGTGAAGGCCCCTGCTGGGCTCCATCCCTGTCACCTGGCACTTCTGCTCCCGGGAGGCCCAGCCACAATGCCCCAGGAGTTGCCTGCAGGAGCTGACCCGCACACCTGCCTGGAGTCCCCAGAATCCTTCCAGGGTGTGGGCTTCTCTCCAGCCCTCTAGGGGGTAGACACTGGGAGATATTCTGGCCTGTCTGGGGACTTGCACCTGCCAGGTCTCGGTCTGAGCTCACTTGCCCTGTGTCCCCGGCATGCCGTGCCCCTTCTGGGCCTCAGTTTCCCCAAATGAGCTGGCTGTCTGGTCTCTGAGGGTGTCTACCTGGCACTGGACTTGGCACTGTCCGAACCTCACCTTGGTGGAGCATGGCTGCCTCCCTTCTGGAAGGAAGAGAGCCGGTTGCTCTGCTGAGCATTCCTGGGCTCTGCACATCCTCCTCGGGCTGGGAGAGGGACTGCTCCAAGGTCCCTCGGGGAGTTGGATGCCCCTCCCATCATCCTCCCCACCACCGCATGGAGTCCTTTGCTTTATCCCTCCGCTTCCACGGGACCCTGATTTTCTCCAGGCAGGATGGTGCCTCATCCATCTCCCTAGTGTCTCCTGAGCCCGCACACAGACGATGTGCCAATCAAGTCATAGGGGAGGGAGCCCCAGGCAGGAAGGACCCTGCAGACAGGGCTGGAGGTGCTGGGCTCCGGCTCCCCAGAAGACACCCTCCCCCACCAACCTCAAGGCAGGGGAGCCCCTGATGTGCAGCCTTACCTCTCGGCCGCCTGTGTTTGCCCTGACGGATAGAGAAATGGGTGTGTGTTTGCTTATTAATATGTGGATTTACAGCCGGCCTCTGTCACCATGCCGTGGCCTGGCAGGCAGCCAGCTGGGTGTATTTCACTGATATTGACGTTTGCAACTAGTCTGCACTGAAGCGGTTTAAATTAGAGAAAAAAAAATAATGATGTGAAATGGGTTTTTTCCTCTCTTTGGAAACTTCATAAAGAACAATTTTGTTCCAGCTCCTGGAGAAGAGTGTCTATTTCTGATTTAAAGAGAGGGAGAAGTCAGACGGCATGGGGGCTGCAGCGAGAGGTCCTAGCAGGCCCCAGGGAGCTAACCCAGGGCTTGGCCTGGAGAGGCCAGGGGACGCCTATCCCAGCCCAGCCGGGCAGGATCTGACTAGGCCCACTCAGAAATGGCTCTGGGGGCAGCTTGGCTGGGGACAATGGGGTCCCCATGTGGTCTGATTGGATGTGAAATCCACCATCATGGGAGTCAGCGGTGTCTTGGTCACTGTCACACAGTGTGCCGTGTGCACCCGCCTGCCCGTGCCCATGCCAGCCCCTCCGCACCTCCCCACCATCCTTCCACTGTGCCCAGACAACCTGTGCCAACGCTGGGATTTAGCTCTCCCAGGCCTCTTGGGGGCCCAGGTCTCAGGCAGAGGTGCGTGCTGGTTGGGGGAGGGCCGAGGGCATGGGGCTGACGGTGTGGGGCTGATGGCGTCTGGCTGTGCCCAGCCTCCGGAAGGGCGGGCCTGACCAGCAGCTGCACAGGAAGCGTGTAGGAGGTGTGGCGCCTCAGCCCCAATCGTAATCACCTTTAATCTCTTGCTCAAAATAACCCAAAGTCAAGGTAAGGAGGATTATGGGGCCTAAAAGCCCTTATCGCAGGCACAGAGAGGAGGCTCGGGGCCCGGGTTGCCCAGGTTCTCCTGGGCCCGGCAGCTCAGGGCTGGAGGGCTGCATGCACATGGGGTTCATGTGTGTGTTTGTGTGCATGTGTGTTGTGGACGCATGTATGCCATGTCCACCCACACGTGTTTGGTACCCGTGAGCCCTTGTATGTGTGTGCCAGGCCGTCTGCATGTGTATGTGCACAGGTGTGTATGCACAGGGCAGGCATTTGTGTACATGAGTATACAGACCATGCTCATTGGGGCACTGGGCAGAGCAGCTGTCACTGAGGGCACCCTGTCTGGGCAGCCAGCCCTGGGGCCCTGGTGTGTCTGGGGCTGCGTGGAGGCAGGTGGGGGTAGAACGGTGCAGCTCCGAGCCCCCCAGATTTCCTCCCCATGTTCACACATGCATGGGAGTCTGCATGTCTGGCATGCTGCATGTACACAGGAAACACACTGTAAGTGTGCACAGGTGGCCAACACTGCCAGGACTTGGCTGGGTGCCAGACCCTCTCCCCCTTCCTCACTCACCTGGTTGCTCCCCTGCCAGCCCTTTCCTTGCCACCATGTCCCAGTCCCCGCATTGTGAGTCCAGGAATCTATGCTTCAGGCTCCTTGGGAGGGGTGCTGGGAGCACAGCCTCACCTCTCCACCCGGCTCTGAGCCCTGCTCCATTGGGCTGGGCAGCCTGTGTGATGAGGGAGGCAGGCTGTCCCCAGCCCAGTGTCCAACCCCCACTTTCCTGCTCTGCCTCTGCTCCAGAGTCCAGGTGAGCAGGGGCCTGGGGCCTGCAGAGGCTTGGGGAGTCCTCCCCCTGCTCCCCCTCTCAGCCTGACCTTACTATCAAGTCTCCTGGGCAGGAAGATCTTCAGGGCGTGTGAGCAGGACTCCCCAGTGTGGCCAGCACCCTGCCAGTGAGAAAGGGTGGGCCTGCTGCCTCTTAGGAGGCATGGATTTTGCCTCCTCTATGGCGCCAGCTTTGGAGGGGCCCCAAAATTTTCTTTTTTTTTTTTTTTTTGTTTTTTGAGATGAGTCTTGCTCTGTCACCCAGGCTGGAGTGCAGTGGTGCAATCTTGGCTCATGCAACCTCTGTCTCCTGGGTTCAAGGGATTCTCCTGTCTCAGCCTCCCAAGTGGCTGGGATTACAGGTGCCTGCCATCACACCCAGCTAATTTTTGTACTTTTAGTAGAGATGGTGTTTCACCATATTGGTCAGGCTGGTTTCGAACTTCTGACCTCAGGTGATCCACCTGCCTCAGCCTCCCACAGTGCTGGGATGACAGGTGTGAGCCACTGCACCCGGCTGAGGGACCCCAAAGTTTTCACTCTGCAGCTCACTTTATGGCAGGGAAACTGAGGCCCAGAGAGAGAAGGACTTGTCCAAGGTCACACTGTGAGTCAGCCCTGTGCAGCCTCCTGTTGGGGGCTGGGGGGACAGGCTGGACAGGTCTGCACTAGGAGGGGTTTGAGAGGCACCCCTGGGTCGGGGAGCCCCCAGGGGCAGAGGCTGTGGCCCCGACACAGGAAACAGGGAACCACCTAGGAAGGTTCTGTGTAAAGCACAGGCCCTCCCACGGCCCTTTCCAGCTGGGCTCACTCACTGTCATTCTCGACACCCCCCAAGCCCGTGCCCTTACTGATCCACACTCACACCTGCCTTGCACGCTGCATCCAATGATCCCCTTATTAAACATTTCTAGAAAGGAGTGCTGGCCAGCGGGGAGGGCAGGTGCAGAGACCCTGCACGGGCATCGCTCTCCTGTGCACACCTGGCTCCAGCCCTGCCCTCCGCAGCACACCTGCAGCCTCAGACCCAGGGCCTTGTGTGGATGTGGACCATAAGGCCCCAGGGAGGCTGGCAGGCCCACAGCCCCTCGGGAGGGCTTCTCCTCTCCTCAGCCTCAAAGGTGCTCCCCTTCTGCTCAGCCTGTCTGCACCTGCTCCTGGGGCCTGACCTCCTGCCTCAGGGACACACAGAGGCCATGGCCCCTCTGGAATGGACACCCCCCAGGTCTCTCTGATACCTCCAGCCCTCTGCAACACCAAGAAAGTCCACGTAGCTTTCTTGGATGGCACAGAGGTTCTGTACTTGCACCATCCAACAGGGCGGCCATGGGTCCCATGTGGCTCTGGAGCGCCGGAAACGGGGTTGTGGTTGCTATATTGGAACTCATAGTTCTAGAACCTTCCATGAAACAAACAAACTTGACCCTCTGGCCTCTGCCTCATCGAGGCAGGTTTTCTTGGAAGGATCGCCAGCGGTTTCCATCCCCCTCCTTACCTCCTCTTCCATCCTCAGCCCTGCCCAGTCCAGCGCCCCCCTTTGGGCCCTCTGAGCCGCTCTCAGCAAGGTCACCGGTGACCTCTACCCTGCAGTGCCCACTTTTGTCTTTCCCAGCCTCTCGGCAGCCCTTGGCACAAACAGCTGCCGGCTCCCTCCTGCAGCCCTTTCGGCTCTGGTGTCCCAGCCAACACCCTCTCCATCCAGGCTCCTTCACCTTCCCCGACTCCACCTGTTCCAGGCCAGGCTGGGTCCTCACTGCCTCCTCCCCCAAGCACGCCCAGGGGTCTTGTTCCCTGTGGTCTTGTCTCCGTGTGGCCGACTCCCGATCTATCTCAACTTGAAGATTCTTCCCCGTGGCGTCTAAGTGGCTGCTCTCAGCTCCTGCCCCAGTTGGCATCTCCTTGCCTCAGCATTCACTGCATTCTTCCACTGAAAGTCGAGGCCACCCCCTACACTCCTCTCTTACCTCCCCCCACACCTGGTCCAACTGTGGCACCATCCACTCCACCTGCAGAAGCATCCGGAATCACTCCACTCCCACCACGACCACCCTGGTCCAAAACGCCCAAACCCACCTCCGGCGGTGACAACACTCATGGCTCCACCTCATCTCCTGCACCCCAATCCACTTTCCCTCCGTGGCTGGAAGGAGCCTCGATAATTACCAAGGCGGGCCCGCCACCCCATCCTCATGCAGCCCTAAGGACATCCAGTCCTCTGTGCGGAGAGGAGAATCCGGCCTCCAAACACCATCTCCAGTGCCCACCAATCGGCCTCTGCCCCTTCTTACTCCCCTTCCCCTGATGCACAGCCCCTTCCTGGCTGAAGGTCCTGCACCAGCCGCCCCTGTGCCTGGGAAGCTCCAGCTCCCTCCTGTCATTCACTCCGAGACGCAGAAGCTCTCCTCACTCTGCACTCTGAACTCACTCTTAGCCCCCTACCTAGTTTAGATCCTGACACTTCTCTCTCCCTGATGTCCTACTTGATTCTTTACTTTTAATTCATGGTGGAGCTCCTCCTGCTTCCACAAAAGCAGGAGCTGTGCATCCTGGTCACTGCTGTGGCATCCCAGGGCCAGCTCGGTGCCCAGCGGCCAGGACTGGACACTCAGGCCACATTGCACACAGGCTGGGATGCGTCAGCTCTGTTTTCTCTTCTGTCCAATGGGAGTAAAAACTCCCAAAGGGCTTGTGGTTTCTCACAAACGTTAGCTTCCTTTTTTTTTTTAAAGGGATAGGTCTCACTTTGTTGCCCAGGCCGGAGCGCAGTGGTGCAATTATAGCTCACTGCAGCCTTGACCTCCTGGACTCAAGCCATCCTCCTGCCTCAGCCTCCCAAAGCACTGGGATCACAGGTGTGTGCCACCACGTCCGGCCATCCTTTTCATGTTTGATCAAGCCTATAGGAGCTGTTACCCCCTTGGGAAGGAGATGAGGTTCCCACAGGGAGTTCTGCATCTCAGCTTTGGGCCATGCCCCGCCAGCTCTCATCTGGTCTGGCAGCCAGGACTGGACACTCAGGTCACGTTGCACACATCTGGTAGGGTCAGGAGTGCACGTCCCCACCAGCTTCAGTCTGACACCCCCCACTGAGATGGAGAGAGGCCTCCACATGCCTGGCCCTGGGCAGCCACAAGAGCAGCACAGGCCACACCATGGGACACAGAACCACATGCCCTCCGTGGTCCAGGTGGGAAGCCCCTCGAGTGAAAGGTGTTGCCAAGGTCCCCTGGGCTAGTTGGGGAGATGGGCTCCCAGAACCATTGCGTTCACTTATAGCCACTGCCGAGTCTGCTCAGCACCCAGGATGCGTTGCACTGACACCTTGGCTGTCTTTGGGACATCTGCCCTGCCCAGGCCTCCTGGGCCTCCATCTTGGGACAGCTCTGCCTTGCATAGCCAGGGCCTGGGGGGAGCTGGAAGAGGCGGCCGGCACATCCTATCCACAGCAAGTGCTGATTGGGGTATAGACACAAAAGCCAGGAGAACAGAGAAAGGGGTCAGACTTCAGGCCAGGTGGCCCTGGAAATGTGCTGAGCTCTTGGCCCATCTGGAGGGTGAGAAAGGGCAGGAACCACCAGTGGCCTCTGGTAACAGGAGCACTCCTGGGACCCAGTTGCTAAAGAGTTGTCCAACAAGTTGTGAGAGGTAGTGAGTACCCCGTCACCAGGGGTGTTCAAACAGGAGCTGGTACAGAAGGCAGAGCTGCGGGGAGGTGGTGTGAGCGGGAATGCCCCTGATGGAATGAGCTGGCCACTTCAGGGAACATTGAAGGTGGACAGGACACTCAAAAGGACCAAGTATTAGGCACACTTGACCTTCCTGAAGCAGCACTCTCTCCTAGATGGGTGGAGGGAGTGGCTCAGCATCTGATGGTGGGACCCAGCCCCTTGGGCAGCAGAAAAGACCCAGACTCCAGCTGGAATCTGCTGGGATTCAGGGCTGGGGGCCAGCTGGTCTCCCACCTGCCGTGCCCCTGAGACCTGGAGCAGGAAAGCCTGTGTCCGCCTCCTGACCTTGCTCTGTCCACTCAAGATGGGTTGCCAGGCACTGGACATTTAGGAGCCACGGGGCCCCTGAAGGGCTTACAGACCAGAGTGGGGCCTGCAGGGAAAAAGGAGGCCTGGCCGGAGCTAGGGAGGTGTGCAGGACGGCAGGTAACCAGGCAGGGCTTTGGCAGGACCTACTGCTCAAAGGGCCCCAGCGGATGAATAGGAGTTTGTTAGGGAAGGAGGGTGACAGGTATCCCAGGCAGAGGAGGTGTGTTTGAGTAATGAAGGCAGGAGGCCCCTCCAGGGTGTGTGGGGTACCCAGGGTGAGGGTAGTGGTGGGCAATGCCAGGTGGGAGGTGGGGCTGCAGGGGTAGCGGGGCCAGGTGGAGCGGCCTGAGAGCTGGGAGAGGAGCCTGTGCTTCCACCAGGTCATCCCCGCTACCTGGGCCTCTCTGCTCAGAAGGGGTGGGAGGGAGGAGAGAGCGTGGCATTGCTCCCTGAGAACCCTCTCCTGGGAGACCCTCTCCCCTCTGAGTACTGGAGCTTCTGGGAGAACTGGCCAAAGCAGGAGAGGCCAGGCATCCGGCCAGAGCCAGAGTCCCGGGTCATCTCCAATTCCTGTCTCCAGGCCTCAGTTTCCCCCATTCTAACATGAAATCATTGAACCAGGCACCTCCAAGACTCTTGGGATTGTGTCTGGGGCCTGGTGTTTCCCTGGCTGGAGCCCTCGTGATGTCTCATGATCACACTCACACAGCCACGCACACTGTCCCTGCAGAGAGCACCCCTGTCACCTAGGGGACGGTAGGGACTGTGTGTGAGGCGGGCACCGAGTTCCTTCTGCAGCCTGTGTCATCACTAATGAAATCAAGAAATATGGTGGTTCCAGGCTTTTAAACTCCTTACGACTGGATTTGCATAATCACAGCAGCCGTGCTGGGACGGGCGTGCATCTGTCTAAAAATATTGCTCCTCTCCTCGATCACTGAAACCAGACGAGAGGCCAGGGCTGGTCTGGGGCCAGGGCCAGGACTGGACGGATTCTGCTGATGGAGCGGACTTTCCAGCTCCAGGGGAAAACGGCGGAGGGCCAGGCACGAGGGGTAGGCGGGGAGATGGGTGGAAAGCTATAGATCGATAACTTTTCATCGTTCCAATGTTTTGCCAACAGATCATGTTGCCTCTGCAGCTTGGCTCTTGCCAGGACCTGTCTCCCTGGGCTCTGCCGCAGAGCCCATGGGGGAGTGATGGGCGTCTCAGAGCGGTCGGGCCTTGAGCCACAAGGCCTGCCATGGTGACCTGGCCCAGCTAGGAGCAGGTGGGAGGCCTGCCAGTCCACCTGCTGCGTCAGGGGGCACAGAACCATGGTAGCCAGGAGAAGTGTCAGCTCTGCCATGCACCTGCTGTGTGACCTTGGGCATGCCACTTAACCTCTCTTAGCCTCAGTCCCCTCATCCGTCAAACACAGACCATCATGGTGTCTGGCTCCCAGGGGTGTGGTGGGGATGTATCACCAGTTACTTAAGGCTCCTGGCATGACGCTGGGTACAGGAAGGTGCCCAGTAGACACTCACTTCCTCCTCAGTAGGGGAGAAGAGGTCAGTGCAAGATAGTGTGGGAGATGGAGCCGCACGCTGGATGCATGTGGGTTTTCCTTCATGCATGCTCACGCCTGCAATCCCAGCATTTTCTGGCCCTGGAACCCACACAGAGGGGCCCACTGAGGGCTCTTGCCAGATCTGGGGACTTCTACATGGCCCCCAGGCCTGGCCTTCTCTTCCGCTCCCTGCTCCCATCCTATTGTGCAGTGGGGGCTGGCACAGGCTGCAGGTAAGGCCAGGGCTGGGAGGGCAGACTCAGTGGGGCTGGCTCCTGGGGACATGGCCACAGGGTTGGGTCCGGCAGGTCCCTGACCTCGGCTTTGCCCTCCAGGAGGCTGGGCTGGGGAGTAGGACAGGAGACCACAGCCTGCACCACATCCCCACCCCGCAAGGGCTCAGTGAGCGCTGGGGAAGGTCGAGAGGCTGTGGGGACCCTGCCGAGTGCCTGACCACCTTGCTGTGAGACCTTTGGGCCATCCACGAGACTCATGGGAGCCTCAGGGCTCCTCCTTCCCCCGAGAACAGGAACACCCTACGAGTCTGCAACAGAGGAAAACTGTTTCCTCCACAGTCCACCTGTGTGCCATGCCTCCCACAGGCAGAGCCCCTCCCCGGTGTTCAGAGAGGCAAAGGTTACTATTACCTCAGTTGGACAGATGGGGAAACAGAGGCTCAACGTGGGAAAGTCCAGCCAGGAAATTGAGACTCCCCCACAGTAAGGCCCAGGAAGGCAGCAGCACCCACTCCGCTGCTGCTTAAAAATGCAGATTCCCAAAGTGGGCATGGTGGCTCACACCTGTCACTCCAGCAATTTGGGAGGCTGAGGCAGGAGGATGGCTTAAGCCCAGGAGTTCGAAACCAGCCTGGGCAACATAGTGAGACCCCATTTTGACAAAAAAATTTTTTCAAATTAGCCAGGTGTGGTGGTGTGCACCTGTGGTCCCAGCTATTTGGGAGGCTGAGGCAGAAGGATCCCTCAGGCTCAAGAGGTCGAGGCTGTGGTGAGCTGTGATTGTCCCACTGTGTTCCAGCCTGGGTGACAGAGTGAGATCCTGTCTCAGAAATAAAAAACAGTAAATATGCAGATTTCTGCCCCACCCCAGAATGTGCACAGGCAGGCCCTGGAGGAGGAGCGCAGGGCTGGGTGAGGCAGCCCCTCCCCAAGGCCCTGGCCATGGCAGGTGGGGAAGGGGGGTGCCTGGTCCCCTCTGCCTCCTCCCAACCAGAGCGGGGAGGGCTCAGGACTGGGGCTGGGACCCTGAGTGCGGCCCCCTGGGATGTGCCAGGCTTATTTTGCCGCCCTACCTCCGGCCCACAGCCCCAGGCTGCTCTGGAGTTAATTAGAGACCCAAACATTTAATGGTCTGTTATGCTTCCACGGGGCATCTTTTAAATTAAAAAACATGATGTATGGCGCCGTTGGAGGGAGAAATCACTTTGCAATGGTTCCCCGCTCCGGCGCTGGCAGGGATGTGGGGTGTGGGTGGCTGGCTGGCCCCGGGAGAGGAGGGATGACGTGACCCGCTCTAGGAACACTGGTCAGCCTCCCACCGCTCTCGGAAAGCGCATCACTTAAGCCAGGCAAGGGTCTAGGTGTCCAAGGATGCCTGGCACTTTCTCCACCACACCCTCATAACCCTGGCAGTGGGAAGTTCTATCTTTAGTCTGACCTGAATCTCTTCAGTTGCTTTCAGGGATGGCAGGTTTGAGACTAAAGGCAGAGAGGTGTTGGTTCTGCTCTTCCTAGTAGTACCCTGAGCTCCAGAGGCCCCTGAATTCTGGAAAAGCCTTTCTGGTGATCGCAAGCTTGCAGATCTGTCCCTGTTCTGAGCTTGGAACCCAGCCTGGTGGTAGAATAGGACTGCCTCCTAAGACGCTGGAAAGACCCTTTGGTGTGGGGGGGCACTGAGGCCTGGTTCCCCTCTCCCAGGCACAGGTGCGTAGGCCTGTGGGCTGTTGGCAAGCCCATTCACCAGGCCAGGCCTTTGCATGCACAGGTCCTGCCTCACAGCACCGTTACCATGATGACTGAATCTGTGTGTATTTCCTTGTGGCTATCAATTGTGCTGGAGATTTGGGGTATGGTTTTGAAGGTTAGAAATGAGCCCTCAAACATTAAATTAATAAAGGAAATAAATGACTACGCAAAGTCTAGCCTATGAGGTATCAGCCACGGAAGATGGGCTGGGATAGGTCTGGGATGTGGCCGCCCCAGGCAGGAAGTGGCCCAACCCGGGGTAAGCCCAGTGACCAGGATGTCTCCACAGTCGGAAGTGGTGCCATCTCCTGTCTGTTACTAGAAAGTTCTATCACAACCCCAAGGATGCTGACACAACATCACGAGGCCATTACTGTCCTTCCCAGGGCACCTCGTGCCTCAAGATGACAGGGAAGGCATTTGTTGTTCCCATGCTCATCAGCGCCCACGAGACCTGTCACTCCTCCCAGGAGGCTTCCCTGGCCACACGTTCACACAATTTCCACTCCCCCAGGCTACCTGTCGTTTGCTGTGTGTCCTGGGGACTGGTGTTCAGCTGCCAAGGAACCTCAGCTGGATCTGGCTGAGTTGTGAAAATAAAATTCGGGCTGAGTGTGGTGGCTCACACCTGCAATCCCAGCATTTTGGGAGGCTGAGGCGGGCGGATCACTGGAGGCCAGGAGTTCGAGACCAGCCTGGCCAACATGGTGAAACCCCCCTCATCTCTACTAAAAGTACAAAAAAGTTAGCCGGGCATGGTAGCAGGCACCTGTAATCCCAGTACTTGGGAGGCCGAGGCACAAGAATCGCTTGAACCCAGGAGGCAGAGGTTACAGTGAGCTGAGATGGCAACACCGCACTCCAGCCTGGTGACAAAGTGAGACTCCATCTCAAAAACAAAGAAAATAAAAATGTGGCATCTCTCAACCTCATCACACGGCCTTTCTTCGAAGCTTCTGTTTAGCACTGTCCCTGCTGTGGCCTGAGCTCACCTCCCAGGAAAGAGGTTTCTGCAGACAAAGCCGGTGCCACAGCCTGGAGACGCTGGCTTTTGACTTGCTGACTTGCATGTCAGCAGCTCTGTGGGGGCAAATTTCTCCCCACTGACATGGCTTCCACCGCTCTGCGGCTTGGGGAACTCACGCCATCCTGAGCTGGGACATCCACCTCCGTCTGCCAACCTCTTTACTGTTTGGATTCGTACATTTAACTGTCAATTACCTGGAAACTATTTCTCTGGCGTAAAGAAGGCTCAGAATTGATTTTCTCCCATCCCCCAAATAGGCAACAAATTGCCCTGACACTCTGTTGAGTAATCTGCTCACTTGGGTTGATTTCTGGTGCTCCATCTCCACCTAGGCTGGGGCGTCTCCAGCCTCTCCTCCTACCCCCTGCAACCTTATGTGGCTCCCCAGTGCCCTGGAGGGAGTCCGCACTTAAAACTGATCAGGGCTGGGCACGGTGGCCCACGCCTGTAATCCCAGCACTTTGGGAGGCCGAGGTGGGTGGATCATAAGGTCAGGAGATTGAGACCATCCTGGCCAACATGGTGAAACCCCGTCTCTATTAAAAACACAAACAAAATTAGCCGGGCGTGGTGGTGCGCACTTGTAGTCCCAGCTACTCGGGAGCTGAGGCAGGAGAACTGCTTGAACCAGGGAGGTTGAGGTTGCAGTGAGCAGAGATTGTACCACTGCATTCAAGCCTGGTGATACAATGAGACTCCGTCTCAAGCGGGGGCCCCTGACCAGGTCTCAGTGAGGGTCCTTGCTGTCTGTCACCCTCTCATTTTGTCCTATAAGGCTGTGATTGGCCCGGGCTTCTTGACTTTTTGCTGACACGCTGTTTCCTCTGCGTGGGACATGAGTCCCTCCCACCACCCCAGTGTTCCCCCACTCACTGGGCTTCTCTGTTCAGAGCCCAGATTGGGGCTGGAACCTCCCGTCTATAATCATAGCTGCCTGCACTTGCCCCTCTGTGACCTTGTGCTGCCGGGATCTGATTCCCGTCTCTCTCCACCTAGAGTCCACATTCTGCACTGAAAGCTCAGGGCAGGTAGGGTAGGAGCTGGGGAGCTTCCTTTCCAGGCAACGAGCAGGAAATGCATGCTGAATGAATCCAGGGAGATATTAACTCCATAGCTGCCTATAAAGGGAGGTAACCAGGCCGGGCGCCCTGGCTCACGCCAGCACTTTGGGAGGCCAAGGTAAGCCGATCACCTAAGCTCAGGAGTTTGAGACCAGCTTGGCCAACATGGCAAAACCCTGTCTTTACTAAAAATGCAAAAATTAGGCTGGGTGTGGTGGCGGGGGACTGTAATTCCAGCTACTGGGAGGCTGAGGCAGGAGAATCACTTGAACCCAAGAGGCAGAAGTTGTGGTGAGCTGATATCACACCACTGCACTCCAGCCTGGGCAACACAGCAAGACTCTGTCTCAAAAAATATATAAACAAATAAAAGAAGGCAACTATATTTTATGGTTTTCCTGGGATGGGCACTGCACATGTCTACTTCCTGGTAAAATGATGAATATATCTCCTTGTCACTCTATCCTATTTGAGGCAATAAATTGTCATACGGTCACCATCTCATGAGGCGTCTGTGTGGACCGTTTCTCCTGTTCTATTAATAACACCTCCCCTCTCCTTTTACCAATTTCAGCACAATTTCAATCATCGTAACTCTGTCATAAACTTCCATATCTGGCAGGAAAGACTTCTGTATCATTCTCCCTTTTCTGCACTTCTTTACTCTTGTCATTTGAGTATTCATTCAGGTGAACTTTCAGAAAGATTTTTTTATCTCGCTTTGTAAAATACGCCACCAACCTGTTGACAGGATTGCATTTAAGCCTATAAATTAATTCTGGAAGAATTTTCAGGTAATATTGCAACACGGCACATCTCACCATTCTTGTTTTCTTTGATCTGTCTCAGGATAACTTTATAGGGTTTTTCATAATGATCCTTAATTTCTCTTGTCAATTAATCCTGGGAATTGTGAGGGTTTTGTTGTTATTTTATTGGTGCCACACTGTAAGTGGGGACCATTTATTTAATTATGTGTCTCGATTAGCTGTTGTTAGTACAGAGGAAAATTATTGATCTGTATATGTTTGTTTGATTTCCAGCCCAGCACTTTTGTATTAAATTTTTATATTAAGTCATTTTTTTTTCAGTTGGTTCTCTTGGGTTTCCAAGGTCTTGAATCATATTGTCAGCAAATAATTACAATTCTTCCCTGTAGACATCCCATTTAATTCTGTTTCGTGTCTTATTGCTATGTCCAGAATTTCTGCACAATGATGAAAGCATTGCTGTTTTTTAATAAAAGTTTCTGAATGGGAATCATTAAAAAATCTCATCACCTAGAATGACTCTGGCCGTTGAACTGAGACAGATTCTTGACTTCGATAAAGAAGTATGTTTCTGGTTCTATTTCCAGCAGTTACTTTAAAATCTGAAATTGGCACTGGATTTTATCAAACGCCTTTCGTCATTATGAATGTGCATTACAGCTGACCTGCGGATACTGTGTAGTTTATTAATAGATTAATATTAAGCCAACTTTGAATTCTTTGTATAAATTCTACATTAATCATGGCAGATTCTTATCTCTGCGGTATTCTGTGGAACTGGATTTCCTTGAGTGTCTTTGAGGCTTTTTTGATCCAGTATTCTTGAGTGAGATCAAGGTGGGGTTTCATTTCCTGCGGGGTCTTGGCTGGTTTGGGGTTTGAGGCTGTCCTGGCTTCCTTCTCTGGATCATCAAACACTGCTTGAGCTGGAAGCCCCCACCCCCCCCCCGGCTTTGTGGGCTTAGGCCCCCTCCCCAGTGGATGTGTTCCAGGAAGCACTGAGGGCAAACACCACGCACCGCTTTGTAAAGCAAATGATCATTTTCTCAAGGGAAATGTCACCCCTGATTTGTCTTCTGTGCTTTCCAGATTTTCATGATTCAGGGTCAGCTCAAAGTAGGGTAAACGACAGAGAGGCCTCCTCTGGGAGTGCTCACGACAGCCTGGAAGGCGTCTGATGTGGCAGATTCGGAGATGGCGCCTGGGAGGGGCTGCCGTCTGGAGCTGCCAAGGGCCTCGGAGGGAAACTCCAGCTCCCTGCCTGGGAGGCTGGGCCTGTGAGACCACCCTGCCCACCTCCTGGGTCTATGTGCCAAGGCATCCAACTGGCAGATGGATATCCCAGTAGGCATTAGGGAGGGGAGGGCACAGAGAATACAAAACAAGCAAACTGTAATCTCAGCCCCCTCGGGACGGCCATTCTAGCACAGGAGAAAAGGAACACAGGCAGGAATTAAAGGGGGTCAAGGCAGGAGTGCTAGGGTAGACCCCGTCTGCAAAAGACGGCTGCGTCTCTACCTCCTACCTGCAGTCTGCAGAGACTTTGATATCCCCTGCTGGGACACAGGGTCTAGCTCAGCACCCCTGAACCTGGGCTGGCCTGAGATAGCCTTGACCAATGGTGCTGGTAGAAGCAAGGCCCTGTCTGTCCTGGGCACAGGTCCTAGCTAGACCGGCTACGCCAGCTACTTTTGAGAAAAGCGACTTTCTCAACACCCTGCTGTGAGACCTAGGTGGTGGGGGGTGTGGTCCTGCCGAGACAGAGAGGCCAGGGCTGTGGCACTGGCTTGGGAGTGAAGGAGCCGAGGCTGAGCAGAGGTGAAACACCTGCTGAGCCCTTCCCAGCACTGGACCCAAGAAACCTGAGCAAAAGAAGCCTGCACGGAGCCCCTGGGGGCTAGGACTTGGTCAGGTAGTGCAGATCACGGACTCATGCCAAACCCAAGTCTTCAAGTAAGAAGGAGTGGGTGGGGATCCCAGGCACCCTCCACGCTCACTTTCCCCATCCACCACAGGGGGCTGAAATATGGCTCTAAGAATCCACCGGAAAATTGGAGGGCTCCTGCTGGGCACAGTGTCTCATGCCTGTAATCCCAGCACTTTGGGAGGCTGAGGCAGGCGGGTCACAAGGTCAGGAGATCAAGAGACCATCCTGGCTAATACAGTGAAACCTGTCTCTACTAAAAAAAAAAAAAAAAATACAAAAACATTTAGCTGGTTGTGATGGCAGGCACCTATAGTCCCAGCTACTCGGGAGGCTGTGGCAGGAGAATCGCTTGAACCCGGGAGGTGGAGGTTGCAGTGAGTTGAGACTGTACCATTTCGCTCCAGCCTGAGCAACAGAGTGAGACTCTGTCAGAAAGAGAGAACAAGAGAAAGAAAGGGAGAAAGGGAAGAAGGGAGGAAGGGAGGGAGGAAGGGAGGGAGGGAGGGAGGGAGGCAGGGAGGGAGGGAGGGAGGGAGGTGGGCAGCACCAGTTCCACGGGGCAGAAGGAGCTGAACTTTTTTTTTTTTTTGGAGACAGCCATCTCACTCTCACCAGGCCCCAGGCTAGAGTACAGTGGTGCAATCTCTAAAATTTTGTATTTTAGTAGAGATGGGGTTTCACTATGTTGGCCAGGATGGTCTTGATCTCTTGATCTCATGATCTGCCTGCGTTGGCCTCCCAAAGTGTTGGGATTATAGGCGTGAGCCACCGCGCCCAGCCAGAGCTGGGCTTTAAGCTGAGTTTGCCTCCTGAGCAGCCGGCTGCTCCCCAGCTGGGTGATTTGCAGAATGTCCTTAACCTCTGAGCCTTGATTTACCTTTCTGACAAATGGGGCCATTGATAGCCGCTAACAGGACCGTCATGCAAGTGAGATGTGGTGGTGTTTGTGAACACACTGGGCACACGGAGGAGCTGGTGTGAAAACCCCCTTCCTGACAGGAGCTGAACCCAGGCAGGGCTGGATCCTCACACTCCGTTTCCGATGCTCACAAAACACTGGATCTTTCCCAGCCTCTGTTTTCTCTCTTCTGAAAACTGAGAATACTGATATCACCCTGTGGGTTCCTGGAGGGGGGACGTGAGGAAATGCACATGCTGCGTGCTGCCAGGGCTGTGAAGTGGTCTGCAAAGCCGTCGGTGGGATTTGCGGGGACAGAATGAAAGGTGGGGGGATGGTGAACAAAGCCCAGGAGGTGCCCCAAACCAGGGGACCCTGAGCGTTGGGGCAGTGGCTTTCTGGGAGGGAAGGTGGCCAGGACCCTGAGTGAGGAGGACTGGGTGCCAGCTGGCCTCTGCTGGCCCAGCGAGCTCTGCAAACCCTCTGTGTCTCGGACCCTATCAAGAATCTCTCTAATAGCACAGCAAACATTAATTACAGATGAAAGGCTGAAGAATGGGGTTGGTCTGAAAGAGGCTGCCCCTGGTTAGTCAGTGAGCCTCTGGGAAGGGGGTGGGCAGGGGCTGGGCTCCCGTGGGAGGGGTTGAGGAGCAGAGGACACTCCCAGGTACTGGGGGAGACCTCCTGTTCTCACCGCTGTTTGGCGTCCTAAGGGAAAGCCTGTCCTCACAATCTAGAGTAGGAGAGGCAGAAAGAGAGGCCCCTGGGCGGAGCAGGACGGCCTGGGACTCAAGTCCAGCCCTACCTCTCAATGGCTCTGGATGGAATACGGCCCCTACAAAGGGGCAGTGCTTGGACCTCTTGGCCTCTCTCAAACCCCTCCCCTGCACACAGGGTGGAGAGAAGGCCCATTCCCTGGGCGTTCACAAGTCCAACAGGCTGGAAATAAGGACTAGTGGAGGTGACACACAGCAGCTCACACCTATAATCCCAGGGCTTTGGGAGGGCAAGACGGGAGGACTGCTTGAGTCCAGGAGTTCAAGACCAGCCCAGGCAACAAAGCAAGACCCCATCTCTGCAAAAAATAAATCCACTGGGCATGGTGACACATGCCTGTAGTCTCAGCTGCTCGGGAGGCTGAGGCAGGAGGATTCCTTGGGCCCAGGAGGTGGAGGCTACAGTGAGCCATGATCGCACCACTGCATACCACCCTGGGTGACCAAAAAGACTACTGGAAAAGGCCAAAGCTTCCAGGCAGACAGATTCTGGAAAGGGAGTGGAGTCCTCAAATTGAATGAGGAAGTGAAAGGAAGCCCCTTGAGTGGTGCTGGGGAACAGCCTGGGGTCACTCCTCTGGGGCAGCCCAGGACTGACCATAGGGTCATCCCACTACTTAAAGTCCCAAGACTTAGCTCCCCTCCCTGCTCCTATGGAAAAGAGAAAAGGGAGGATTCCACCCTAGTTTCCTAGCCCCTGGAAATGTCTAAGCTTTAGGAGATACCCCCACCAGGATAAAAGACTCAGGACATACCCCTTCCAGAATAAAAGACTTTGTCTCATCATTTCTAGCTACCCCAGGGAGAAGTGTAAGGCTGCATGGTGGAGAGGCCTGGCAAAAGCTTGGGGATTCACACCTGCCATCTCCACCCTCTTCCCATTCTCATTCATCCTTCATTCCTGCAATCATTCATTCACTCAGTATTTATTGAGTGCTTCGGGGTGGGGAACCAAGATGGATGGAATAGGGTTGCTGTCTGCATAGATCACAGAGGCTCTGAAGAGACCAAGAGTGACGGAATCCTATAGCCCAACCCCATGCTGGACACCAATCCTGTGGCTTGTTGCTGTGTGCCCCTGGGCAAGTGGCCCACCCACTCTGGTCTTCAATCTTTTCATCTGTAAAATGACCCTGGGAGGACTAAATAAAAGGACCCATGGGAAGAACCCAGGCTGGCTCCTGTCTCAGCAGACATGGGTCCCCCATAGAAGAACCTGGGGCGTGCAGGGGAAAGTTCTGGTTGGAGGGGGTATCCCAGCCTTCGAGCCCTACTAACAGCTGGGCTCATGTCCCACCTGAGGCTGGGATGATGGCCCGTTCCCTCTTCTCGGGGTGACACCCTCACCCTGCCTCTGGTTGTCACCTCCTACTGACCCACCTCTCTGTACCCAGGTGAGCAGGTGAGAGGGAAGGGACTTGGGGACCCTCCCTGGACAGAGCCTGGGCTAGAAATGAGTGGCTGGCTAGCTCTCCCTGGAGGCCTGGGTCCCCTCTGCAGCTGCTGCCTCACCCCAGGGGATCCAGGGACCCTGGAGAGCACAGGCAGGTGGGCATGAGGCCTCGGGGAGGCTGGGCCAGCTGGGCTCTGGGGAGGGACTTGGCGCGGTGTTGGGCTGTGCGTGCCGCCAGCGTATGTCTGTGCAGGCACATTCGGCAGGGTCCATATGCTGACTGCTATAAATGGATCTTCTCATTTAGGCTTCAAAGGGCCGAGGTGAGGAAGAAGAGACAGTTTGGAGAGACCCTGTGCAGGCAGGGCTGCGGCTCTTGGCCTGGGTGCCCAGTGACCCTGTCCCCATCCCAGCACAGTGGCCAGGACAGAGCTTGGGTGAGGTGGCCACGGCACAAGGAGGGGTCAGGCCCGTGGAGGGTGGAGACCTGGGAGCCCTGCATTCTCCAGCCGGAGACCTGCTAGGACCTGGGAGAGAACAGTGTGTGTGTGTATGTGTGTGATTTTGTATGAGTGTGTATTGTGTGTGTGATTGTGTGGGAGTGTGTATTTGTGTGTGATTTTTGTGCAAGTGTGTATCTGTGTGTCTGTGATTTTTGTATTTGTATGTGAGTATAATTTTTGTGCAAGGGTGTATTTCCCTGAGTGTCAGTGTGATTTCCGTGAGGGAGTGTATTGTGTGTTTTTTGTGCAAGTGTGCATTGTGTGTGAGTATGATTTTTGCGTATTTGTCTGTGAGTGATTTTTGTGTATTTGTGAGTGTGATTTGTGTGTGTGTTAGTGTGATTTCTGTATTGTGAGATTGTGTGGGAGTGTGTTGTGTGTGCGATTTTCGTGGGAGTGTATTTGTGTGTGTGATTTTTGTGCGAGTATGTATTGAGTTTTGTACACGTGTATATTTGTGTGTGATTTCTGTGTGTGCATTTTATGTGTGATTTTTGTGTGAGTGTGCATTGTGTCTGAGTGTGACTTTTGTGTGAACGTGTACTGTGTGTGTGCATGAGTGTGTGCACATGTATGGGTGTGTTCTCAGCCTCTGACCCCTCCAGCCATGGGTCTACCCTGGCCCCTCCCCACCCTTTCCCGACATGCACACACAGACACACACATATGTGTTGCACACACGAGCGTCTCATTGCTGCTTCATTGCAGGCAAGCGTCCAACAGCTGGGGCAGCCAGAGGACACTCCATTTTCAGTGAAGCTGACACCGTTGGAAAGCACCCAGCTGGGGTGCGAGCGCGCCCTTTCAGGAGTGACTTCATCAATGAGACCGCAGCCCGGCCTGGGAGGGAGGCCTGCGTTCTGCTCACGCCACGCCCCTTGCGCCTGCCACCCTCCCTCTGTCTAGCTGCACTGACCTGCAGATATGCGCCTGTCACTGGCCTCGCCGAGCTCTGACCCGTCCCACCGTCTCTTTTTCTCCTCCTCACGCGCCAGGGCCCCGGCCAGCTGCCAGAGGCCCCTGCCGGCGACGGCTGTGGGTGGGATTCTGTCCGGGCAGCCTCCTTCTGGGAGTCATCAGCCTATTCCCTGGGTTCCTTCTTCCCTAAACACGGTGCCAGGCCCCTGCTGCCAGCCAAACTGCCTGCACCCACTGGGTTTTGGGATGTCAAGGTCACCTGCTCCCACTCCCTAATCCTGGCCTCTGCCCTATTTCTGGAAGACCCCTCTTTGATCCTCAGCCCAGCCTTACTCAGGGACAGAACTGCCCTCTGGGGTACAGGGCTGGGCCCTCTAGGGTGCAGGGTGAGGTCCTCTGGGGTACTGGGCTGGGCTGTGACACCTTGTTCTGCCTCCTGAGCTGCGCCCCTCCCCACAGGGGCCTCGCCTGGCATGGTGGGGAGGGAGCTGGCACCTGTTGGGGCAGGGGCAGTGTCCACTGTGAGGTAAGGAGACGAAGGTGACGATGCCCTTGGAACCTGGCAAAGAGGCCGATGTAGACCAAAAGGGGTGCGGGGGATGCCGGAGGGGAGGTGGGTGCGAGGCACAGGTGACCCTGACCTGGAGGAAGGAGCAGTGGTGGCCGTGAACCTGCAGGTCCACCAAGAAGAATCGGGTGAGACACACCCGGCCCCTGTGACAGGCCCTAGGGGAGTTGTGTTCATGGGAGCCGGGCGTCCGGGAAGGCTGTGCTCTGTGATCGCTTATGCTTGAGTCCCTCAAAGGGCCGGGGTTCCCCAAGGGGAGTCCATTTGGGGGTCCTGAGCTCTGTCTTCACCCAGTTCTGCCTGTGAATAGCAGTTTGGATGAAATTTGAGAGTTTACAGGAGGGCCGGGACCAAGACCCAAGCCTTCCCTCCTAAGGGTCAAATTCATCTCCACAAGTCACACCGGGCAAAACTCACACCCATGAAGTCAGCCAGCAGGGAGGCAGGGCCACACATCACCTCAGGGAACAGAAAGACCAAGAGCAAATTCCAGGGTAAATGTGGCCACCTGAGAAGGCAACACGGGCTACTTAATAGAGGTATGTTAGGTAGAATAGAGGAGGTGATCTGGTTCTGTCCAGCACTGCTTAGCTACAACAAAGGGTTTAGTTCCAGACCTCCAGGGAGATCATAAAAGCTCATGCAGGCTGTGCACATGCATTTTGGGAGGCCGAGGAGGGCAGATCGCCTGAGCTCTGGAGTTCAAGACCAGCCTGGCCAACACGGCAAAAACATGTCTCCACTAAAAGTATAAAAATTAGCCAGGTGTGGTGGTGGGTGCCTGTGATCCCAGCTGCCTCGGGAGGCTGAGGCAGGAGAATCGCTTGAATCTGGGAGGTGGAGGTTGCAATGAGCCGAGATCACACCACTGCACTCCAGCCAGGATGACAAGAGCAAAACTCCGTCTCAAAAAAAACAAGCTCATGCTGACATTGTGCCCACCATGCACCAGACACTGTACTAGAAACTCTGCATATGTTAACATGTTGGATACTTATGGTAACGCTTTGTCATCTGTGCTGTTATTTCCATTTTACAGACGATGCACAGGCATGTTCATGAACTTGCCTGAGTTCCCATGGCAACTAAGTGGTGGGTCCGGGGCTCAAGCCAAGGCAGCCTGGCCCCAGAGCCCCTGCGACTAACCACATCCCATGTGGCTTACGGGTCCCCAGGTGAATAAGGGACCCCAATGGGAGGGGATACAACATCAGTTCATCCAAAAAAAGCGGGAGAAGACAGGGATCTGGCTGAGGGAAGGGGCGTCAGGTGCACTGTGGCTTACAGAGCTGCCTATGCCAGAAAGCTCCCCCATCAGGGCAGGCCCTGCACGTGGCCTCCCCTCATTCTCCCAGAGACTTCTCCATGCCTGACAATGAGAGTGGGACCCAGAATGCAGTGTGAGATAACAATTAGGCAGCCTCTCTTCAAGGCAAAGATGCTTTTGGTCCAAGAGTCCATGCCCCAGGCCTGGGCATAGCCCTGGAGAAGCTGGGGGAGCTGTCCAAAGATGTTCATAACACCATTGTTTATAATGGTGACAGGATGGACACCAGATGTCCACAAGAGAGTGGACTAGAACCTTGTGAGTCATGGCCTGGTGGAGTACTATGCAGTAGTGAAAAAGGAACCACAAAGCCATGTGCACAGAGTGGATCCCACTCGCAAATACACTTCCCAGCCAACAAGCAAGCTGTCCAAGACACCTGCTGTATCACACCCCATAACTAAAGCTTCAGAGCTTGCAAAAGCATATTACGTAGGCCTTTATGCAAATATGGTCAAAGTGTAAAAAATGTTTCACCATAAGATTGTGGAGATCTGCCACACAACGCTTCTGTGAATACACTGAACACCACTGAACTGAACTGCAGGCTAAAAATTCATAAGGTGGTGAATTTTATGTATATTTGACCGCCAAGAAAAAAAAGTTTTTGAGATAGAGTTTCATTCCTGTCTCCCAGGCTGGGGTGCAGTGGCATGATCTCGGCTCACTGCAACCTCCAACTCCCAGGTTCAAGCAATCCTCCTGCCTCAGCCTCCCAAGTAGCTGGGATTACAGGCGCCCACCACCACACCTGGCTAATTTTGTATTTTTAGTAGAAATGGGGTTTCACCATGTTGGCCAGACTGGTCTTGAACTCCTGACCTCATGTGATCTGCCACCTTGGCCTCCTAAAGTGCTGGGATTACAGGCATGAGGCACAATGCCCAGCCAAAATATTTTTTAAAAACAAAGAGGGATATAGGATCTAAAAGGGGAAGCTTTCAGTGTACCAGGATTAAGCTGGGAAGGAAGTGGACATTTAGGTATTTATTGTATTATTCCTTATATCATTGATTGTATTAAATATTTTATAACTAGTGAAATATTTATAAGGGATTTCTTAAATATTTGAGACATCTTAAATATTTTATAATCAATTTTAAAATGTTTTGGAAAGCAATGGGCTGCCATGTAAGACTGAGCTCCCCGTCAGTGGAGGTATACAAGGAGAGGCAGGACACAAGAGATGGCACCTAAGTAACAGGGTGGGAGGCAGACTAAAAAAGTGGCTCCTGGCCCAGCACAGTGGCTCACACCTGTAATCCCAGCACTTTGGGAGGCCGAGGCAGGTGGACCATTTGAGGTCAGGAGTTCGAGACTAGCCTGGTTAACATGGTGAAACCCCATCTCTACTAAAAATACAAAACTTAGCTGGGCATAATGGTGGGCACCTGTAATCCCAGCTACTTGGGAGGCTGAGGCAGGAGAATCGCTTGAACCCGGGAGGTGGAGGTTGAGGTGAGCCAAGATTGCACCACTGCAGTCCAGCCTGGGTGACAAAGAGAGACTCCATCTCAAAAAAAAAAAAAAAAAAAAAAAAAGGTTGGGTGATGGCTCATGCCTGTAATCCCAGCACTTGGGGAGGCCAAGGTGGGCAGATCACCTGAGGCTGGGAGTTTGAGACCAGCCTGACCAACATGGAGAAACCCTGTCCCTACTAAAAATACAAAATTAGCTAGGCGTGGTGGCACATACCTGTAATCCCAGCTACTTCGAAGGCTGAGGCAGGAGAAACGCTTGAACCTGGGAGGCAGAGGTTGCGGTGAGCTGAGAGTGCACCACTGCACTCCAGCCTGGGCAACAAGAGCGAAACTCGGTCTCAAAAAAAAAAAAAGTGGCTCCTAAATTGGGATAGCTCAGAATCACTCATGAGTTTTTTAAAAAAAGAGGTTTCCAAGACATAACTCCGGGGTCCTGATGCGGTAAGTCGAGGAAGGGCCAAGCACCTGTATTTGCTCACGTGCCCTCCCCCAGCTGGAACACTTTCTGGTCTAAGTATTGTTCCTCTAGTCCCAAGGACCAGGCCTGGGCCAGCTGACACCCTGACCAGCTCAGCTATTCTCAGGCCTGGGGCAAAAGTCTGTCCACTTCACACCTGCTGTAGTAAAGGAGGGGATGTACCCACCCCAGAACACTCCTGGAGCTGTAAGCGGTGAGTCACACGAAAGCTCAGATGGAATCACTGAAGACCAGAGAGGGGAAGGGAGTGCCCCAGAATCACAGCAGACAGAGGGAGACTTGAGCTCGGGCCTTCCCATTCCCTTCTAGGATCTGCCTGTGTCACGGGCAGAGGAACAGACTGCCTTCACAAACTCCTGGACAACAGATGGTGACCCATGGTTTTGGGGCAGTCTCTCTCAGAACACCCTCTTTGACCCTGATGGGCCTGGCTTCCTCTGGGCACCAAGGAAACACCTGATGGGCTGAGCTTGTGGGCTTGGCAGGTGCATAACTCAATGCTTTGCAGATGGTACCCGTGAGAAGTTGAACCTTCATCTCACAAGCCAATGGCTTTAAGTCCCCAGCTGTTCTTCATCCAGCCGACAAGGAGTTTAAAGCACCTACTACGTGCCAGGCACCACGCTAGGGTGTTGCACCGGGCAGATGGGCTGTGCTGTCCGGCAGGTTTGCTGCCTTGTGTGTGCCTTCCAGCGGGCCTGGAGTCACATCAAGAGAACCTCCCAGCTTTGGCCTCTGCCCGCTGAGAGCTTGCACTCACACATGCAGGCCCTGATAGGGAAAGGAAGCTTCCCTGAGTCACACAGTGAGGGAGCAGCAGAACCAGGACAAGGGCCTGGTTCTCCTGATCCTCTCCAAGGTGACACCCCCGTTCCTCCCTGAAAACATCAGGCCTGGTTGGGCGGCCAGGAGGAGGGTGAGTGAGTGATCAGCCATATAACTGCCTCCCCCGGCTCTCTCTCACCCTGTACAAGTTGCTAAACCTCTCCGTGCCTCTCAGCCACCTCACAGGGATGAGAGAATTCATTACAGTCATGCCAGACAGCTTTTATCCAATGTTTAATTTTGCAAGTGCTGGTACATGTTTATTTAAACATGTTATTAAACACATAGAAGCACTATAAAGTGGAGAGTCCTCTGATCATTCTCATTTTCCAGAAGAGGAAACTGAGGCACAGAGAGAGAGCAAGTAATACGGTGGTAAGGGACACAGCTGGGACCCTGGCCCAGGCAGGATGGGGGTGGGGCTGCCTCTGTACCAGAGGCCACACAGTCATCGGAGTGTGCAAGGTCCGAGTTTGAGTTCATGGTCAGTATTTAGTAGTTGTTACCTTAGACAATAGCACAGTGATGTTCTAAGTTACATAATGAAAGTAGGAGCGTACTCTGTGGAAGAGAGATCCAAGTACTAGGTGGGGAAGTGAGGCTGGGGGGAGGAAGGGGAGAGGTGGTCTCCAGGGCCCGAGATATGCTGGAATACGAAGGTGCTTTGAAGAGCTCAGAAAGGCATCACAACCTGCTGAGGTTCTTGGCACACAAGCTGGCGCAAAGAGCCATCTGGTCTACCACCTGCCTGGTGAGATGGGGCCGGGTTATTGAAGGTGGCTTTCCATTCATTCATGCCACAAACCTGCACGCTGGTTTCCTGGCTCATGGCCTTGGTGTTCTCTGCTGTGCCTGGGTGGAGGCTGGGGTGTAGGGGGTGCCGTTCCTGAGGCTTGCTGGGGCATGGCTGGCTGCCCCTTTCCAGCGGCTGTATGGGCCTCCCAGCGGGCATGAGCCAGCAGGCCTCTGGGAAACTCAAGTGCAGGCAGGGGACGTCTGGGGCCCATGGTGGAGACTTCCAGTCCCCCGCCCCAGCTTCGTCTTCCCACAGGAGTAAGGGCAGAGGCCCTGGACTCCACCCAGGTTGGGCCTGAGTATAAGGATACTGGCTTCCCTGGGGCAGGGAAAATGGGCAGAGGGTAAAGTTTAAAAGGAGAGGTATCTGGCTGGGACATCTCTAGGCAGCATCAGGCTCACGAGGGACACCATGTCAGGATGCTATCAGCTGAGTCTTATTTCTGGGCTGAGAAAGGGGAGCCCAGGACATGGAGTGTGGGTGGCTGGGGCTGGGGTTTGCAGAGGTGATGTGGAGGAGGCCCCTGCTTTGTAGCCATTTGCTCCTGGCCTGATCCCAGTGCTTCGAGCCCCGCCATTTGGGGAGATTCCTCTGGGCCCTGTTGTATCTTTGGTTTTCAAGAAGATGCCAAAGGTCTGCCAACAGATCTGGAAAGGGCAGCGTCCTCACAGAAGCAGAGTCTGTGGATCCATCCAAACTCAGCTTCTCCTCCTGTTGGCTGAGGGAGGGAGGGCACTGTGTAGGCTGGGAGGCTTGGGGAACAATGGGGCCATCTCTAAGACACAGGAGTCTCCAGGGTTGGGTGTGTCCAGAAGGCCCTGGCCGCAGAAGCCGGAATTAGAGGGTGCTGCCTAGCCCAGAGCCGGTCCTGTTGGTGGGTGGGCCTCTGTTGGTAACCCCGGGGGTGGAGATGGAAGCACTCATTCAACCCCAGACCATATGCAGGCGGTCAAGACCCTGGACAGCTCCAAGCTGGTTCCCAGACTCTCTTGGGGGCAAAAAAAGAAAAAAAAAAAAAAAAAAAAAAAAAAAAAGGAAGCTGCCAGCATCTTGTGCAACCCATCCTAAGAAGCCCTGAAGTGCAGCTCAGAGGAGGTGAGATTCTCTGGAAGAGAAATGAGGGCAGAGGTCTAAGACCCTTCGGCCCAGGGTGGATGCCAGAGAGGTCAGAGCTGAGGTCCATAAGCCAATCAATGGGCAAGAAGGAAACTGAACCAATACGGCCAGGGAGTGGGGAGCCTTTCTGCAGTCCTAGGGTGGCTCCATCATTAACTCTAGTATGACCCAGGACGTCAGCTTCCCCAGCCAGAACACAGACGGAGTGGTCTCCGGGTGAAGTGACTGCACACACATCCTGGTCTGCCCTACTGTCCCGCTGTCACTACAAATGCCACCTCTTTGTACTCTCAGAAGTGCTCTGGTTTGGACACAAAACCTCTCTCTGGGTATCCTTTCCATTCAAAGTGTGCTGATGATCTCCTCCTGTTTCAACTTTTAGCAAGGAAGGCTTTTAGCCAGGACCAAGGAGAGGCCCTATGGATGGGTCCGTCACCCCCAGCGCTACTTCCCATTCTCCAGCCAGGCCTGCTGAGGGCAGCCCACTCTCCCTTCTTCCCACAAGGCACTGTGGGATGTCTAGAGGAACGAGTGGCCAAGACCTCTTGCTGATCCCTATCCTCCTCTTCCTCCTTACTAATTAAACTGCTAATTTGAGCTGGACTCGCCTAAATAGTACATTTGCAGCTGCCCTTGAAGCTAGGACCACATTCTAGGCAGTGGACTGTGAGTGGAGTCGAAGTGTTCCATGGTGAACCACTCTCTTATAAGGAATGGGCATGCATGATCCTTGCCAGCTAGGATGCAGATGTGATGGTTGGAGTGGGAGCAGCCACTTTGGTCCCAGAAATGAAACTACAAGTGACGATGACAGAGCCACCCTACCAGCCTTGGACCACTGAATTCTTGCTGCTTGTGAAAGAGAAATGAACTTCAATCTTATTTAAACCGCCATTCTTCAACTGCTTGTCCTACCTAATACAGATGAGAGGCTTCTCACTCAGAGGAGCAGATTACACACAGGGGAGGGAGGAGCCTGGCACAATCTGGAGGTACTCTGGGCAGATGGGGAAGGGAGGAGGAGCAGGAATACAACTTCCTCCTCCCCTGCAATCTGTCCCTGACATGCCCAATTTTCTTTTTCCCATCCTGGCACCACAACCCCACCCCAGCCATCCCTACACTCTGCACATGCCACACGCAGTGGAGACACCACTATTTCTGCCATCTATCACACCTGAAAGCCGCTGTGGCCTTCTAAGTTCCATACACCCTTCCTTCCTAGAAGGCCACTCTGACTGTCTGATTCTCTGAGTTCTGCATGCATGCACTGTTCCTCTCTGGGATTGTCAGGACCAGAGTGAACCACAGTGAACCACATTGCCAGCCAGGCCTGCGCTTCCAAAGGCACAGCTCAGGCTCCAGCTACCCCACACCCTCCTCTGAGTGGAGCACACAGTAGGACCGCAGCATGTGCTTATAGACAGGGCACACTGCCTGCCTCCGCCTGCCCCTTCCTGGGTGTCCCAGAGTCTCAGCGTGTCAGCTGAGCGAGTCTGGAACTGCAGCCCACTGAGGTGCTTATGGCATTTCGGGGCCATGCTGCAAGCAGCCAGGCCAGGATGCTCCAATGTCCGGAGCAGCATAAGCCAGGGCAGGCAGAGAGCGCCAAGGGCTGTTCCAGGTGCCTGTGATCTCCACGCAGAGAGCAGCAAGGCTCTGATACTGGAGCATGGGTGGCTCTCCCGCACTCCGACTCTGGGCAGATGCATGGCCCCTGTCTGCCTCTATTTCCTGAGCGCGGCAGCACCATTGATGCCCATCACTCAGGGCTGTGGTGTTATGGAGAGGCTGCATCTAGAAGGTGCTCAGTAAATGCGTCCTTCTCCTCCCATGCCTTCCCCCACTCCTCCCTCCTGCACGCTCTGGCAGAGAAGCAGCTCCTTGAGCTCTGGGCCACGTCTCTCCAGATCAAATCACTGCTATGAAACAGCAACGGCCCTGTCTGCTAATTCCCCTCTGGCTCCCATGCCCCATGCCGGCTGCCTGTACCCCAGCCCCTGCAGATCCTCCTTTTCTCCCCAACTCTCCTTCCTCCCCCCTCACTCTCCATGGCTGCCGTCAAGCCAGACCTTGGCGTCGGCCTCCTCCCCAGGCCCTCCAGTTTCCCCATACACTCTCTGACCCACTTTGGCTGCTGGCTTCACAGTTTCCCTGACTGGGGCTGGGGGAGCACGGCTGCAGCCCTGGCTGTGAGTCACTGGGGCTGCGTCTGCAGGGGGAGGGGATGGCTACAACAGGCTTGCAGCCCCCAGGGGTCATCACTCAACATGTATGCACAGTGATGCATATGCCTGTGTGTGCAGAATGTGGGCATCCTTGCACACGCGGGGGTCCTGGGGATCACACATGTGCAGGCACGTAGCTGGGCCAGCCTGGGGCATGCAAACATGCGTGCACACACAGACACACTCCCACATCCAGCAGCAGCAAAGAAGACAGCTGAGGCTCTGGAGAGAGGATGGGGGAGAAAGACTTGGTGGCAACTGCCCAGAGGGCTTGCCGGGCACATGTCAGGGTCCCAAGACGGCTTCTGACCTTACCTAGGCCATCATCTCACTAGATGCTGCATAAGCCCCTGGAGCCTGGGCCTCCACAGCACATGGCATGATGACCCTGGAGGGAAACCTGGAGGTAGCTCAAGCCAAGGCTGGATTGCAGGGTACGTAGGACCTCTGGGTAGGCAGGACCTCAGCGTGGGCAGGGGACTGGAGCAGGGGCAGCTGAGAGGGCTCCTGGCTTCCCATTCACTTACTCAGAGACCCTTGCCCCCGACTCACTGAGGAGGAGCACAGAGAGCTTACAGGACTTGCCTCTGTGTGCACAACTGGTGAGCAATGGCGTCCACAGTTAAACCTGGGCCTGGGAAAGTTCCCTCCCACCAGGAGCCAAAGAGCAGGTCAGAGACCAGGGATCAGAGGCCAGAGTTCAAAGGCAGGTGGAGAGGCAGCGTTCAGGAGCCCTGGCCAGAGGGAGGAGGGATCTTCGGGACCTGCCAGTGGGAGAGGCCAGAGGCTGGGCATCTGCAGCCACACCCTCTGTCTGCTAATTAAGTTACAGGAATCTCAGGATATAAATTACAGGAGGAAATTAAAAGACAAATGGAGATCTAGGAGCAGAAGCCTGATCCCTGCAGCCTGGCCTGCCTCCAAGAGGCGGCGGATTGCTGAGCGGGGGGAAGGGCAGGAGACCCAGGTGCTGGGGAGGGGAACGGATTAGCTCTCTTCTCATCCAGGGCGGCTCACAGGGTGACTCAGTCCAGGCTGGGCTTGGGCAGTCCCGGGTGTGTGTGGAGGGAGACAGGATGGAGGCAGGGGCCGCCCTTGTGCTGGGCTCCTGTGAGGAGCAGAAGCCAGGTATGGGGTGGAAGAGGAAGAACCCTGGCTGACGGAAGGGACGCCTCTGGTGGATGCTCCAGAATGGGCTGTGGCTCATCTCATAAATGCCAGCATGCAACCCTGTGAATACCACCAGGACAAGGTCTAAGGCCTGGCAACTAGCAGGCACCAACCAGCTACTTGGCAAATGAATAAAACATGTAGTGAGCACCAACCCAAAGGCAGCAGTGACCACCATGGGCAAGAGATGGCTCAGGTGTTGGCTGCTACCTTCCTAATGACAAGGAACAGACTTAGCTGGTGTAGTCCCCTTCTCCTTTGCCTCTAGCCTACTTCCTGGTTTCCTGCCTGAGATACAAATGCAATGGCCGGAGGTGCGGCCACCATTCTGAGGCCATGAGGACAAATGCCCAAAGCAGCAGAGCAGGAAGCTATAAGGAACCTGGGCCATTGACAACCCCCTCAGGCTGTGTACCAGCCCCACTGCCACCCTCTTTGCATGAGAAAAATGACCCCCAGGTGGAGTTCAACCACACAGTGTTCAGATTTGTCCTGTGCAGCCAAATTCAGTCCCTAGCTAACATAGCATAAACTAATACTGAATCATTTTATTAGAAAGTTACTGTCACTTTAATACTCTTGATTACAACAAAAAGAAAGTCTCAGATCGGGGTGGTGAGTCTGGAACACCTCTGCACACTTACTGCTCTCCCTTTTTTAATAAAGCAATAGCCGGCCTTGGGCTCAGAGCCTCCCCCCGGGCTATCACATCCAACTAGAATTTAATAACATTGTTTTGTTTCCACTGAATTTACTTTTATGATTATGAATTCTATTTATGGCAAGAGAGGCTTGTTTTCCATTTGTAGTGGTGCTATAAAGCTTCTCTTTTAAATAAAAGTATTTAAATTTTTAAAAAGTGAATGGATTTAGAGGAAGGCAGTAGTCTTGAAGTTGGAGAGGGTGTGTGTGGGGGGAAACACGGCTCTGCTGGGGATGTTGCCCAGTCCTGCACTGCAGCCTGAGGGACAGTCTGTCCCGGGCAGGAGGAGTGGGCAGGGCCAGGGTAGTTAAGCCTGGCCCCTCAGAATGCTAGGGGCTGAGTCTCTGCTGTGAGAGAGTTTGTTCAGCCTGGAGGCAGGAGATGGGTTTCCCTTGGGGCTGGGCAATCTCTAGAAGTTGTGGCCTCAGAAGAGCAGGCTGGTCAACTGGGCAATGAGCAGTGATTTGAAATTGTCCTGGTCACTGAGCCACTAACTCAATGTCCCAGCTTCCTTCCAGCCCGCCAGTGTGAGGCAAGACTTCAAATGCAGGGGGCTCCGGGAGCCGGCATGACCTTTTGCTGATTAGCTCAGGCTGTTTGCTCAGCAGCCGCCAGCCGATCTCTGGACGGCGGCTCAACATGCCAGCCACAGCTGCCTGTCACCCTCTGGCAGATAAATAACTGTTCCTGGAGAGGTGGGGGAGGGGAGCCGGGCGTGCCGCGGAGCGAGGGGAGCGGCGGTATGCAAGGTGCGGGGATTGGCGGGGTGGCCTTGGGTGAGTCACTGGGATGTCAGCTCTGCAGTTCAGCAGCACCTCTGCGGGCAAGAGCATCACCCCCACTCCCCAGGGCGGGAAACCAAGACCTACAGCGGGGAAGGGGCTTGCAGAGAGGGTCTGTGCTCACCTCCCTCAGCTCCCAGGCTCTGCTGTCTTGAACAGGCTGGCCCACATCTGGCCTCTGTCCCTGGTGCTGAAAGAGTCCCGCCAATGTCACCCAGGGTCACAGGACACCAGAGAGCCCCTTTCTAGACTCTCAATCACTGCTTGGATAAAAGCAACTTCTAGGGACCATGCTTTGAAAGCAGGAAGTGGAGGAGGAGCGGGGCAGGGGCCTGGGAAGCTGGGAACCTTGAATTCGCTGAGTGACAAAAGGACGTCCCTAGAAGGGATCTCGGGAACAATGAGTTCCGCCCCCAGGTTCCTGAGGAAGATTCAGCCGTGCGGCTGCCTCCACCATCAGACCGCCCAGGAGCCAGGCCCATCTGTCTTGACACCTGCCTTCTGAGGTGGGGCCGGGCTGGGAAGCGTCCCATCTACTCATTCAACAAACATTTATGCACTGTCTCCCATCTGCCGGGCTCTGAGGCTCGCGGCCGCGCAGAGCCAGCAGCCTGGGGCTGAGAGCGCAAGAGAAGACGGAGTTTTCATGCCTGGCGAGGACTCCGGAGGCTACGGGGCTGGGGCGATCCCACTCAGGCTGCGCTGAGCCTGGAGGAGCCTGAACTTGGGCTGGAATGGAAGGACAGGTATCTCTGGGAGCAAGGAAAGACTAACATGTGTGGAACATCCATGTTCCAGAGATCGCTGAGTTCCCATTCCATGCTCAGGGCAATATCCAGCACTGCTGAATGAGCACCTACTTGAAGCCAGGCTGTCTACACAGCCCACTGAACGCTTCCCTCCCAGGAGGGGCCTTATTGTCCTCATTTTATAGCAAAACAGGGAGGTGAGAGGTAGAAAATGACTCCCAGCATTTCACACTCAAAACCCAGCAGGGCAGAGGTAGGCTGACTTTTTAAAAGGAAAGAAAGGCTGGCCGTGGTGGCTCATGCCTGTAATCCCAGCATTTTGGGAGGCCGACGCAGGTGGATCACTTGAGGTCAGGAGTTTGAGATCAGCCGGGCCAACATAGCGAAAACTCGTCTCTACTGAAAATATAAAAATTAGCCAGGCCCAGCTACTTGGGAGGCTGAGGCAGGAGAATCGCTTAAAAATTGGAAGCAGAGGTTGCAGTGAGGCAAGATCATGCCACTGCACTCCAGCCTGGGCAACAGGGTGAGACTCCGTTTCAAAAAAAGAAAAGCAAAAGATAAACTTGGGGTACAGGGTATTCCAGGCAAAGGGACTCCCACATGCAAAGACAGAGAGGGAAAGCCTGTGGCTACCGCCGGACATATCGGGCAAAGCCCAGCCCTAGCCTCCCGATCACCGTCCCATCCCCAGCGGCTGTGCGATGGGCTGGGGTGAGCACAGCCCAGTCTGCCGGCCTCACCCTAACAGTGTGCAGTCTGCCACAGCCCTGGGCCTCTGTGGTGGTCTGTGTGCTGCAATGTGGGTCTCAGTCTGGAGGCCATGGGGCTCTTGGCTCCTGGCATGGTCTGAGCTGCTGTCTCCTCCCCCAGACTTCCGTGTCTTCCCAAGAGCTCCCAGCCCAGGGAAGCCCCCATCAAGAGAGGGTCTGTGGGGACACTGTCACATTTCAGGTGGGGACAGTGTCACCCACAGAGGGGCAGGGGCAGGCCACTGTCGCAGGGCTTTGCTCTGGTAGGGGATCAGCACAGATTGGTTGAATACATGAAGAACTAAAAACTGGGATTTCTTTTCTGAGTATTCTCTCTCTCTCTCTCTCACTCTCTCTCTTTCTCCCTCTCTCGCTCTCGCTCTCTCTTCAAGGTTTTTTTTTCTGTGTCTCTCTGAGCCTCTGCCTGTCTCCTCCTCTTTCTGGAAGTCTATATTTTCTGGGTCTCTCTGTTCCTCTCGCCTCTCCTTCTCCCCTTCCCACCCTCCCTGCCCTTCCCTCCCCTCCTCTGGCCTTGGGATGTTCAGGACACAGGCTGAGTCGGGGTCCCACAGGCTGGCTTCAGTGGCACCTGCCCCCACCCACCCCTGGGCAGCAGACCCACCCCAGGTTCATTCCCACATTTCCACTTTCTAGGCCAACCGACCAGACCCACATGGAGCACAGCGTCTGCACACGAGGAGGACTTCACTCCACTCAGGAGGTGCAGCCGGGCCCAGGCCTCTCACTGTGTAGCCCCCTAGGAGCCTGGTCCACAGATTCCCAGGGGCAGGGGGATCTTTTCTGAAATACAGAGGTGGTATTGAGGTCAGCAGGGCTTGGAGGGACCCTGTTGGGAAGGAGGAGAATAGCCCATTGGGGAGGAGGAAGACCACAGATGGGGCCAGGCAGGGCTGGCGTCTGACGCCCTGCTGATCCTGGCTCAGGCGGGGCAGCCCACTATGCCACAGGGAGCTCGAGTCTGGGGCCTCGCCCCTGCTTTGTGAAGATTTTGTCTCGGGAGTGAGTCCATTCCCTTCTCTGGGCTTCGAGTTCCTCATCTATACAACAAGAAAGGTGGGTTCATGATCCCGAAGGTTCCTTCTAGCCCTAGTATTCTAGAAGCCCAAGGCAGCAGACCAGGACAGAGCTAACAGCAGCAGTGGAGCAGCCTGACCTGGGGACCCCACTTCCTGCCAGCCTTTGCAGGAAGGAAGGAGAAAGACATGGAGAAATGAACACTGGACTGTGACTTAGAGGAGACCTATTCCCCCAATCTGACTCTGAATCACTATGTGGTCCCCTGGGCCTCAGTTTCCCCACCTGTAACATGAGACAGCTCCAGTGGATGAGACTTGAGGGCCTCCCAAATTGGAGATGCTACAAGGTGTTGGCAGGGCCAGTGCTGTGCATTGAACCCCTCCTTACCAAGTCCTGGTGAGGCTTTTGAATAATGCCATAGTGGCAGGGGTGAAGGGGCAGGACAGAGCCCGGGAAACAAGGTCCTCTGGGATCCCTCCCCAGAGCCCAGTCCAACTTGCCTTCCTGAGAAGCCTCCCTCTAAAGCTGCAGAGAGGTCTGGGGAACCATCTGACCATCAGCAGAAAAAGGCATGCCTTGGGAGGTTCTAGATGGAGTGTCTGTCCCCCATGTAATGAAAAAGAGAACCCAAAAATTCCAAGATGCCTTCCTCTTGTGGTCCACTGGAATTGGCAGAACATAGGCATTACAACCACTTTAAATAAACTCAATATACAGAACACTTTAATATGAAAGACAATCTATTTATTGAGGAAACCCACAGCCTAAAATCCAGACTTTTCAGTGTACTGTGTCACTTAACAATAGCGCCTCCTTCTGGTCAAGTGAGATATTACAACCCAGCTCTATTAGACCAAGAAACTACATAACAGGACCTGCTAAGTTTGAAAACTGCTGAGTCAGAGTCCCAGAACTGGGTAAAGTACAGTTGTCCAAATCCAAAGTATAGCTGCCCAAAAAGGACATATCTGCTATTTCTGAAAAAAGCTGCAGAAAAAACTTGTCCAGCTACCTTCCCACAGCAGGATGAAACTCAGAAAAGACACAGCACAACTGGATCACTAGAAGATCTGGCAAGCCATTAGGATGGAGACCTCCACCCCTCTAATCACCTAGGTATTCAATTCAACAATTTGTATGTATTTTTCCAGATAGAGAACCTGGGTCAAATATATAGTGTAAGTAAATATTAACCTATGTGACCTATGCCATGTTATTCATATAGTGGTTTTACACTCAAATGCTGGACCATATCTGTTCACAAAAGTGGTGAAAGATAAAGCCTCCTTTAATCCTCAGAGCTGCTCCTGTCTTGTCAGGGAAGGATAATGGGTATACCCTGAGTATGGCCACACCTACTTAGACCATTTCAGGGTCCCCTGGCAGCCCCAGGCTCCTCTTGTCCAATTCTGAGGCAGTCCCTGCAGCCTCTGTCCACTCTCTTCATCTCAGGGCGGCACTGTCGAACAAGAGTCAATCCCTGAGGAGCGTTTATTTCTGCAGGACACCTGGTTCTGTCTCCATCTCCTTCCAGGCACACCTACTCACAGGTCATTAGGAATTATCCCCATCCCCCTTCCCCGCAACCCTTGCAGACAGCATGATGAACAAAAGCATACCTTACTTGTATGTCAGGGCCCGCCAACGACCTGGTGCACCAGAGAAGAAGAGGCTGGAGGATTCTTCCCTGCCAGGCTCATGGACATGTTCACCTCATTCCAGCACACAGAAGGACAGCCTGGGTCCGGACAAACTGCAGGACAAATGGTCGCCAAGGCAGCCGCACCTGCACAGAGACAGAGGGGAGGAAGGTGAGGAGGGAGGAGCACTGCCTCCTACAGCCATCTCAGCTGCTGGAAGACCCCATCTGCCAGAGCCACCAGCCGTTGGTCACATGTGCACCGGACTGCTGGTACGTCACACACCTCAAGAACAAATCGGAGAAGCTAGGGACTTCCTGACACACAGAGCAGGCTGATACATGAGCCATGTGCCAGCTGGGACAGAGGGGAGAGGAGCCAACAGCAGATGCAAGATGTGAGCTGAACTGCAGAGCGAGGGAGTAGCCAGACCTGGGGTCACTGCAGCCAGTTCCAACTCCAGTCACTCAGCGGTGGCCTGGGTGTTTGGGGTGAAGGCCCACCTGTGGTGCTGCAGCCCTGGAGGCTCTGGGGCCATTGGGTCTGTGGGACCCTTCCAGGCACATCACATCAAACATCCCTTCACAAGGTGAAGGCAGAAGGTTGGAATAATGAGGAAAAGACCCTGGGCATGCTCACCAGAACTGCTACATCCCCAGCAGGGCCCTCTCCCCGGCACCTTCCACCCCAGCTGCAAAGTGCCAGGCCAGGCCAACCACTGAGAAGGAAACTAAGTCAGGAGGCAGAAGCCTCAAGCCAAAGCCCTGCTCTGTGCCAGTCTGCTGAGCGAGAGACCTTGGGCTGATCAGTGAACTATGCTGACTACAGGTTAGGTCATCCGTCCAGCCACCGTACCAATCCCAGGAAGCTCTGAATACCCAGCACTGGTGCAGAGGACTCTCCAGGCGTCATCTCATCTCACCAGCACACTTGCTTCCTTCATCACAATGCGGCACCTTATCCCATTTTGCAGACAGGGAAACTGAGGCTGAGAAGGGAGGCTGTCCTACCAGGGTTGCACAGCTGGGGTGTGGTGCAGAGCCCAGCTCCAGGAAGGACGCCTTTGCACCTGGAGGGCAGGAGAGGAAGCGCTGTGGGGTGCAGGGACCAGAACAGGTGGCATCTGCAGGACAAACAGGGGTTCTGGGTGCAAAGGGCTTGGTGTGGAGGTTGCAGGGGCCGTGCTGGGCTCTGCCACACCTGTGCCCCTGGAGGCTGAGGGAGCCTCAGAAGACCCCGGTGGGGACCAGGAGGGGCCCCCTGGTCTGTCTGCCCATACCCCGCCCCCACAGCTCCAGGACCAGAGCAAGTGCTAGAAGGCGAGCAGGAACCTGTCGCTGGCAGAAGTGTGTGTGTGTGTGTGTGCGTGTGTGTGCACACACAGATGAGTGAGTGGCATGTAATTACCTAAAATTGTGGGTTAGAAGCAGATGTAAATAACCAAAAAATACATAGGGAAGTGGGGGGATGCTCATCAGTTAGAGATAATTACTTAACCACTAATTGAAATAATGGTGTGTATTTGAATATGCTAATGAGGCTGAACCTGTGCTCGAAAAGGTAACTGAAATAAAATAGGAGGAGGATTCCAAGTCCACATCCTCTCTGCCCCAGGCCTTTGCCCTGTGGGTCTCCCTGCTGTCTACCCAGCCCATGCCCACTTCCTTTGCTTGGTCCTGCCCGAGGCCCCTCCCAGGGCACCCATCAGCCCCAGGGTTGTCCCACTTCCTGCACTGGGAGGGCAAATGCGGGGGTACAGGGCGTTTGTCCAGCAGCCTCCGGCGAAGCCCCAGGGGAGACGCAGGAATGCATGCTTGTGGAGTGTCTACGGTATACCCAGCCCAGCTCTGCAAAGTGTTCCATGTTACAGACTAGGAGACAAGAGGGTGCGGCCAGCCTGCAGTCACGTGGAGGGGTCGGGCCAGGACGTGGGTTTCCAGCTACTCTTGGACTTTCCAGCAAAGCCATCTAAAGGAGGAACAGCCAGGCCTTGTGGAACCACTTTGTCCTTATGAGCAGAGGTCCAGAGAGCAGGAGCTCATAAGGACATGGAGCGGGCTCTGCGTGTTCTCACACGTGTGTGCTGGGCACGGTGTGCAGGTCAGGGTACCTGCCCTGGGCTTTCACTGTCCCTTAGCATCACCAGCAGACTGAGTGTACACATGTACACACATACACACATATATACACATACACACATGTTGCACATGTGCACACATACACATGAACTCATACGCGCATTGCACACACAGAGGCACACACACTTATCACTCTCCACAAAGGCCCACTCAGCCACATCCAGGCCCAGGCATCCAACGCACCCCCTCTGACACAGCCTGAGCTTTAACCCAACATCCTCCCTGGCATCTGCCAACGCAAGGCACCTGAGGGGCTAAACACAAGGCAGGATGCAGGGGCCCACTCATCCACCAGCTAGAAGCCAGCCAGGCCTGGAGGGGGGTCTCTCTGGGGCTGTGTACTTTACCGGAGTGAAGGTGATTAGACAAATTCATGGAGGCCTTTGTACTGCTGCTAGAAATCCATGCTTCTGAGCAGCCAGCATTGATCAGGGATTCGTGGGATCGCTGGTGATCTGATATGCAGCAGCTGCTGGCCCAGGGGCTGCACTGGGAAGGCGGGTGTGGGGGGCACACCCAGATTTGCATGTCATGGAGATTCAGGGTGGTGTGGTTGGCAGCAGTGCACAGTGGGACTTGGAGGATGTGGGGCTGCTGGGTTTTGAGGAGGTGACGGCTCCTGTCCATGCATGTGGTCCATGCTGGCTCTGAGGAGGAGCCCAGAGGTAGGCTATGCTGGCAGCTGAGCAGCATCACCAAGGTCAAGGCTGCTGTGACCTTGACAAGCCCCTGAAATGCTATGCCTCACTTTCCCCCACTGTAGAATGAGGACAATGGTGACCATCCCTTTGTCAGTGTGCAGGCTCACAGCTCAATCTTGTCAGGAACCACAGGCCAGGGAGACTCAGAGACCACTGGGCTGGAGGGGTCAGAGCTAGGAACCTGCCCTGGAAAATACACAGGCAGTTTTGTCTGTGATATTCAGGGCTTCATCAGCCCTCCCTGAAGACAATCCTGAGACACCAAGGCTCTACTTTTACACAAGGGCAAAGAAACTGTGCAGGATGTTGTGGACGGGAAACTGAGGCCCAAAGCCATCCACTGAATTGCCATGAGGCAGAAAAGGCAGGGGCCCAGAGAGACAGCAGTCCTTAGAGGCTAGGCTAAACTGAGGCTCCGAGGGGCCTATCACACAGATACAAGGTGAGGCTGTGAGGCCTCCCTTCTGAGGTGTTCACTGTGTGCCATCGGAAGGGGGGGGCCCAGCGGTGCCCTTGGGCAGGCAGTGGTGGCTGCCGCGCCGGACTCACTCCCCTGGCACCGACAGTTGGGGGGAACTCCTCCTCCTCCTTCCAGGACGAGGAACAACTCATCAACTTGCAAATGTCCGGGTGAGAGGGTTGGAAAAATGAAGGCGCCCAAACTTGACATTTGCATTTCAAACACTTATATCAGCAAAACAAATAACAGTAATTATACCATTTGCATATTTTGTGCGATGATTGTTTAGCGAGGTGAGGAGGAGGGGCGCCTGCTGATGCCAGCAGCCCAGCCTCCCGCACAGCTGTGCCGCCCCGCCCAGGGTCCCCGCCACCCTGCACCTCCTTGCTGCCCACCCCTGGGCCCTGTGGGTGCCTCCTGTGATGTGCAGCCTTTGGGCTGGGCTGTACCCCCCTGTGAGCTCTGCCCTCTGGCCACTGGGTGCCCCTCTGTTCTCCAACACGCCCTCCCCTCGCAGCAGGCCCCCACCTCGGCCTCTGCACTTGCATGTGCCCCCCACCCTAGGAGCCTCTTGCACACCCACCCAGGCTCTGGCTTCTCCGTTCAGGGCCCATTCTCAGTGTCCCTGCCTCCACATTCTGATGGGGACATGCAGGGCTGACCTCTCCCCCAGCCAGGAGCTCTCCATGAGGGTCCAAGTTGACCTTGAGCCTCGGTGGACAGGGCTGACCGTTGGTGCGGGGCCTGCCCAGCCCACAGCCAGCATAGAGCAGGCCCTCAGTGGGCAGGGGACTTTCCCACTCAAGTGCCTGCTGCCCACTAGGTGCCAGGCACCTGGCTGGGGAGGGGTGCCCAGACCTGGCACTGACCTCGCAGGGGTAATGTGATGTGGGGTCTCAGAGTGAGGGGGACGGAACTTGAGAGCAGGGGCAGTGGGTGAGCTGACTGCACACCCCAGGCCACACTCAGGACCCCAAGCCAAACCCCTCCCAGTATTGCTGCAGGTGGAGCCTCCTGGAGTGGGGAGGAGCCCAGACCCACTGACACACATGGGTTTGAGTGTGTATAACCATGTGTTTACGGAAGGTTTGGCTGTGTGTGAGCACGTGTGTGCATGCATGTGTGCCTGTGTGTGTGCATGTGTGTGTGCATGTGTACATACAACTGTGTGTGCATGTGTGTGTAAATCATATGTGCACACAACTGTGTGGGCATGTGCGTGCAAGTGTGTGTGTGTGTGTATGTGTGGCATGGGTGCATGCATACATGTGCGTTGAGTGTGCGTGTGTGTGTGCATGCACATGCATGTGCGTGCATGCGTGGGGGTATGTGTATACATGTGTGCTTGTGTGTGCGCATGCATGTGAATGTGTGAATGCATGCATGCCTGTGTGTATTCTAGGTTCTCCAGGCAACTCTGGTCCTTTCATCTGGGTCAGGAAACAAGAGACCAGGTCTGCGGGTGCCCACTCCCCACAGCCCAGTTTTGGGGTGAGGAGGAGAAGAGTCCAGGCCCCCATCAGCGCTGGGAAAGGGGAGTAACCCCACCCAGCAGCCCACTCTCAGCTGGCAGGGTCCCCCACCCAGAGCTGCAGGCTCTGCTCTCCTGAATGGCAGTCCTAACAAGAACAACAGGGCTGTGCACCTGCTGTAAACACCAGGCCCTCCCGCGGGCTCTCTTGCAGAATCCTCCCCTAGTTCCACGAGGAGGTGGAAGCTCCAGCTCTATTAGCCCTGTTTACAGATGGGGAAACTGAGGCACACAGCAGTGACGCCTCTTGCCCAAGGTCACACAGAAGAGCCGGGATTTGTACTGAGCCCGCCCAACCCCTTGCTCTTTGCAGGACAAACCCCCCAGCACACACAGTCCTGGTGACGGCTCTTATAGGACAGGTGACCTCAGGACCCTCATTTCACAGACTGGGAAACCGAGTCTCACACACGACAAGACCTCCCCAAGGATATACTGGATGTGACCAAACTGGCCGAGAGTTCTTCGCTTTGGACTGAAACTCAGGCAGAGCCTGCAAGCAGGACTGTCCCTGTGGTAATTAGGGCTCCACAATCAGTCCCAGCTCCGGCTGCACAAGATGCCACCTCCCTGCTTCCTTTAATCTCCCCCGCTCAGCACTGAAGGAGGAAGCTGAGCCCAGAGACTTGGAAGTGCAAATGAGGCCCCATCCCCTGGTAAACTGCAAGCAGCAATTAACTCCTCACTTCATACCCCACAGCCCCACAAATTCCAGATGGGGTAAACAGTTAAATATGAAATATTAAGCCATAAAATAGCTGGATGAAAACAGAATTCAATACTTATCGGTTCTCAGGAGGGAGACAGGCTACCTAAGCTCAGAAGGAAGAGAATAAATTTTAAAAGAAAAAGGAGGCAGACTTGACCAAATAAAAATAAGAAAAGGAACAATAAAAAGTAACCCAAAGCTACACAGCAGAGAGGGGAAAATATTTGTGGTGAATGTGACAGACAAACTATAACTATCTTCATTATGTAAAGAACTCATTCAAAATGATTAGGGAAACATCAACAGCATATAAACAAATGGATAAAAGAACAAACACAAAACAGAAAATACAGGTTGTTAGGAGACATATGGCCCAAGGCTCAACCTCCCGTATAATCAGGGAAATGCAAATTTTTAGAAAATACAGTGAGACACCATGGGCTCATCAAAATAGACATGATCTAAAAAAATAAAAACACTAAACTAAAAATAAATCCCAGTGCAATGCAGTGCTGGCATGGTTACGGTGAAACTGGCACAATTCTTTTGGAAAGTCACTTGGCAACACGTATCAAACAGTCTTACCATGTGTGTAACTTACAGCACATGAGATCATGGAGCAATTAAAACTTTCCTTTGCAATCAAGAGCAACACAAGGATACTTGCTGCCACCACTTTGATTCAGCACAGTGCTAGTAATTGCAGCCATTGCAATAAGGCAAGAAAAAGAATAATTATAAGATTCAGAAAGAAAGAAATGAAGCATTAGCTAGTTACTGACGATGTGATTATGTATATAAAAAGTCCAAAAGAATGTGCATATTACCAAAATTAATAAAACATTAGCATAACATTCATGTTTAAATATAAAATGAATTTCTATACATCTGTAATGAATAGAAAATGAACATTTATGAAAAGTCAACACTTTCCAAATTGATTTATACATTCAAGGAAATCTCAATCAAAATCACAGTCCATATTTTTTTCTTTTTTTGGAACTTGACAAGCTAATTCTAAAATGTATATGGAAGAAAAAAAAAAAACACCAAGAATGCCCCTAAATAAAAAGAACAAGGTGGAGTGAGGGAGGGTCTTCTTCTGTCAGATAATGATAGTTAATCATAAAGCTGTGGTGACTGAGATATTGTTATTAGTATAAGATTAGACACATAAGCCCATGGAACAAACAGAAAAATGCAGAAACTGACCCATGAAACAGCCCTTAATATGAGAGAGGAGGCATAACTTTTCAATAAATTAAATGTATACTGGAAAAAATAAAATTGAACACCTGCCTCACCTCACATATAAAGTCAACTCCAGGCTGATTACAGACCTAAATGGGAAAAAAGAACTATACATTTTGAAAGACAAAGTAGATAAAAAGATAAAATATGTATATACAATGCAAATATATATTTGTGTATTGAGACAGGGTCTCACTCTGTTTTGCAAGGTGGAATGCAGTGGCATAATCACAGCTCACTGTAGCTCCAAACTTCTCAGCCTCAGGTGATCCTCCTACCCCAGTCTCCCAAGTAGCTAGGACTACAGGCATGCACAACCATGCCTCATTAATTTTTTGTAGAGAAGGGGTCTTGCTATGTTGCCCAGGCTGGTCTTGAACTCCTGGGCTCAAGCAGTTCTCCCACTTCAGCCTCCCAAAATGCTGGGATTACAGGCATGAGCTACTGCACTCAGCCAGAAAAAAATATATTGATGACGTAAAGACAGGGAAGAATTTCTTCCCACTCATGCAATAATATACTACTAAATATTACTACAAAAAAAAGAATTTCTGCTCTTAAAAATATACTATGAAAAGCTAGGCTGGGCAACATAATATGACACCGTGTCTACAAAAAAATTGTTTAAAAAATTAACCAGGCATGATGGAGTGCACCTGTAGTCCCAGCTACTCTGGAGGCTGAGGTGGGAGGATCACTTGAGCCAAGGAGGTCAAGGGTGCAGTGAGTCATGATCCAACCACTGCACTCTAGCCTGGGCAACAGATCAAGATTCTGTCTCTAAAATACATACACACACACACACACCATACAAAGTATTAAAACACCAGCCACAAGATGGTTATCTTCTGAGAGAATGTGATCTCATTCAGAATCTATAAACACCTCTTATGAATTAATAAGGAAAACTGACACCTCAGTCATAAAATGAGTAGAGATCTTAAAAAGGCATTTCACAAACGAGGACATCCACACGGCCAAAAAACCCGTGCTCAACTTCATTATTCATCAGGGAAATTCACATGAAAGCTTGGTAAGATACCAGGACACACCCGCCAGAGGCTTCAAGCGTCTCATAGGATCTTGAGCTGGGGAAGGCGGATGTGGAGCAAAGGGAACTCTTGTCTGCTGTTCTGAGGTCGCGAACCCTCACCACCACTTTGGGAAACAGCTGGCATGAAGCTGTGCATATCTGAGACCCGCAACTGTTCTCTGGGGTGTAAACCTCAGAAAGGGTCCCACATATGTGAAGCAGGAGATATGCAAGGGAGCGCATCACTGCCCCAAACTGGAAAAGACCCTTGATTCCCTCTTATGATGGAACACTCTTCAGTGATGAGAATAAACCAGCACCAGGCACAATGAATGGGTATGTCTAGTCTTGCAGTGTTGAACAGAAGAACAAGGTCAGAAGAGAATGTGGGAAGTAGAAAAGTTTCCTTTCTGGTTAAAGAATAATGATAATAAATGTTAGAAATAATAGTCTCTTTAAAAGACTAACTTTCTTCAAAGCCTTCTTGCTTTTTGCTGGTAGCTCTTTGTTAAGCCCTATCCTATGTAGCTGTTAGACATGCTCACAGGCACGTAGTACATTCTATGTCCTTGTGCTTCAACCAAGATACCTATTCTGGACGTGCTCACAGGCATGTCCCAGCTCACAGCCTATGCCCCTTCCTTATTTGGACTTCCTTTTTATTCTCCATTGCTCTTACCTATTCAGGAAAGTTTTATGTTATCAGCCAATCGTGTTCAGTTTTAGATTGTGAGGTCTGGCTCCAACCAACGGGAGATCAGACACAGCAGTAAGGACAACCCCAAATGTGGAAGGGATACATATGTCTGCTTTTCCTTTGTTTGTTACTCATGTGGCAAGACTGCTGGTGAGGGTACCCTTTCTGCAGGAAGTAGAGATTGCCTTGCTGAGAGATCCTTTGTCTCAGTGCTGATTTTCTGTGCGCACCAAGCATCTGATTCCAACAGAGAAGAAGTATGCAATGATTCCATTTACAGAAGTTCAGAAACGGGCAAACCCAGAATCAATTGTCCTGGAATGCCCGTTGCTACAATCAGGAATGACAGAGCACTGGGATCAGGAAAGAATGTGCCAGAAGTCTCTGAGAGCTGCCAATGTTCTAGGTCTTCACCTCAACTGTGGTTACATGGATGCATACACATAAGGTTCACACAGCGTTTATGCTTTCCCTGGCTCAGACATGACATTTGCACCCTGCTGTATAGATGGTTTTTTCCAACTAATGGTCTACATCATGGCATGCCTTTCACCCAGCAGCCCCTCTCCTGAGAACCTATCAGAAGGAGAGAATCCCAGAGAGAAAGCCATGTACAGCCAAAGATTTCCATTGCTGCTTGATAGAGAAGGAAAATAAAAGGACATCACTAAAGTTTTCAACAAGAAGAGAATGACTAGGCCAGGTGTGGTGGCTCATGCCTGTAATCCCAGCACTTTGGGAGGCCGGGGTGGGCAGATCACCTAAGGTTAGAGTTCAAGACCAGCCTGGCCAACATAGTGAAACCATCTCTACCAAAAATACAAAAATTAGCTGGGTGTGGTGGCACACGCCTGTAATCCCAGCTACTAGGGAGGCTGAGGCAGGAGAATCGCTTGAACCTGGGTGGTGGAGGTTGCAATGAGCCCAGATAGCATCACTACACTCCAGCCTGGTCAACAGAGCAAGACTCCATCTCAAAAAATAAACAACAAAAACAAAACAAAACAAACCCTGAATTTCAATCATAGCTCACTGCAGCCTGGACCTCCCAGGGCTCAGGTGATCCTCCAACCTTAGCCTCCTTGAGTAGCTGGGCCCACAGGTATGTGCCACTACACCTGGCTAATTAAAAACAAATTTTAGAGACAGGGTCTCACTATGTTGTCCCGGCTTGTTTCAAACTCCTGGGCTCAAGCAATCTGCCCACCTTAGCTTCCCAAAGTGATGGGATTATGGGTGTGAGCCACTGCACCCAGCCGCAACTTGGAAACTACTGAAAGTCAGTGAATGATCAGACCCAACAAGTCCATTCCCAAGATGGACAGAGAGATTGACATGTCTCCACAAAACACAGGTACTGGGAAAAGCATCCTACTCACAGTACCTACAGTAGCCCAAACTAGAAACAAACTGAATGCCCATCAGCAGAGAAGGAATCCATTAACTGAGGTACAGCCTTACATGGAATACTATACAGCAATGAAGAGGAAGGAACCATCTTTACATGTAACAAGGATGAATGGATTTTGCAGGTGAAATGTGCAGAAGCAGTTGGGCACGGTGGCTCACGCCTGTAATCCCAGCACTTTGGGAGGCCAAGGTGGGCGGATCGCCTGAGGTTGGGAGTTTGAGACCATCCTGGTCAACATGGTAAAACCCTATGTCTACTAACAATACAAAAATTAGCCTGGCATGGTGGCAGGCACCTGTAATCCCAGCTACTTGGGAGGCTGAGGCAGGAGAATCGCTTGAACCCCGGAGGCAGAGGTTGCAGTGAGGCGAGATGGGGCCACTGCACTCCAGCCTGGGTGACGGAGTGAGACTTGGTCTCAAAAAAAAAAAAGAAAAAAAAAAGAAATGTGCAGAAGCAGCCAGACACGAAGTTCCATAGGAAATGGTTCCATTTATACAACATCCAAAAAACAGGTGAAATTCAGCTCCGCTGGAAGGAGCCCAGGTAGCATTTACCCTGAGGTGGGAAGAGACGGCCTGGAGAGCCCTGAGGAGCCTTCTAGGGCAGGAGGGCAGGTTTCGTTCTGTTTCTGGCCTGGGGTGCTTGTGAAAATTTGTCACTCTGTGCACAACGAGGATTTGTGAACTTTTCCGTATGTAACTTACATCTCAGATTTTTAAGTTTCTTTTAAGGGTGATACAAACCCTGAAACAAACACCGGTCCTCAAAAGAAGAAAAAAGACCAGAAGGAGAAGCTTGAAAATGCTGACGAGCTTCTCTTGCATGGTAGAGTCAGAGTTTACATCTCCTGTTTTAGCATTTTCCTAGTTTTCTTTAGTGTATACACATGTACGTTGCTTTTGAAATTAAAAAGAGAATATGTTATTACGTATATTTAAATGCCAGCCCTCCAGAAAAGGATTCGTGTTTAATTAGGACTTTGTGATTCAGGAAGGCACAATGTTTTCTATGTTGTAAAAAAATCTCATTGCGGCTGCTAAGGGTGGCTGGGCCCCCTCACCCCATCCTCTTCCTCTCATTGCTGTGGTCCAGCCATTCCTCACCCGACAGGAAGCTGATGTGCTAATTTGCTTAGCAAAGTCAGAGACAGCGCCGAGGGTGCAAAGCAGGAGAAGAAAATTGCCACGAAAGGGAGGCAGGAATATTCCGAAGGCATTAACCTGACGAATTGTATATAAGAGCTGTAAATTTGATAAGTGCTTATTAGAAATAGAAAATGAGGCTTGAAATTTGCTTGTTTGCCTGAAATGAAGGCCGAGGTTCCCTCGGAATCTAATTGGCTAAAAATTTGGCGAGATGTTCAAATGTAGGCATCACATTAAAAAAAGACATCTAGAGGGACACAGAAAGTCTAGGAAAGACAGTAACTGCTATGTCAGGCACATTTGAAAATACTTATTAGAAACAGGAAAGAAAGTCCAGGGTCTTCTCCAAGCCCGCTGCCTTAGTCAGCACCTGCCCCTCTGCCAGCCGGCTCTGCAGGAATCCCAGGCCTGGCCCCAGCTCCACTGCCCTACTTGTCTCTCCTTTCTTCCCATACCTGGATGCTGAGATGGGAGAATCGCTTGAAGCCAGGAGTTCAAGGCTGCAGTGAGATGTGATTGCACCACTGCACTCTGGCCTGGGCGACAGAGAAAGACCCTATCTTAAAAATAAATTACAATTAATTTTTTTTTTTTTTTTGAGACAGAGTCTTACTCTGTCATCCATGCTGGAGTGCAATGGCATGATCTCAGCTCACTGCAACCTCCGCCACCCAGGTTCAAGTGATTCTTCTGCCTCAGCCTCCCAAGTAGCTCGGATTACACCACCACGCCCAGCTCATTTTTTGTACTTTTAGTAGAGATGGGTTTCACCACGTTGGCCACGATGGTCTCGATCTCTTGACCTCGTGATCCACCCACCGTGGCCTCCCAAAGTGCTGAGATTACAGGCGTGAGCCACCGTGCCCAGCCAATGGAATATTTAAAAAAATCTGTTCAGGTGAACTTGCTGAATGATGACACATGCCTTAACGTGTTCACGGGCAGGCAGCCCTGAGCCGAGTGAAACCAGAGACAAAGTCCCGGAAGGAGGGGTAGGGGCAGGAAGCGGAGGCCTCCCTAGAGAAGGACCTGAGATCACACAGGAGTTGTTGCAAATTTGGCAAATACCGATTTTCCCAATTGTACCCCTGGGTACATGGATGAGAAAACAGGCTCAGGGGTCCCAAGGCCAGTGGGAGGCTGGGAATCCCAGCCCTAACACATGCTGCATACCAGGCTGGCCTCGGCTGTGTGGGAACCGGTGGGCAGGGTCAACACAGTCCAAGGTCTCAAAGCCAGTGAGGGGCGCTGGGCCTTGGACCCCAGCCTGGGTGAACCATCTCCACCTCACCTCCTCCGAGAAGCCTCCCAGCCCGCCCCACTGAAAGGGGCCGCCCAGTCCCTACTAGTGCATTGTCCATGGCCATTTCCTGTCACCCCATCATTTTCCTAACGCCCTCCTTTGCTCGAGTCACCCCACTGGACCCTCAGTTCCTTAAGGGCAGTGCCGTGGGCTGCAGTGTGTCCAGCATCTCTGGCTTGAAGCCCTGACTGGAGGTGGATGAGAGCAGGGGGCGAGGTCTCTGGGAGGTGATCAGGGTTAGCTGAGATCAGGAGGGTGGGGCCTATAACGTGATTAGCACCTTTACAAGCAAGGATGCCAGGCGGAGCACCGTGGCTCACACCTGTAATCTCAACACTTTGGGAGGCTGAGGCGGGAGGACTGATTGAGTCAGGAGTTCAAGACCAGCCTGGGCAACACAGGGAGTCCATTTCCACAGAAAAAAGTTGTAAACAATAATCAGCATGTGTGTGTGGTGGCATGCGCCTGGGATCCCAGCTAGTCCAGAACCTGAGGTGGGAGGATCATTTGAGCCGAGGAGGTCAAGGCTGCAGTGTGCTGTGATTGTGCCACCGCACTCCAGCCTGGGTGACAGAGGGAGATCATCTCTGGGAAAAAAAAAAGACACCAGAGCATTTGCGCACGCTCTCTCTCCTTCTCTGTCTCTCTCTCCCCATCCCTGTCTCTCTCTCCCCCTCCCTGTTTCTCTTTCTCTCCATCTCTCTTTCCCTCCGTCTCTTTCTTTTTCTCTCCCTCTGTCTCTTTTACTCCATCTCCCCTGTCTCTCTCTCTTTCTCTCCATCTCTCTCTTTCTCTCTCTGCCTTGGAAGGACACAGTGAGAAGGTGGCAGTCTACAAATCAGGATACTGGCCCTCCTAGAGCCAAGCTAGCTGGCACCTGCTCTGGGACTTCCGTCTTGGGGGCGGGGAGACTGCATGCTCCCGTCCAGGCCCCCAGTGTCCGTGTTTTGTTATGGGCCTAGGTGGACAACGGCAGGCAGGAGTCACGTCTGCCCTGCTCACTGCTGTGTCCCACATCTAAACCAGGCTGGTTTGCTTGGCACACAGTAGGCATTTAATAAACGTACACTCTAGGAGGAAACAGACTTTGTTTGGTAACCCCAGGGCTTGGTGGGCCCAACAAGATTTGCTGAGTGAATGGTTGTGAACGAATGAATGGGAGTCAGTGAAACCAAATCAGTACGCTTTCCTTCTTTTATTTATTTATTTATTTATTTACAGTGTCTCACTCTCTTGCCCAGGCTGGAGTTCAGTGGTATGATGTTAGCTCACTGCAACCTCTGCCTCCCAGGTTCAAACAATTCTCCCTGCCTCAGCCTCCCAAGTAGCTGGGATTACAGGCACCCACCACGACACCTGGCTCATTTTTGTATTTTTTAGTAGAGACGGGGTTTTGCCATGTTGGCCAGGCTGGTCTTGAACTCCTGACCTCAAGCGATCTGCCCACCTCAGCCTCCCAAGTGCTGGCATTACAGGCATGAGCCTGCTCCAGCCTCCCGGGGAGACTCACCCAGGCCTGTGCCAATGGCCGTGCTCCTGCCCTTCAGCGAGTGCCCATGACGCAGACACCTGAACCCTGAAGTGCAGCCCTGGGGGAGGAGGACGCAGCTGGCGCTGGGAAGGGCTGGGAAGCCAGCCACACACCTGGCCCACTAGGGTTCTCAGGCAGGAGCAGGGTCCTCGTGGCTTTCATGGCAGAGACAGAATCCTCACAGCCCCAGCAAGCTGCACATGAGCTCTGGAGCCACAGGGTGGGTCCCACTGTGTGTCTGCCGCCCACGTCTGCTGCCTGGCAGGGCTGCGGGCATCCGGAGCTGTCCAGCCTAACTCGAAGTGAGGGGGACGGGCACTGTGCATAACGCCCCTCTGCGGCACTCAACAGGGAGGGCAGGGAGCTGGAAGTTGTCCCAGCTGGGCACAGGGCTGCTGTCGGCAGCCAGGGTCAGGGAGACTCTCAGAGTCCCCCACTTGTGTCTAACAGACAGTTTCTTTAATAGTTCAGCAGAGATTAAAAAAAAAAGTCGAGTGCAGGGGCGGCTGACAGGTGGTCTTGAATGCACCCTGGGACGTGCACAGCCAGCGGCCCTCAGAGCCAGTCTAAGTTTGGCAAATGGCAGCCACGTGGGCCAGGCATGGTGAAGGTGACATTTTGGTGTCGGGGCCTCCTGTCTCATACCCTCGTTCCTGCAAGGGCCTCTGCATCTAGGCAGGTGGGTGTCTGGGTGCTGGGGGAGCTGACTCATTGAAGGAGGTGGTTTCCTGTCTTGGGGAGGTGGAGGGTACCCCTGAGATCTCCTTCTAGGGGCACTAGCCCCAGCCTATTGGGCGACTGAGGGACCAGAGCTCTATCTTTCTAGAAGGCCTGTGAGGAGCCAGGAATCCCCTCCCAGAGCCTCACCCCACTCCTCCCTCCAGCCGGCCTCCTCCAGCGCTTTGTGACATCACTGCCGTTGCCATGGGAACCCTGCCAACCAAGCGGATGACTTCACAGGAGGATGGAGAGGCACTGGGCCGGGTTGGCCTGGGTCTCACAGCAAAGGTCTTTGATAACCAGCAAAATAGCAAAGGGAGGCAGGAAAACGGCCAGCAGGGAGACTGGCGTGGGTTTAAGGCGATGGCATTCCCCAGCCCTGCCTGTCACCGCCCCTCCAAGCCTGGGACCTGGGGGCTCCCTGCCTCCTTCCAGATGGAGGTGGGCATGCTAGAGTGTGAGGAGCCTGGGTCTCCCTGGGCTGGGTGGGGACCCCTGGCTGGAGCTGCTTCAAGCCTCCGTTTCTCTTTCTAGGAAGTGAGACCAGTAGCTCAGACTGGGGGCTCCCTGCTGAGTCTGTGGCCCTGAGGGCTGTTCAGCTCTAAGCATGGGCGCACGGCCAGGCCAGACAGGGCTGCACTGCTCCAATCGCCCTGCAGGAATCGCAGCCAGACGGGCTTCCCGAGTGCTGTCCCCATGGCCAGCATGCAGGAGGGGTGGCACAGGCTGGGGAGGAGGAAGTATTCTCACTCCTGCTGGAGCCTCTGCCCAGGAACCCCGATGGGCCCAGTTGGTCCTGGGGAGCCCCATCCCACATGCCCCGCACCCTGTGTCCATCAGCACTGATTAGGGTCTCCCAGGCACTGGCTCTGGGGTTGCCATGGGGACGAGCGTGTGGGGTGAGTGTGGCACGCACAGCTGTCCGGGAACACACAGAGGACATGCACACTTGTTTCAGTGCTCACCTCCCTGTCACACATGGGCTGAGCACCGCCAGAGGTGTCCACACAGTGGGGCACACGGACACCTGTGCAGCTGTGCACACACACAGCAAGGCTACGTCCACATGGGTGTATGTGTTCTCGCACCAGGAAGCGGTCACCCCCCCCACACCACACACCGTACACTCTGTCCCTGGAGCATGCACTTGCCTGGGTGCACCGGGCAGTCCGAGCCCATGTCACCTATGTGTACATGTATGTGTACACACTAACCCGGGTGCTCCAGTATGTGTGCATGCCAGCCCAGGCACACTGGCAGTCCAAGGCCAGGTCACATATGTGTACATGTCTGCCCAGGCTCTCAGAATCAGGCACTTTCTGAGGCTGCCCCGATGGGTGTTTCCTTCCCCAGCCAGCACATCCCCTCGCCCTTATCCTAGGCCTGCTGGACTCTGAAGGTGTCCACACGGCCATGAATGTCTCCAGGCCCTGCACTGCCCACTGCCAGGAACCCAGCGGAATCCAGGAAGAAGCCCAGCATTTGGTCACTATGGGCCTGCGTGAGCAGTCACTTCCTGGGGGCCTGCACCCCTCAAGGAGGGCGAAGGATGGACCGCCCCAGCTGGGGCTGAATCCTCACAGCCTTGTTCACAGGGAGAGGCTGACCTGCACCCATTGTACAGACAATGAAACTGAGGCTGAGTGACAGCCCAGCCGGCACACGGCAGAGCGTGGCACAGGCCCAGGCCAGCCTTGCGAGGTTTCTGCCATTCCCTGCAGGGCACACAGAAAGAAGCAGAAGCTCATCTGGCCCCCACCAGGCATTCTTTCACTTTCTCTCCTTTGATTCCACAATCCTCAGACCTAGGAATTAAGGAAACATCCCCAGTTTCCAATGAAGGAAATATTAATAGAAGCTCAGAGATGGAAAGTAACTGACCCTAGGTCACAGAGCAGAGTCAGGGAGCTGGTGAGGCTGAGGGGAGGGGGCCCCAGGAGGGCCTTGAGAATCTCCCTCCCTCCTCCACTCAGCCAGGGGCAGGCGCAGCCCACAGGTGGACCACTGGCCCCAGGCATGCCCTGTTTATGCCTCTGCATGTCACGTACATGATGAAGACAATTTTCCACGTTTACAGTGCCGCAGCAGTCCTAGCTCTGCTGATCAGCCCTGATCTTTCTTCGCCATCTCTTCCCCAGCGCCACAGAGGCATCCTCAATTCAAGCTCCCCAAGCTTCCAGCCCCTGCCTGTTGCAATGCTCTCCCAGTCCAAGCTTGGGAGACAGGTGCACCCTACACTGCAGTGAACCCGGAGTGGACCTGGACAGCCAGAGGGAGCAGCCCTCATCCCAGGCTCCACAGCGCAGCCAAGCCCGTTCCTGCAGCCACTGTCGGTACTAACAGAACCTTCAGTACTAACGGAACCCTCTGGCAATCCGGCCTTGGCAGGCCAGGCCAGACAGATCTGTGCGGTTCACAACCAGCTTCTGTTTCCAAATACAGAAGTGCTGCTTGGCACACCAGACCACAGTGCAAGTGGGGAAACTGAGGCCCGGTGGCAAAAAGTGTCTCGTCCAAGGTCATGGAGGCAGAAAAGAGCAGATGCCAGGAAGGTCATGGCATTCAGAGATCAAAGGAGTCCCTCGCGCCCAGCACTACCCTGCCCGCCAGCCACCGCGGCCATCCTGGGCACATGAGCACCACTGTGCCAGCCCAGCCTGGAGCCTGGTATTGCCGGCCTTGGCAGGCAGACATTGCTGGTCAGGAATGCAGAATCGGCCTTTAAATACCTCAGCGATTCCATGCCCTGGCGTCTCCCTCTTCCCCACGCTGCCTGAGGCGCCGCTGAGGCCTAATGAGCTGTGAAGGTCCATTTTTCAAAGTTAAACATTTCCTGGGCTCCCTGGCCCAGCCTTTAGACATAGCCTGGTGATGTCCTGGGTGTGGGGTTGAGAGAGTTGCACAGGGAAGCCATGGTCCATATGGATCTCCATGATGCCCTCGGCTCTCACCGCCCACCAATGCCAACAGATACCTACCCGGTGGCCAGCTTATGGGACACAGAGCCAGCAGTGGGTCAGGTCTGGGCTGCAGGAGCAGGCCAGTGAGGCTGGGAATTCCAGCCGAACACAGTCTTCAGAGGTGTTGATTCTAACCCCTTGACCATTTTACAGCTGAGGAAGCTGACAGAGGGCCATAAGTCCCCCAACGTCAGGGACCACAGTGCTTACCCGACGGAATTGCTCACCGTCCAGCACAGGGCCTAACGTCTAGCACCAAAAACAGTTGGTGCTTAATCAATGCTTGTTGCCAGGAGTAAGCACCCAAGGCTACAGAGCAGTAGGAGCAGCCATGGGTGGAGACCCCAGAGCCCTGATGCCCAGACCACCTGTACCAGCCTCCGAGGGTGCAAACGGACATCCTATCTGCTGGGATCACTGCCGGCATCCCGGAGGCATCCTGAGTCACCCTTTACTGTCTGCAGATATGAAGTGGTTTGGGGAAACCTGGATCTGGACTTAGGCAAGGCTAGGTTTGGGTCCCGGCTCTGCCACTGTCCGACTCCCTGGGGTTGGACAAGCCACTTCTCAGGGCCTTAGGGTCTCCATTTGCCATTTGGTGAAAGCAGTCTCTTTACCTGGGGGATTCTACATTCCCATTTCTTCCAAGCTCCTGTCCATACTGACATTGACTTTTTCCAGTCCCTGCAGGTCTCTGTATTCATCATCCATTCATTCATTATCTACTTCCATCATCGTTTGTCTACATCCTCCCTCATTCAGGCATCATTCATCCATTCATCATTCATATATCCTTCTAGCATCCACCCACCTGCCTACCAATCCACCCATCCATCCACCTCTCCACCCACCCACTCACCCATCCACCCTTCATCCATCCATTCACCCATTTATCCATCTATCCATTCATCCGCCCATCCATCCACCGACCTATCCATTCACACACACACACCTATCCATCCATCCATTCATCATTCATATATACATCAGCATCCACCCACCAATCCATCATCCAACCATCCACCTCTCCACCCACCCACTCACCCATCCACTCATCCATTCATCCTTCATCCATCCATTCACCCATTCATCCATCCATCCATTTATCTGCCCACCCATCCATCCATCTATCCATTCATCCATTCACACACCCACCCATCCATTCATCATCCATATATCCTTCAGCATCCACCCACTCACCAATCCATCCATCCATCCACCTATCCACCCACCTACTCGCTGATCTACCCATCAATCCATCCATCCATCAACCCTTCATTCATCCTTTCACCCATTCATCGATCCATCCATTCATCCACCCATCCGTTCGTCCACTACCCACCCACCCATTCATCTATCCATTCATCATCCATGTATCGTTCTAGCATCCACCCATCTACCAATCCATCCATCCATCCATCTATCCACCCACCCACTCACCCATCTACCCATCCATCCATGCATTCATCCTTCATACATCCATTCACCCATCATTCACCCATCCATCCACCCACCTATCCATTCATCCATCCACCCACCTACCCATCCATTCATCATCCATGTATCCTTCTAGCATCCACCCACCTGCCTACCAATCCACCCATCCATCCACCTCTCCACCCACCCACTCACCCATCCACCCTTCATCCATCCATTCACCCATTTATCCATCTATCCATTCATCCGCCCATCCATCCACCGACCTATCCATTCACACACACACACCTATCCATCCATCCATTCATCATTCATATATACATCAGCATCCACCCACCAATCCATCATCCAACCATCCACCTCTCCACCCACCCACTCACCCATCCACTCATCCATTCATCCTTCATCCATCCATTCACCCATTCATCCATCCATCCATTTATCTGCCCACCCATCCATCCATCTATCCATTCATCCATTCACACACCCACCCATCCATTCATCATCCATATATCCTTCAGCATCCACCCACTCACCAATCCATCCATCCATCCACCTATCCACCCACCTACTCGCTGATCTACCCATCAATCCATCCATCCATCAACCCTTCATTCATCCTTTCACCCATTCATCGATCCATCCATTCATCCACCCATCCGTTCGTCCACTACCCACCCACCCATTCATCTATCCATTCATCATCCATGTATCGTTCTAGCATCCACCCATCTACCAATCCATCCATCCATCCATCTATCCACCCACCCACTCACCCATCTACCCATCCATCCATGCATTCATCCTTCATACATCCATTCACCCATCATTCACCCATCCATCCACCCACCTATCCATTCATCCATCCACCCACCTACCCATCCATTCATCATCCATGTATCCTTCTAGCATCCACCCACCCAACAATTCATCCATCCATTCATCCATCTATCCACCTATCCACCCACTCACTCACCAGTCTTCCCATCCACACCCATCCATTCATCCTTCATCCATCCATTCACCCATCATCCATCTATCCATTCACCTATTCATCCACCCATCTAATCACCCACCCATCCCTCTACCCACCTATCCTTTCATCCATTTATCCATCCATCCATTCATCCACCCACTCATCCATCCATCCACTTGCTCATCCATCCACCTGCCCATCCTTTGACCCATGTATGCATCCATCTATCCATTCATCGTCCATCCATCCACTCATCCATCAATCCATCCATCTATACATCCATCCACTCCTCCATCTAATGATGCCTATGTCAAGAAGGGAATGGGCCAGTTCTGTGCCAGGGGAGAGTCCCAGTCCCCAATTCCTAATGCCTTGTCCAGGATGCCAGGTGTCCAAAGGGCTCAAGGCATTCCCACTCTGTCATTGCATTTCCTCAGATCCCTGACTCCTTGGGGAAGAGCTCCTGTTACCACTCTAGGTCTCATGGAGATAACCAAAAGCTAAGGAACCAGAGGACTCCCCATTGGCCTTGCTTCAGGACAGTGTGAATCTGGGAAAGACACTCATCTCAGTATAACACTCACCACCTGAAATGGACACATGGCTGCAGAGGCTTTCAACTGGGCCATGCCAGGGAAGTTGGCTGGCTCAGGGGGCTGTAAATGGATAATGTAGTTATGAGATTCAACAACATGATTAAAAATTAGGAGACAGGGTATATTTTTCCCTTGCCACCAATTCCACAGCATCTCAAGGGTCCATGGTGCACCAGACCCAGCCCCCAGTGAAGGTGGAACCAGGCCTGCCCAGCTGAGCCTTCTGCAGATCCCAGGGGAACAGGGTCAGTCTGCAATCCCAGAAATGTATTCATGGTTCCTTAGCAACCGGTGGCTTGGGGACTGAGACAGGAATCTGTGTTTGTCCCAGCATCTCACTTCATCTTTTGTTCCCCTTACTTATCCATCTGAGCTCTCAGCCCTCAGACACATTAGATGACTGGAATAGTGACTACAAGCCTGTGCAATGCTGAAATTATACTTCCACACTCGTGGATGAATTATGTGAATTATACTTTCACACACATGCATGAGCATGCACGCGTGTATACACACTACATACAGTATGCTGTGTAGACAGGCCCAGGTTAAGAAATAATGTCAATACTCAATTATAGAAAAGAACAAACTATTGATAAGCATTACAACTTGAATGAATCATCAGGGAATTTTGTGGGGGAAAACAAATGCATCCCAAAATGTTACATACTGTGTGATTCCATTTACACAGCAGACTGACAGTCCCTCACTTAAGATGATGCTTTGATTTATAATTTTTTGACTTTATGATGGGCTTATTACAGTATTAAATGCATTTGTGACATGATATTATTGACTTATGATGTGCTTATCAGGATGTAACTCTATTATAAATTGAGGAGCAACTGCGCTTGAAAAGACAAAATTATAGAAATGGAGAACAGATTAGTGGTGACCAGGGGTCAGAGATGAGATAGGGGTGAGGGAAGGGCTGTGGCTATAAAAGGGCAAAACGAGGAATATTTATGGGTTGGGACTTTTCTGTATCTGGACTGTATCACTGTCAACATCCAGGCTGTGACATTGTACTATAATTTTCCAAGATGTTGCCACTGGGGGAAACTGGATAAAGGGTACATGGGATCACTCTATATTATTTCTCACAATTGCATGGGACTGTACAATTGTCTCAAAATAGAAATTTTAAGGAAATAAAATAATGTCACTGAAAATGGACAGTATTTTTTAATAAAAGGAGTAAAGTCAACTGGATTAGTATTTGTGGGAAGAGCTGACACTTGATCCTTACACCTCACGTCATAGATAAAAAATTGGGTGTATTAAAGGTCTAAATGTCAAATGTAAAACAATAAAGCTTCTAGAAGTTTACATAGGAGAGCATCATCAAGAACTTAAGGTGACAAAAAAATTCTTTATAAGCTAACAGAAAGTGCTAACCATGGAGGAGAACTTGAATAACATTAAAATGAAGAACTTCTCATTAAAATACAGGACTGGAAGAATGAAATGGCAAGCCACGGAATGAGAGAAGATATTTGCAACATATATAATCAAAAAATTAAGAATTAATAGATATAAAAACAATTCCTACAAATGTATAAGATAAAGAAAGCAACTCAATAGAAAAGGAGGCTGAGTTCAGTGGCTCACACATGTAATCCCAGCACTTTGGAAGGCTGAGGCAGGCAGGAGGATTGCTTAAGTCCAGGAGTTTGAGACTAGCCTAGGCAACAAAGGGAGACTCTGTCTCTGAAAAAAAAAAAAAAAAATTAGCCAGGCATGGTGGCATATGTCTGTAGTCCCAGCTATGTGAGATGCTGAGGTGGGAGGATTACTTGAGCCAAGAAGCTTGGGCCCAGTCTGGGCAACATTGTGAGACCCTGTCTCTATACAAAAAATAAACACATAAAAGAAAAAAAATAAGACTTTTAAATAGATATGTAATAAAAATGTCATCCAAATATCCAAATGGCCAATATACATATGAAATGGTGTTCACTAGCAATGCCAAAATTTAAAAGGACTGACAACATCAAGTGTTGACAAAGACTTAAAATATTGTTTTATATTTGACAGTTGGACCTTAAATCCACCTGGAATTAATTTTTTAATCTATGGTGTCAAGTAGGGATCAATTTTAGTTCTTCCCAGGTATACCAATCCAGTTGATCTTACCCCTTTTATTGAAATATACTATCCATTTTCATTGGCATTAGTTTATTTCCTTAGAATTAATTTTTCTATTTTGAAACAAGCGTACAGTCCTATGCAGTTGAGAGATTCCCCTGGAGGAGGGAAGGGTAGTGATCAGGAGGAGATGGGGTGGGGGTTTCTGAGATACAGGTACCATTTTTATTTCTTGAGCTAGATGGTTCCTACACAAATTTCACTTTGCATATGTTACCTTTTTTTAAGTTTTGTTTTTAAAAGATATCACAGGGTGGGACTTCTGGCACAGAATAGTGAAAAGGTCACCAAATCTTCTCTCCAAAAAACGACTAAAAACTACAGCTAGTGCTCGACTTACGACCACGATTGGTTCCAACAGACCAGTCGTAACACGATTTGGTCGTAAGTTGAGTAGGCTATATGTACAGTACTGTGAAATGATGTTATAAAAATCTTTAAGTCATATTTTATCATAATTTTCTTTGTTCATTTTATGCCATTTGTATCATCTCTACACCATTTTGTTTCTTATTTTTACATTTGTCAGGTTTAAGTACTATAAAACGCTGCATTACCAGTAAAGGTTGACCTGAATGCTTATTATGAAAACATTCTTGTCAAATCTCATTTTTAAAAAGCCACCTTAACTTGTGGTAAAGGCGCAGCCTTATGTAAAACTGTGGAATATTCACAGATCACTGAACCACGGTGGTCTATGGTTTGAAGTGAAAAACCACGGCACATGATGAGTTTTGAAAAGCAGAAGAGTATGAACTATGTTAAGTCTTAGGGTTAAAAAGGACTAGTTGCCAGATATTTATTCATTATCATTGTAAATAGAAAAGTAAATCATCACAATTTTATGTGACTTTCCATGGGATACAAATATATAGCATTCATCATAAAAGATGTCATCTGGATATCTTGTTCAAATATAATTTAAACTTAGTATGTTCTAATATTGTTAAAGATATAGGGATATAAACCACTCACATTTTAGTAAGAAAGGCAAGAAAATGACTAATAATGATATGATATAGCATATATGTTTATTGTCCTGCGCTGTTGTATGCCCAGCTGGGCAACATTTGTGCTGCCAGACGCAGAGCAGCTGTGGCTAGCAATTGTGGTCGTAAAGTCGAATGGTCGTAAGTTGCATAGGTCATAAGTCGATCAACACCTGTAGTCTAAATTCTCAAAAACAATTATTCCCACATCCTTGAAATTAACCAAAGGCTTTTACTCATGAAAAACTGCTGAACTTAGGCTAAGACAGGTGGAATCTCTGGAATTCTTACCTGAAGCTCTCCCATCTCCCCCCTGCCCCACTCAGTTGATGCAATCATTCCAACAGAGCAGGGCAGGGCAGGGTAAACCATAATAACTAGCAGCTTTGCTGTTAGGGGCTGATTTGATTTGGAGCAGAAGGTACAAACTCTCGTTTGGAAGAAGTGTTGTCAGTAAGAAGCAGCAATCCTGGTGACAAGTGAATGGGGAAAGCCAGTGGTTCCGCTAGGCTGAAGCTGTGATCCTGGCTGAGGCAGCAATAGACCAGCAGACTAGCTGGGAATCTGACCAAGATGTATGAAATATGACAGTCATAGAGATACCTGATAAGCCTTCCACATGTGCCCAGAGGATGGATAGTACACATACATGGGAAGAGGAGAGAGGGCCCAAACAATTCACAAATTTCTGGCCTACTGAGAGCCTTAGGCATATGCAGAGGAGGCAAAAGGTGTCTTGAAGAAAATAGAAACCAAGCCAGGCCTGAAAACTACCTGACCTTTGGGTGTGCTTACAGACCCACATGCAGATCTATCAGCGGAGTGTGTAAGCCTGACTGGCTCAAGGTATTTGCAAACAACCCCAAACCAATCATTGACTGACCACAGAGCTATGTAGACACAGAGGTAATCTAGGAGGCCAGAATTAAAACAAGTAGGGATTTAAGAAAAGAGAAGAAAGCCAAGAATGGTGATATGAACCTGTAGTTCCAGCTACTTGGGAGGCTGAGGTGGGAGGACAACTCAAGCCCAGGAGTTCCAGGCTGCAGTGAGCTATGATCACATCACTGTACTCCAGACTGGGCAACAGAGTGAGATCCCATCTCTTAAAAAAAAAAAAGGAGAGAGAGCCAAGATGGCTGATCACTAGCAGCTCAGGATTGTAGCTCCCCATGAAAGCGCAGAGAACGAGAGGATGCCACACTTTCAGATGAATTTTTGTTGCTCACACATCAGGAAATTCCCAGCGGAGGAGCGCCACGGGTCGCCAGCATGACTCTTGTGGCCTGTGAGGTGGTTTTGCCGCTGCCTTGGTGCGGCGGTTTTTGGTGCAGAGTCAGAAAAGCACCATCAATCTTAACGCCGCTGTTTTGGCCAGCACTGTGGGTTGCTCAGATTTTGGCGCTGGGAATCAACAAGTTGGACGTCCACTCACAGAAAGCCAATTATAAAGACAGTAATTATAAAGGTCACAGGTGGATAAATCTATAACGAAGGGAAGAAACCAGCCTAAAGAGACTGAAAATACCCAAAATCAGAACACCTCTCCCTCTACAGGGGATCACAGTTCCTCATCAGCAACAGAACAAGGCCTGATGGAGAATGAGTGTGTTCCATTAACAGAAGCAGGCTTCAAAAGGTGGATGATAAGAAACTTCTGTGAGTTAAAAGAACATGTTCTAACCCAATGCAAAGAAACTAAGAACTTTGAAAAAAAGGTTTGATGAAATGTTAACAAGAATACACAATTTAGAGAGGAATATAAGTGAACTAACAGAGCTGAAAAACATGAGAACTTCGTGAAGTATGCACAAGTTTTAACAACCGAATTGATCAAGCAGAAGAAAAGATATCAGAGGTCGAAGACCAACTTAATGAAATAAAACGAGAAGACAAGATTAGAGAAAAAAGGATAAAAAGGAACGAGCAAAGTCTCCAAGAAATATGGGACTATGTGAAAAGACCTAATCTATGTTTGATAGGTGTACCTGAATGTGACGAGGAGAATCAATCCAAGTTGGAAAATGTGCTTCAGGATATTATACAGGAAAACTTTCCCAACCTAGCAAGGCAGGACAATTTTCAACTCCAGGTAATACAGAGAACACCACAAAGATATTCCCCAAGAAGTCCAACCTCAAGGCACATAATCACCAGATTCACCAGGGTTGAAATGAAGGAGAAAATGCTGAGGGCAGCCAGAGAGAAAGGTCAGGTTACCCATAAAGGGAAGCCTATCAGACTCATAGCAGATTTCTCAGCAGAAACCCTACAAGCCAGAAGAGAGTGGGGGCCAATATTCAACATCCTTAAAGAAAAGAACTTTCAACCAAGAATTTTACATCCAGCCAAGCTAAGCTTCATACATGAAGGAAAAATAAAATCTTTTGTGAACAAGCGAGCACTCAGAGATTTCATCACCACCAGGCCTGCTTTACAAGAGCTTCTGAAAGAACCACTACACATAGAAAGGAACAGCCAGTATCAGCCTTTCTAAAAAATACCAAAAATTAAAGAGCATCAACATAATCAAGAATTTACATCAACTAATGGGCAAAACAGCCAGCTAACATTAAATGGCAGTATTAAATTCACATATATTATTATTATTTCTAAATTTAAATTGACTAAATCCCCCAATCCAAAGACACAGGCAAAAAAAGCCAAAACCCATTGGTATGCTGCATCCAGACCCATCTCACATGCAAGAATACACAAAGACTCAAAACAAAGAGATGGAGAAAGATTTACCAACCAAATGGATAGCAAAAATAAATAAATAAATAAATAAAAAGCAGGAGTTGCAATTTTTGCCTCTGATAAAATAGACTTTAAGGCAACAAAGATCAAAAGAAGCAAAGAAGGATATTACATAATGATAAAAGGATCAATGCAACAAGAGCTAAAGATCCTAAATACATATGCACCCAATACAGGAATATCCAGATATGTAAGACTTATAAAGAGACTTAGACTCCCACACAATAATAGTGGGAGACTTCAACATCAATATTAGACAGATCAATGATACAGAAAATTAACAATGATATCCAGGATTTGAACTCAGATCCGGAACAAGTAAACTTAATTAAGATTTATAGAACTCTCTACTTTAAATACACAAAATACACACTCTTATCAGTACCACATCACACCTACTTATAGGTTTAAATGAAATATTGGTTGGCTGTTTGATTTTTTCTTCCCTCATTTTTTTTCATGTCTCTATTATTAAGCATAATTATAGGCATACCCATTTTTAGACTACATTCTAGCCCGGGCAATAAAGCAACACCCCCGTTCTCTCTCCCTCTTCCTTATTTTCTTTCTTCCTCTCCTTCATTTTTTTTTTCTTCTTCTTCTTTTTCTTTCTTTCTCTCTTTCTTCTTTAAAAAAAGAAAACCAGCATCGGTGAAGGATGATGGAAGATACTTGTCCTATTTTGTGTTAAAAAAAAAAAAAATCCTGTGTTGAAGTTCAACAAGAAAAAAGAAAACAAAACAAAACACAAAACAGAAAAACAAAGAACAAGGACAAATTAACAGAGACACAGTGATCACACATCAGGGGAAAATGAATTTCACAGCTTCTGTCCAGGTAAATTACTAAACAAACAAACAACAACAACAACAACAAAACCCAGCAATACTAGAAATGCTTGGGGATAAAAATCAGAATCTGGAACTGCTGCAATATATTACCTGAACTGTTTGTTTTCAACACAAACTTACAAGACATGCAATGAAACAGGAAAGGGTGATCCATGATCAGAAAAAAAAGGTCAATGCAAAGTGTCACTGAGTGTCCCATATATTAGATATAGCAAAGACTTCAAAGCAGCTAATAAAAATACATTCAAAGAAATAAAGACAATTATGTTTTAAGAATTGAAGAAAAGGATAATAATAATGACTAAAAACACAGAACCTCAATGAAGAGACTGAAATTATTTTAAAATGGAAAATTTGGAATTACTGTAAAAAGTATAATCACTGACATGAAAAATTCATTACACATGAGAGGCTTGCAAGATGACAAAAGAAAAAATTAGTGTATTTGAATATCAATCAATAAAAATTATTCAATATAAAGAACACAGAGAAAAGAATTGAACAGAAAAATAAGCTGTGCTTCTGACATCCCTGAGATATCAAGTGCACCAGCAAAGTTGTGATGGGAGTCTCAAGAGAAGAGGAGAGAGAAAAAGAGGCAAGAATAAGATTTGAAGAAATAATGGCTGAAAACTTCCCAAATTTGATGAAAAGCATTAATCTACAGATTCAAGAAGATCGACAAACACCAAATAGGATGAACACAAGAAAAATCGAAACCTGGACATATCATAGCCCAACTGCTGAAAGACAAAGAAAGGAGCAGGAGAAAAGTGATTCACAGTGTGCAGAGTAACAGCAATATGATCAATGGCTGATTCCTCATCAGAAACTATGGAGGGAAGAAGGTGGTGTAATGGCATATTCAAAGTGTGAAAACAAATAAAAAATTGTTAGCCAAGAATGAATGCAAACTAAAAACATTACATGTCAAAACAGACTGAAAGAATTTAGGGCTAGCACAGCTTATTTAGAAGAAATACCAAGAGAAGTCCTTTAGGCTGAAAGAAAATGTCAGATGGTAATTCAAATTCACAGAAAGAAATGAAGAGTACCAGAAATGGAAAATATGTAGATGAATATAAAAAGCTCTATAAATGTATTATTTTCTCTTTCCTTCCCTTAACTTCTTTAAAATTTTAAGATTGTATAAAGGAATAATTTTAACACTATATTGTTATATAACACAACATATGTCAACATATATTGATGAAATATATGACAATAATAATACAAAAGAGGGAAGCAAATTGAGCTATTTGGAGTAAAGTTTCTGTATTTTACCATAATAGTATTAATGCAAAATAGATGGTAATAAGTTGGTATGCATACTGTAGCCCTATGGCAACCAATAAGAAAATAACTCTAAAAATTAGTTTAAAAATTAACAGAGTAATTAAAATGGCACATGAAAAGTATTTACCTAACACAAAAGAAGGCAGCACAGGAGAAAAGAAGGGGTAAAGACATAAGACATAGAAAACAACTAAGAAAATGGCAATCATAGGAAATTTTAAAAATTATATTAAATGTGAATGGTCTAAACACACCAAATAAAAGGCAGGGATTGACAGACTGGACAGCAATATGATTAATGGCTGATTTCTCATCAGAAACTACAGAGGGAAGAAGGTGGTGGAATGGCATATTCAAAGTGTGGAAACAACGCAAATATATGCTGTCCAGAAGATGTATATTTTAGTTCAAATATACAAATATGTTGAAAATAAAAGGATAGAAAAAGATATACATGCAAATAGAAACCATAACAGAGCTGGAATAGGTAAAAAAAAATTTTTGGAGACAGGGTGTCACACTGTCACCCAGGTTGGAGTGCAGTGGTGCAATTATGACTTACTGCAGCCTCAACCTCCCAGGCTGAAGTGATCCTCCCACTTCAGCCTCTCAAGTAGCTAAAACTACAGGTGTGCACAACCATGCCCAGCTAATTTTTAAAAATTTTTGTAGAGATAGGGTCTCCCTATGCTTCCCAGGATGTTCTCAAACTCCTGGGCTCAAGCAATCTTCCTGCCTTATGGGATTCCAGGCATAAGCCACCACACCCAACCTAGAGTAGGTAAATTAATGTCAGATAAAATAGACTTTAAGACTTTAAGACAAGAAACATTGCCAAAGATAAAAAGGAAGTTTTCATAATGATAAATATGTCAATACCTCAGGAATATGTAACAGTTCTAAATGAAAATTCTCATTAACAACAAAGCCCCAAAATACATGAAGCAAAAATTAGCAGAATTAAAAGGAGAAATAAACAAATGAACAACAATAGTTGGGGATTTCAAGACTCCACTCTCTTTCAATAACTGATAGAACAACTAGAAAGAAAACCAGCGAGGATACAGATGACTTGAACAACACTACCGCCGATCTGACCTAACTGACATTTATAGAACACTGCACCCAGAAGACCTCACAATGTTTTCAAATGTATGTGGAAATATAAGGCAATATTATGAACAATTGTACACTAACAGATTAGAGAATTTAGATGAATTGAACAAATTCCTAAAAAGACACAAATTATCAAAACTCATTTAATAAGAATAGAAAATCTGAACAGACTTATAACCCGTAAAACAAAACAAAACTAAGATATAATAAGTTAAAAAACATACAAACTGATTAATTTTAAGTCTTCCCACAAAGGAAAGCCCAGGCCCATATGACTTTAGTGGTAAATTTTGTCAAATATTTAAAGAAATAATATCAAAACTTCACAAACTCTTTCAAAATAAAAAGGAGAAAAACTTCACTTATTCTGTGAGAGCAATATTTTCCCTGACATCAAAACCAAAAAAATCACAAAAAATAACAGTCATTTATACCTCACAAACATGATTTAAAAATCCTTAAAATATTAGCAAACCAAAACCAACAACATATAAATATAGGTAGAATTTTTCCCAGGAATGCAAGGTTGGTTTAACATCTGAAAATCAACTAATTTTGATCCCCTTAATAAATACAGAAAAAGAATTTGACAAAATCCAACACCCACTCATGGAAAAACTCTCAATAAACTAAAAATGGCATAGAACTTCTCAACCTGATAAAGATCATCTATGAAACCACACAGCTAACATTATATGGTAAAAGACTGAATGCTTTTCTTCTAAGGCCATGAACAAAGCGCCTCTCTTTGTTCAAGATTGTTCTGAAAGTCCCAGTTAGTGCAATAAGGCAAGAAAAAAAAAGTGCCTCAAGAGGCCAAGGTGGGAGGATCATTTGAGGCCAGGAGTTCAAGACCAGCCTCAGTAACATAGCGAAACCTTGTCTCTACAAAAAAAAAAAAAAAAAAAAAATCCAGGCATGATGGTACATGCATGTAGTTCCCAAACACTTGGGAGGCTGTGGTGAGAGGATCACTGGAGCCCAGGAGTTTGAGGCTACAGTGAGCTGTGATCCCACCACTGCACTCCAGCCTGGGCAACAGAGCAAGACCCTGTCTCTGAAAATAAAAAATAATAAGAAAAAGAATAGGCATATACGTCAATGGAATAGAATTCAGAGTCCAGAAATAAAGTTTTCCATTTATGATCCCAATAAAATATAATGCAGAAATGATAGTCTTTTTCAAAAACATGTATAAAGAAAAATAGCCTCTGACTTACACACCATACATGGGCAGACATTAGCTGAAATTGGACAACAGGCCTACGTGCAAGAGCTAAAGCTATAGAAGTCCTAGAAGAAAATCGTTGTGACCTTCAGTTAGGCAAACAATTCCTAAATATGACACCCAAAACATGCTCCACAAAAGAAAAAAAATGATAAATTGGACTTTATAAAAAGCCTTAGTGCTCCAAAAAGATATCATTAAGAAAATGAAAGACAAGCTCCAGCTGGGATAAGCAATCAGAAATTACATTTCTGATAAAGAATTTGTATCCAGAATATACACAGAACCCACAATAGTTCTGAATAATTTTGAAACTCAATAAGACAAATCCATTAAATATAAGCAAAAGATTTGAATAGACATTTTATCAAAGAAGAAATATGAATGCCTAATGGACACATAAAAAGAATGTTCAACTTCGTCGGTCATTTGGAAAATGCAAATTTAAACCACATGGGATACCACTACACATCCGCTTGAAGATCTGTAACAAAAAGACTGACAATAGCAGGTGGTGTGAGACACACGGGGGCTGAAACCCTCATGTGTTGCTGGTGGGAATGTAACATGGTCTGGCTAGTTTGGAAAACTGGCAGCTTGTTAAAAAATTTAAATATGGCTGGGCATAGTGGCTCACACCTGTAATCCCAGCACTTTGGAAGGCCAAGGTGGGTGGATCACTTGAGGTCAGGAGTTCAAGACCAGCCTGGCCAACATGGCAAGACCCAGTCTCTACTAAAAATACAAAAATTTGCTGGGCATGGTGGTGTACACCTGTAACCCCAGCTACTTGGGAGGCTGAGGCAGAAGAATCACTTGATCCCAGGAAGCAGAGGTTGAAATGAGCCAACATCGAGACAATGCACTCCAGCCTGGGCAACACTCTGTCTCAAAAAAAAAAAAAAATTTTAAATATGAGCTTACCAGATGACCCAGTAATTCTACTTCCAGGAAGCTGCCCAAGAGAAATAAAGATGTGTCCACACAATAGCTTGTGCACAAATGTTTACAGAGGCGTGATTCATAATGGCCCCACGCTGGACACACATGCTTTGCTTACATTTTGGATAATATATTAATCTATTATCCACACATCACAGTGTCCACTGATTGGTATATGGATAAATAAAACTTGCTCTAACGATACAATGGAATACTATTCATCAATAAAACACAAAAACTACTGACACACTCTACAAGATGATTGAATCTCAAAAACATTACACTAAGTAGAATCCAGGTGCAAAAGATTGCACGCTGCAGGATTCCACTGATGTGAAATGTCCATTAAATGTGAATCCACAGGCTGGGAACTGTGGCTTATACCTCTAATCCCAGCACTTTGGGAGGCCCAGGCAGGTGGATCACCTGAGTCAGGAGTTCCAGACCAGCCTGGCCAATATGGTGAAACTCTGTCTCTACTAAAAATACAAAAACTACCCAGGTGTAGTGGTGGGCACCTGTAATCCCAGCTGCTCAGGAGGCTGAGGAAGGACAATCACCTGAATCCAGGAGGTGGAGGTTACAGTGAGCCAAGATCACACCACTGCACTCCAGCCTGGGTGACAGAGTAAGACTCAGTCTCAAATAAATAAATCATTGTAAATCTACAGAGACAGGGTACAGATCAGTGCCTGGGGATGGGGTGGGGGATGCTCACTACAGTTGGGCACAAAAATGTCCTATAGCTGGTTTGCAGCCATGGTTGCGCAACTCTATGAATGCACAAACACCACTGCCTGGTGCCCTCGCAATGGGCATGCAGATGGACAGTGGAAGGCATGCTGACGGTGTCATGGTGCACATGATACATCTGTAAAGCTGCTCAGGAAGGAAGGAGATGCAAGCTCATGCAAGGTAAACAAGCACAACACAGTCGCTGCCCCTTTCTACATAGTTTCCTGGGTGACCAGCGTCTTGTTCTGAGGGTGGTGAGAACCAGAATGACTTTAGCAGACCCCCCAGGCCATCCGTGTCTTGACCATCCTGCCCCCTTGGTTTTCACTCAAAACAGGAGGATCTCCTCATGATCTTGGGGTAGCTTCCTAAAGATTGAACGCAGAATTTTTTCCCCTCACATGATCTGCCTTGGACACACCTCCAAGTGAGAGATGTTCCAGCACTGCCCTGGGCTGATACAACTGGTCGGAACAAACCAGAATGCCCAAAGCAAGCCCAGGCTACTCCCAGGATAATGTCTGCTTGGCTTTCAAAACCAGAGCTCAGAGCCCAGCATTGGAGAATGTCCACTGGGTAGGTGAATGAGTGAATGAATGAATGAATGAATGAATGGACGAGTGAAGGAATGAATGAGTGAATGAATGAGTGAATGAATGGATGAGTGAAGGAATGAATGAGTGAAGGAATGAATGAGTGAATGAATAAACGTACATTTTTGTCTCTAATGAGTAACTCCCACATGTCCTGATTTCACAGTCGTGCAATGAACTGTGTGCGTACACACAGGTGCGCTCAGGAGCACATGCGCCCCCTTCTGTTCCCCCTTCCATCTCTGTCCCTGCCCTCTCCCTCCCTCTAGGATGGAGATCTGGGTGCCAGAGCCTTGCGGTGGACAGGACAAGGCAGAGGTGACCCTGCATAACAGGGCTTTCAGAGGAGCAGAGGGGACGCCACATCCACGACAGTGGATGATGCCAAGGACAGGGGCAGAGTCACAGCAGGGAGTCACTGTTGGAGTGTGGCTGGGGAGCAGGGCAGGCAGGGGAAGGGGCCCTCATTCCGAGCACAATGACAGGTAGAACCATGGGATTCAGGCTTTGCCAATGCCCTGTAAATGCTGCCCTGCTTGGTGGGACTCACCCCAGCAGACGGGAGTTAGCAGGTCTAATGCACAGATGCAAAAGTGAGGCTTGCGGGAACCCCCTGCTCCCTTCCCCACACCCTTCACAGCAGAGCTCGGTGGAGATGGGGCTGAGGCAGCAGCCTGGGCCTCAGTTTCCTCTCCTGCCTCAACCTCCAGAGAACGTTCCTGTGGGTTCCCTCAGCCAGCCAGCTCCAGGGGAGCCCAGAGCAGTCTCAGGGACTGTCCTCCAGGGCCCAGGCCCAGAGCGTCCTGCCCATGGCCCAGCTGGTCAGGCCAGGCACCTCCAGGCTGGGGGAGGGGCCAGGGCCTCCTGCAGAGAGGGGAACATGCAGCTGTGATGGTGCCAGGCACAACGGACCCAGGCCTGGGCTGGGGCTCCCCCACCCGGCCCCCGGTCACCAGCTGGACTCTAGCAGCGTACTGAGCCCCGGCTGCTCCTCTGTCAAACGGGGGATGGGCTGTAGCTGAACTGGTGCCAACATCCCTGCAAGACGGACATAATCATTAATGTGTAACTCAGGGTCATGCAGGCCAGTGGAGGTGATGGGAGATGAGGGTCAGCACCTCCCTCAGGCTCTCTCCTCCTCCTCTGCCCACACCAAAGCCAGTTCCTCAGGGTAAGCACTCCTGGGAGCACAGGCCAGTCCCTGGCATCGCTCACTCTGGCATCACCCGAGCTCCGAATCCTGACTCACAGTGTGTCCATGCAATGCTTGCCACCTGCTTCCCCCCACGCCTGCTCACCCCCACACTCCCAATTTCACTGTGCCACTGTTCACTGTGTCAAATGCTCCCTTGCTCACTAAGCCGGGTAGTCACCAAGACCATCACAAAGAAATGGGGAATGCCCTGGTACCCACATGGGCAGGCAGAGGGCACAGTGAGAGCTGGGGCTCAGGGGCCACACCCACAACTGCTGGAGCCAGGCAAGGGCACTGGGGCTGAGGCTGGTGGTAGGTGCAGGAAGAGGACGCTGGAGGAGGCTTGGGGGCACTCTGGGCACCGCGGGATGTCCTGAGCCTATTTACAGACCTGTCTGCAAAATATGGGGTGGGGGCCCAGGGGAGTCTGATACAGGCTATGCTGGTTCTGGCACACATGAGCCTTGAGCCTGGACCATATGACTTCCCCACTCCATGCCTCAGCCTTCTGGTCTGTGAAATGGGCACACAGCACCTCCCTCTGGGCTGCGTGAAGATGCCCGGTGGTGTAGGCCTCACCTACAACTGGCATGCAGGGCACAGGGTGGGAAAGTGAGCTGCTCTGAGCCCAGGTGGGTGTGGGGTGTGAGGCTTAGGTGCCTTGGGTGGTCGTGGTGGGACGGAAGCCGAGGTCCCATCTTGGCACGGGCTGCACTCCAGGACCGCATGGTGTGTGTCTGCGTGACCTGTGCCTGCGCACACCTGTGCATGCCTCCCCAGTGTGTGTGGGAGCACATCGTGCATGGTGAGGGCACAAGTGCCCAGGGCTGGGAGCTGCATGCTTGTTCAGCCGCGTCCCCTTTGGTCCCTGCCTGGTGTGGATTCAGTCGCGGGAAGGCTGGATTTCTGGTGAGCTGCTTCCCTGAAAAGCTGTCTCCAGGGACTCAGCCCTCAGATGTAGCATGCTCTTGTTCTGTGGGGACAATATAATGAAGCAACAAAAATACGCCCGGATGTCTGTCAGACAGCACACGCCTCAGAGGCCTGAGTCTCTTCCCAATGGCCCTCCCCGCCTACCCCAAGGACAGGGAGCCGGCCGCTCCTAGACCCACCAGGAGCCCGCGGGAGCTCCACACACTCCCTGCATCTCAGAACCTCCATCCACTTGACTGAATTTGCAAAAAAAAAAAAAAAAAAAAGAGAGAAAAGAAAAAGCAGACAATAAATTCATTTTACAGAACCTAAACCCTCAGACTGAAGGAATTTCACATCAGAGCCACCATCATACAAGAACCCACATCAGCTGCCCACTGTGGTATCTGAGAGGTGAAAAAGGTAGGGGGGCCAGGAGGGTGTGCACACCCCCCCCATTCACCCAGACACTAATCAACACACATGTGAACTCAGGCAGACATTAATCCACATGCACACAGGTGCACACTCCTATTCACACAGGTGCTAGTCTACACACACGTGAACTCATGCACATGTGTGTGCACACTCCTCTAGCCAGGCAGACGTGAATCCACACGCATACACGTGTGCACACTCCTATGTTCATGCAGGTGCTAATCTATATGTGTGCACACATGTGCCTGCTCCTCGATTTACTCGGACACCCATCTGTACTCAGAGCCACACACAAATGAAGATCTGAAAATCCTGTCTCCCTGGCGGAAGCCGGGATGCCAGATGCCTGAGGAATGGGCCCACTCTTATGGGCACCCTGAGGGGTTCCATGCCAAGCTAACCCCGCTGTATCATACCAAACCATTTTGGGGGAGTTCATCTCCCCCAGGACGCAGCTCAGAGATGCTGATGGCTCAGAGGGAAGCAGGACTTGCTTCGCACAGCCTTCCTCGCCACGGGACCGCCTCCCTCATTTCTTAATAAATATAAATAGGAAAATGGGTTTTGCCTTACAGAATGTCTTTCTCCATAGGAACGTAGCTCCATTTCTAAGCACTGTCAAAACAGAAGTTACAGCCTCTCCGTCTCTCAGTCACCAGCGTCATCACCCCGTACGGGCTACCCTCATGGCTCTCAGACATCGGCAGTCCCCTGGGTGGCTCATTCCCTGGTGTGCCCCTAAAATCCGTTTCTCTGTTGGCACCAGAGGAATCCTTTAAAGCCAGCCTTGTCTCTCAGCTGCTGCAAACTCCCCAGAGACTCCCAAGGCAATCCGAGCACCATCCGACTCTTCCCAAGAGCTCCGACACAAGAGAATCCTGGACCCTGGAGCCTCTCCCGCTCGCCTCTCAGCCCCCACAGCCAGCCGCACTGACCTGGCCCTTCACCCACATGAAGCGTGTCTCGGCTGCAGGGTCTTTGCACCTGCTATCCCTTCCCTGGCATCCTCCTTCCCTGCCTCATTACACAGCAGGGCACAGAGGGAGGCAGGGACCGAATCTGCACCCCATCCAGGATCCAGGGCTGCAGGTCTGAGGGTCTCGCAGGGCACATCAGAAGGGCAGGGATTCTGCCAGTGACCGCGGGGACTTTGACTGTCCAGAACTGGCGTCAGCCATTTACACTACCCACGGCAATCCATCCACCATCCTCCCCACCTGACAGAGGGGAGGCCAAGGCTCCAGGAGGGGAAGGGACCCACCTCAGGCCACCCCGTGATCTGCAGCTGGGCCCTTCCATGGCTTCCCCAGGGCAGATAGACGCAGGGGTGGTCCCTCGGTGAGGAAGGTAGAGGCCTCAGGGCTCCCCTCTAGCAGGGAGACTGAGACTAGGGGACCCTCTCCAGGAACCACAGCAAACCAGGGGGTTGGAGATTTCCAGGAAACACTGTTGCCCGGGGAACAGGAGCCAGGGTGCCCTGGAGCCGCTACCAGCACCCTCCAGGCAGAGGCAGGCACTTGGCTAATGCCATCTCCCTTGGGATCTGGTCTAGGAAACAGTTGCCACCTTTCCAGATGTGTCCGGGAAGCGTCCCAGTCCCCCTCCCAGCCAGCCTCCCTCGGTCAGCACTCTGACCCAGGGCCACCCAAGCAGGAGCCCTAGCACAGCCCAGAGTCCAGGCCCACGAGATACATCCTGAGGGTCCTCAGCCTCCTGGGATTCCAGGGAGGCCGTGGAGGTCATGATGGTGGCGAGGGAGCCAAAGGCTGGCTGCCCCTTCACACAGCCCTAGTGGGGCATCTGTGCCGCAGGCATTTCCAGGACAGCTTTCCAGCCATCCAGGCTCTGTCTCAGCAGTGCAGGACTATGAAGGCACACAGCTGTCCCTGACCCATCCCTCCAGGCCAGTGCTGCCTCACTGTGTGCTCTGCAAAGCCCTCTCCCTGCAATGCCTCCCGTGCCCTGGCCGAGGGTTCAGGGAGCCCCCCAATGGCCCCTCATTTCCCCCGGAAGCCAGCCAGGATTCTCATCCATGTGGGGCGGGCACATGGCTGCCTGTGTTTGTATCTGTGTTTATTAAACTAGAGGGATTTAATGACTAAGAGGTGCCCAAGTTTGATCCTGCTGAAAATAAGACTCGGATCTGTCGGTAAACACGGGGGAGCCTCCAGGCTGTCAATCATCTCCTGGGGTTTCCATCCCAGGCAGGATTCTGCCTGGACCCAATGGCCTCCAAATGTGGGGGCAGCAATGCTGGGGTGTGCACCCCTAGCTCTCAGGGTGTTAAGTGCTCTGTGACGAGCCCTCTACAGAAGTCACCATTGGAGAGGGCGGATGACAGAGAGACATGCTTCTGTGGGGTGGGGTCCTAGAGGGGTAGTGGGCCACAGGGAGCCTGGGGGTGCTGAGGGGTAGAATGTGGCCTCCCAGACAAGCCAGTTCACCTCCACTCCGTGGGCTGCAGGGTCCAAGCTGAGACCGGATATGAGGTGTAGGGAGCACAGCATGGGAGGGGGCTGAGCCCAGATACCACTGCCTGCTCTGATGCCAGCTTGGGGCCACTGCCCTGTCTGGCCCTCAGCGTCCCTATCTTTAAAATTCAGGGATTGAATCAGAGGCTGTAGCAAACAGTGGACCTGGTGATGGCTGGGCCGGGCTGGGTCGAGGGACGTTTCCTGCCCGGCTGTGCCTCCTCTGTCCCCACCCCTCCCTTGGAAGCCCAGAGCTCAGTTTCCCAACATACCCCAGCTTTATGTGGAGGCACTAGGCACAACAGACAGGGAGGCCCAGCCCTGTCCCTTCCACCAGTCTCTCCCACTGTGGCTGCCGGAGTCCGTCCCGGAACAGCAGAGGAGACATCGGGGTGGACGTCGCAGGCAGGCGGTCAACGTCCCTGTCAAGACCCCTCTCCCCACGCTGCTCACTGCTCCGGGGGGCTCACACCTCCCCTCCCACCACCTCTCCTGCCTGGACGCCCACCTCTTCCTCTAGGGTTATCTAAATGCTGCCCACCCTCCAGAAGCCAGCCAGACCCCTCCTCTGTGAGCAGAGCAGCCCAGAAGAGGAGCTTGTGTCCAGCTCGAAGGGGAGGGAATCCTGGAAGCTGTGAGACCCAAGGAATCCACTGCTGAGTAGAAGGGAGGAGACCAGGGCTGAGTACCTGAGATCCGGAGACTCCAGGGTCTACTGCCACAGAACGGCTCAGGAGTCCCAGCCAAGTGGGTGGGGAAGGGCTGCAAGCACCAGCCTACAGGACTCAGTTTCCCCACTGGCTCCTGTGCATCCCCCATGGCCCAGAGCAGGGACGAGAGGAGTGGTCCTCTCTGCCTCTCCTCTGAAGGTCTCTCAAGCCCTGCTGGATCTCCTGCTGCCTCAGCCTGGGTTCCAGCTCTCCTCCAAGATCAAAACTCCAACTGCCCCAGGACAGCCCCACAGGCACAGAGTCCTGGCCCAGCCACAGCTCAAGCTCCCTCACTGTGTGATCTTGGGTGACGCTGGGCGCTTCTGGAAAATGGGGCTGGACTGGCTGATCTCCATGGGAAAGGAGGTGCGTTTATTCGTGAGACCATTGTCTTTCCATCTGGGAACGCCAGCTCCAAGGCAGCCAGGCTCATCAGGGCTTTGTCCCAGGCTCCAAGCACCACACACAGTCGGCCTCGTTTGCCACCAGCTCCAATGGCCAGATTTCCCAGGGTGGTCTCTCCACCACCTGCCGCCCCTCCCCAGGAGGCTGGGAGACACAGGACAGAGCCAGTTTTCAACTCGCTGCCCTCGGGAAGGGGACATGGGGGGCAAGGGGTGCTGGATTTGAGTGGCCGTAGCTGCCGCCACTCTAATTCCTGTTCCCCATTGGTGCCACCGACTGGCTCAGGGTGCACCGGGGTGAGGGGAGGTAAGGACCCCCAACAACCAAGGCCTGTCCCACCCTGCTGGAATCCCCTGACCTGAACCAACACAACAGGACACAGGTGCCAGGCACAGGAGCCCTGTACCACCCTCTCTGCCCCCTCCCTGTGCAACCTCAGACAACGCCCCACCCCACCCTGGGCCTCAGTCTCCCCATCTGCACAGCGGGTGCTGGAATATATGATACCAACATCCACTGCACTGGCTCCACCACCAGCCACCCCCACAAAGACCCACCAAAGGCCACTAGACACCCGAGCTTGTGCTGGAAGAAACCCAATCCACGACAAAACAAAAAAGGAAGGGCGGGGGGTGGGGGGGGAGATGACAAATGTATCCAATGTCCGCGGCAATGCCACCATCCGCTCCAGGTTCACGCCTGGAAATTTATGGCCTCGTCACCCGGCCCTGGAGATCTATCTCTTGCCTGTCACTCACTTGCATTTTTAATCCTGCCCCCTCACCCCCTCGTGTATTTACGCACCACCCACCCGGGCATCTCCAGAGCCTGTCTGTTTCCTTCTTGTGGAGATATATGAACACCCCAAGTCCATGAACCTCTGCTCATAAATTTTCCCCGACGCTATGCGTCTGAGTCTGGCATGGAGAAAGAGTCCCCTGCCAAAATGGGGACTGGGCCCGTTGAGGGGTAGGGATCCCCCGGTGAGGGTTATGACCCAGGGGACCTTAGAAGGAGGCTTTCCTGAGTGCTTAGAAAATTCTATCAAAATCTGGAGCTGATGCATATGTGTGTGTTGGAAACAGACAGAGGCAGTCACCAACATGGGACTCATGCAGCCACTCCGATTTTAGCCCATTGATCCAAGGCACTGTGGTCATATTTTAGTCCCATTAATTTTTCTCTCCTGGAAAGCAGGTGAAGCCTGCAAGGATACATTTAGGGTGAAAATATTCAAATGCCGAGGTCCGAGAGAGGCATCTACTCCAGGTTCTCACCCTGGGCTCTTGTTGGGGCCCCAGACACTTGTTTCTTGGTGGGAGCAGAGGTAAGGAGGCAGAGGAGCAGCAGTCCTCCCCGGCCCAGGTATGGGGAGGCTGCCTCCAAAGACACTTTGAAAAATCAGTGCTTTCCAGTGGCAGTCCCGGCCATGGTGGGGAAGGAACGCCGCCCGCCCTCCCCTCCTCTGACCCTGGGCGCTGGTGCCACCACATCCCTGCACCCCCGCCCGGAGCTTGCCAGGCCTCAGGAGTGTGGCTCTGCTTCAGGTGCCCACTGGCTTTTCTGGGAGTTGGGAGCTGCCTGCCTGGCCTGCTGTATCATCCTGAATCATACAAAGACAGCAGGCCTGCTGCTGTGGCCACAGAGGAGGGGGCTGCACAGCCAGCTGGAGGACCTGGGAGGGGCATGGCCCCCAACCTTTCAGACTTGGAGACCCCAAGGTCTTCTGCCCACCAGGGGTGGGGACCAGAATTCCCTGACCATGGTATGCTCAGGAAAATGAGGGATCCAACTGCTGGGGTCCTGGTTGGGTGCCAAACACCCTCAAATCCAGGTGACGTGGGTGACCCCCTCCCACCCACGGTCCTCTGAAGTTTGTCCCCCTGCCTTTGGTGGAGTGGGGCACAAACCTGGGCTGGGGCCTATGAGCCAGTCTTCTCAATGCTTGTTCAATTAAAAGGTGGCAGGGGCATGGCAGGGGCAGGGACCCCGGGGGCAGGAGGCCAGGGGCAAGCCAGGCAGAGAAGAGGAGCTTGTTTGTGCTTTTTAAGCAACCTACGCCTGACTTGATGGGGTTTCCCCAGAGCTGAGTGCAGGCTGAAGACCTCTGGAGGCTGGGGGCCTCTCTAGGGGTCAGCCCCTGAGAGAAGCAATGTGGGGGAGATTTGCCATTTATATCTGCTCCTGGCTCTCTGTCCCTCCAGAGCTTCTGTTACCAGGCCCCCCTCACACCCTTAGCCCAACTGAAGAAGTGAGAGGCAGACAGCCAACCCAAGCCAGGGTCCAAAGAGGCCCCACTCTGGGTGTGCAGGAAGGGAGAGTCCTGGCATGCTGGGTACCTGCACACCTGGCCCTCCCGGCCTCGACCCTTTCTGCTAAGCTTTGTTTTTTCACAAGGCAGTATCATCCTATCCCCATTTCACAGGTGTGGAAATTGAGGCTCTGAGATATCACCTGGCCCAAGGTCACTCAGCTGAGACCTGGAAAAGCCTGATTTTCATCTCAGAGGCTGTCGTTTTTACGGGGGGGGGGGGGGGGGGCGGGTGCGGTAACTGCAGGCAGTGCCCCTCGCCCCATCCTGAGCATCAAGCAGGTGACCTGCGGATTTCAAAGGATGGAAATGGGGGCCCTTGTCTTTAAAGGCAGGTCGGGGCACGGAGGTTTGGCAGCCTTCTCCCACCCCACAGAGGGACGACGACGAGGATGGGTCCAAGGTGGTGCGAAGGGTGGAGAGTACCCAGTAAGTTCAGTTCCGAGCGAAGACCCCAATCCCCGCGCCAGGGGTTAGACTCAGGGGCCTGGACGGAGGAATGCGACCCCTCCCCTTGCTTGGCTGGACCATCCCCTCGCCAAGGAATGTGACCCCTCCCCTTGCTTGGCTGGACCATCCCCGAGCCAAGCGAGGACGCTCGCAGCGTCGGGGGGAGGGCGGCCCAGCAAGGGGGGCAATGCGAGCCCGGGTAGGGGTCAGCGACTCGGCCAGGAGGCGAGGACAACCCCCAGGTTTCCGGGAAGGAAAGGGCAGGGAGCCGCGTTGGGGATACAGGGCTGGGTGCAGACGGCGAAGGGGGACGGAGGCGAGAGAGGCGCTGGGGAAGGGACCGCTTGGAGGGACGCAGCAGCGTGCTGGCTGCGGCAGTTACTTCAACCCGGGCCCCCCGGCTCTGCCGGGAAGAGCCGGCATCCGCTCCGCCGCCACCAAGTTCCTCCAACTTTGCCCGCTGCGCTCAGATCGTGCGCCGGGCCCGGGGCGCAGCAGGGGCCCGGGGCGCACACCGCGCGCTCGGGAACGCCTCGGGTTCGAGGTGGCGGGGGGTTCCGTAGGGTCCCAAGTCCCCCAGGTTCAGCGCCCGGCCGCGCTCCGACTCGGGCTTGGCGAGCTCCACGCTTACCTGCCCGCCCGGCCTCCGTTCCCGGGCTGCGCCCGCCGCTGCCGCCGTCCTTCAAGCTCTAACTTCGCTCCCGGGATTGAAATTCCTCCCCAGCTTCGCCCATCGATCTGCGCGCGCGGCCCCGCCCCTCGCCGCGCCGCCGGGGGGGGATTCAAGCTCGCCCTGCCCCCGCCCGCCCCCCTTCCCTCCCTCCCTCCCTCCCTTCCTCCCTCCCTCGCTCCCTCGCCCGCCTGCGCGCTCCCTTCCACCCCCTCTTCCTCCCGCGCGAGTCCGACTCCGTGCCTCCGGCCCTCCCCTTCTCTCCCGGCCTCCCAAGCCCCCTGCCTCTCCCCGGCTCCCCGCGCCGCCCTGCTGCTTCTCTCTCCCGGCGACTAGCTGAGGCCGGGGGAGGAGGAGAGGTCCTAGAAAGCGCAGGGGGTCGTCCTCGCGGTCGTGTCCCCCGGCCCTCCCCGCCCACACCTAAACGGTTGGGAGGGGGAGTGGGGGCGACAGCTGCTGGCTGAACCAGCCACCCGCGACTCCCACCACCACAAGCAAAGCCAAGGCGTTCTCAGGTCCTCCCGTCGGTCCGCCCCTTATCGGAGAGGGCAGGGACCTAGGGGACGGAGAACGCGGGGCGCAGGCCGGGCCCCCTCTGCCCAGCCCTGGCCTCCCTTCCTTCACTCACCCCAACCTCAGGGAAGACTTCGGGGACCTTCGAGCACTCTTCGGCTCAGTCTCACCCTGACAGCCTGTGTGTGCGGAAGCCCCCGTCCGCAAGTTACAGGAGAGGAAACTGAGTCAAGAGAAGCCCAGAGTCTCGCCCCACACAGCGCGTCGGAGGCAGAGCCCTAGGAGCACCCTAGACCCCCGGCGGGAGCTCTCAGGACTCCATGCTTGGGCTGGGCAGGCCCGGGCGGTGCCTGGACAAGCCCGGGTGTGTAGTGCGGCCGGCGCCTCCGGGCCCTCTCCAGTCCCCGGGCAGCCCGCGCGCCCCCGCTGGGCCCCCTCCCCGCTTCCTGTCACCCGCCCGCCTCTGGTTCCCGGCCTCAGTACCCCCGGCACGCTCTCCGCTCGCTGCCAGCAGCTGGGCAATTCAACGAGCATACAAAAGAGTTGACTCAATTCAAAGGCAGCAAATCAAGATAAATCCTATAGTGTGTGGGGACGCGAGAGGGAATGTGAATGAACGCCCACGGCGCCGTTCAGTCCTATACGGACCGGCCTCGCCCGGCTGCAGGGCCTAACACCCCTGGCTCCTAGGGCTCTACAGGAGCTAGAATCGCGGGAATGGGCTCGGAGCTGCCTTGACCCCCAGGCCTCCAGCACTGGCCCGAATTTAGGAATTTGGTGCTTGTGGCCTCCTTCGGCTGGCTGGGTGGGGCTCCTATGATGGGGTGCAGAGCCTTGAAGGGGAGTGCTAGGACAAAAGCCAGTGAGCCCCCACGATTCCATACACGTACTGGGGGCAGGGGGCCTGGACAACCATGACAGCCCCAGGGGCCAGGAGGAAGGGCACGTGGTTTGGAACACCTAAGCTGTGGCCCTTCTTCTGCCTGGACCTGGACCACTGTCAGAGCCAGGCCGCAGGCCAAGAGCAGGTCCTTGTTTACCCAGATAGATACTGCAAGCCTGGGATGTGCCAGGCCTGGGGTGGTGGAAGAGGGGGGCAGTAAGAGGGGCACCCTCTCCTCCCTGTGCGTCTCTGAGGTCTCCCCAGCTGCAGCTCCGTTAGGGAGAAGCTGGTCAGCCCCCAGAGCTTCCCTGGTCAGGCTTGGAAGGCCTGGATGAGCTACCCTCCAGCTTCTGGCCTGGCCAGACCTGTGCAAAAAATGACCACGAGGGACGGAAGCCCCAGCCCACCCATTCCACCTGCCATAACACAAACCCCAAGAGAGGTACAGGCTCCCTGTTTCCAGCAGGTTCCCCCAGACCTGCGCTGGCGAAGAGCGCAGAAGCTCTGTTAGGAGCCTTCTTGGCGTTCGCAGGTGTCCCCCGTGTGCCCTGCGCTGTGCTGGGCGCCTGCCCGGAGGAGCCGCGCCAGGATCTCCTGCTACTTCCCAGGAGCAGGCATTATGAATTATTAGCCCATTTCCTCGGGGTGCAAACTGAGGCTGGGGGCCTCTTCAGAGCGCCCTTGAGCGGTACTGCCTGACCCCAGAAGTAAGTTCTGTGGCCACTCGGGGTCTGAGATCCGCGGAGGTCAACTGGAGGGGAGATCACGCAACCTGAGGAGCTGGGACCCCAGCAGAGCGCGAAACCTGGAGCTGGGGAGGGGAGGGCAGAGGACTGGAGGGGAGCCTGCACTGCGGGGATCGAGTCCTCGCGGCTGCGCCCCCCACCCCGAGCAGAGGCTGCGCCGTGTGGCTGCGACCAAGTCCCCGGAGTCCCGGCCCGGCCGCCCCTCCCCCGTGGCCACGCCGATTGGCGGCCTGCGTGTAAGTCATTAATTCTGTTACGGGGACGCCGGCGCCGCCCCCAGGACATCTGTCAGGGTCCCAACGCCGCGCTCCACGCCCCCTGCCCCTCCCCCAAACCCAGAGCCGGGGAAAGGACGCGAAGGCGAAGCTGGGAGGTTGCGGGCGCGCTGGCGCTGGAGGGCGGCGGAGTCCCGGGGTTAACCGGGAGGGGGGCGGGGCCGACGCTGGCCCCGGGGACAAAGATCCCCAAGCTGCCTGCTGGCTGGGCTCTGCAGACCCCGAGGCAGGAAGAAGCACCCCGTATTCCCCGTCCCTCAGATCCTCAAAAACACTCAGGCTCTGACCCGAGTACTGGGGTCGGGTGGGGGAGACCGAACCCTCCTGGGCCCTCGGGGAGAGCGAAGGCGACGCTGAAGGGGGGACGCCGGGACATTGCCTCTTCCCTGCACACGCAGCCCGAGCTGCATCCCCAAACGCTTCAGGAGCTTCGCGGCGGCTCCCCCACCTCCGCGCCCTCCACAGCCCCCGAGGCTGCCCCCGGCGACCTCCCCCCGCCCCCAGATGGGCTGCAGGAGCGAGCGAAGGTGTTGCGCTCATCGTGGGCTGGGAAGGGCGCGGATGGCAGGAAATCCCCGCTGCTCCCTGGGCAGCCTAGCCGCGGGACTCGCGCTCAGCCCACGGCGGAGGACTCCGTCAGGAATGGTGCTAGGATGGCGCGCGTCCGGCCCAGGGCCCTGACCGTCCACGCCTTGCAGTTTGGGAAGAGAAAAAGTTGGGGGGGGGTCGACACCCTGAGATCTAAGAGGGGATAATGGGAGGAGAGCAGGAGGCGGGGAAGGAAGAGCGGTGGAAGCGGGACCTGAAGAGCTGGGGGTCCGCTCTGGGTCCCGGGTCCCGCCCCGCTCGGCAGCCCAGCCCAGCCACGCCGGCTTCCCGGACCAGGAGAGGCTCGGGTCACCGACGCCTATTAACAGCCGCGAGCAGGTCCTTCCCGGGAGCTCCGCAGTGGCGGGCAGAGCCCGGCCACCGGCTGGGATGGGGGCGGGGGTCCCGTAACACCCGCTCCGGAGGCTCCCGCTGCGCGGGGCGGGGCGCTGCGCCCCCCACGTGGGCTACTCGAAGGAGAGGCACCCACAGCCCGCTCCCTCCCCACCTCCGACTCAGAGACCAGGTTTCAGATGAAGAGGGGTTAGTCTGTGGGTCAACTTGGGGCGCCGCGGCTACCCCAGCGCACTCAGAGGCGTGCCCAACTCCCTCCCCCGCTTTCTACCCAGTTGGCTGTTTGCTCAACTCGGAAAGTTTCGGGGTCCCCGCGGCGCCTCCTAGCCCTAGGGGTCCGGAGTCCTGGCCCTTCTAGCCTTGGCGTCTAGGTGGGAAGTTTGACCCGCCCGGGCTTAGCGGCCGCTAACTTCGGGTGCTCCCGCCTCCGAACCCGGGTCGGTGGATGGAGACGCCCAGGAGACGCGGGCCCCGAGCGCCTCATCCAGAGCCCCGTGGGCGGTGGGACTCGGCCCGGGCTCGGACGCCGATGTCAGGGCACCGGGGTTGGGGTGGCACGGTCTACGAGAGCCGCTCGGGACCCCACGCTGCCCCCGCTGCCCCCCAATAGAGAATCTTCTTCCCTGCCTCCCCACGGGCGGGACCCTCCGGTCCCGCAGCTGCGGCAGAGGGGTCCCCGGCCCCTGACAGCCCCCTCCCCCGCAGACCCCTTCTTACCTGGGCCGGGGTGCGGGCCCCGGGCTGGAGGCACGGTCGCGGGCGAGCAGAGCGCGCGCACCCCAGTCCCCCGAGCGCGGCGGCGGCGGCGGCGGCGGCGGCGGCTTCCCCTCCTTCCACCTCCTCTTCCTCCTCCGGGCTCTCAGGCCCCAGACAGTCCTCCTCCCCCTCCCGCCCTGCCAGCCCCTCCCGGAGCCCGCCCGGCTGGACTCGGCCTGCGACCCTGAGCCGAGCGGAGCCAGAGGGAGCCAGGCTGCGGCGCTCACTGCGTCAAGCGCTGGGCGAGCGCAGGGCGGCGGCGGCGGCGGCGGCGGGGATCGCGCGCTAGGAGGCCAGGGCCGGCAGGGCAGGCGGGGGAGCCGCGGCGCCAGCGACGCCGAGGGCCCGGGCGGATCCTGCTCCCGCTCGGGCGCGGGCGCTGTGGCGGCGGCAGCCGCCGCGGCAGCGCCGAGGTTGTAGCAGCACATTCTTTCTGAGCGTGATGGAAGGTTTCATGTGGGAGAGTGCGCGGGGAGGGCTGCGGGCGGGGGAAGGGGCCGCGGCGGGGGCGGCCGGGGGAGCGGGGGCGGCCGGGGGGCGGGGTCGCTGCCGGCACGTCGGTGGGCTTGGGGATGGCCCGGGGGCGGCTCCGTAGGGGAAGTAGGAGAGCCGCAGGGGAGGCGTAGGAAGCCGAGAGGCTGCTTCGCCCTTCCCCCAGCCCCCGGCCCGCCCCTAGCGCCCCCTGCCCCAGCCCCAGGCCACCCAGCTTCTGCCAGGCTTCGGTTTGGAAGGGAAGCCTCTGACTGTCTGGGGGTCAGGACCCTGGTGGCGAAGGGAGGTGTGCACCTGGGTGCGGCGGACATGGCTTTGCGCACACGCGCCCAGCAACCGCGTGGAAGCTGACCCCAAGTCAGACCCTTTGTGGGCGCGCGCTTCCGCGGGCACCAAACCACAGCCCACAGGACGCGCGTTTGCGGGGCGGGGGGGAGAGCGGGGCACTTGGGGGTGGGGAGCTGGAGTGAGACGGGGTCCGGTCCTCGGCGGCCCCGCGTCTCCAGGGACTCGCCCTACCCCAAGGTCGCCGACCCCTCTCTCCCTCCCCTCGGCGTTGCTTGTCGCCCACTGCCTTTCGGCCGGGAGGAGGGGGAGGCGTGGGAGCAGCCCGCCGCCTTCCGATTCCCGGAAGGTTAGGTTTAGCGGATTTCCCTCCCATCAGTCCCCTCTCCCCTCCAGGCGCCTCCCGAATCCTGGGGGATCTGAAATCTCCCTGGGATCTAAGCCGAGGGGCCCCGCCTCTCCCTGGTGGTCCCGAGCCCTAGCCGAACGGCCTCCCTGCTTCCAGGGCGTCTCCCACTCCCCACCGCCCCCTCCCCAGCCTTCGGCTTTGGCGTGGGCTAAAAATGCCAAACTAGGCTCAAGAGCGCCCTCGCCGGGCTAAGGCCCGCGCACCGCTTCACCAGCCGCCGCGTGCGGAGCCTGGGACCCCCGGCGCGCGCAGGATGGGACCCTCAGGACAGGGAGCCCCAGACCGCAGCGACGGCAGGGAGCGGGGGAGCGGCTGGGGGAGGCGGGGATTACTGGAGGGTAGGGAGGCGGCTGTTCCCGGGGTTGTCCTTCCCGGAGGAGGTCCTGGGACAGGCATGGGAGCGGTGCGGGAGGCTGCCAGCCGCACGGCCCGACGTTGGCCGGGCCGGGGATAGGCGCGCCGGGCCCCCCTCCGGACGCCGGTCCAGCGGCCTCTCCGCAGCCCAGAAACCCCGTCCAGCCTGTGAGGTGGCTGCCCACCCTCGGAGCTCCTGGCATCCGACCTCAGCCTCTACCAAACTCGTTCCTACAAGACTGAGTGGGGGGAGGGGGCTGACACCGTAATTGAAAGGGATGGAGGAGGTGCCACCGCCTGTTCCCTGGACTGCTGGACACGAAGGGTGACGGCCAAGGACGCAGACTCTGCCTGCGGCTGTCCAGTCCTCTGTCCCTTCGCAGGGGCGAGCAGACCTCCAGGGAACCGCAGCGGAAGCGAACAGAACCCAGCCTGGTTGGGGGGCGGGGGTGTGTCTTGCCCGGTCCCTCAGGGAGAGTCCCTGCTGCTCTGGAGCAGGCAGTGGCCTAGGTGGGCACGCAGCCCCTTTCTCTCACTTCCCCCCACCTCCTACTCTCTGGGCCTGGGGAGTCCTGGACCTGGCTCCCTGGAGGAAGTTGGAAGAGGGGAGCTGTCCTGGGAGGCTTCCCAGGTGCTGAGGAATTTCAGCCCCGACTGACTCCCTCTGCAGTGTCTTCCAGTGCTGAAATATGCCCTCCTGTCACCTGAGAGGACAGGGCCCCTGCTGAGCCTGGCTGCCCTCGGGCTACTGTCCCCCAAAAGGACTGGACACACCTCAGGCTGTGAATGAGGGACCCCAGTACAGACCCGAGGGGAGGAGGAGGGAGGGAGGCTGTCCTTCCCTGGCCTCTTCTGGAGCCTTCTCTCCCTGCCTCTGTCTGCCTCTGTCAGAGGATATGTTTATTCTCCCCCTCTCTCCCTCACCCCTCCTTTTCTGTCTCTTTCCCTCTTCCTGTCCCCCTCTCCCTTTCCCTCTCTCCTCTCTCCTTTTCTTTCTCTGTCTCTGTTTCTCTTCTTTTCTTTCTCTGTCTTGGTCTCTTTCTCAGACATTCCTCTTTCCTGATCCTCCTCCCCCAGCAGACACAGGTACCCAAAGGCAGCCTATGAACGTTGTGTAGACACATCACAGCACATCCGAAGATGCGTGTCTACACCCGCCCCAACTCCCCCACAAGCCCGTCCCCCCACGTGAAGCTGTCACAGCTTCGTAGGGACAGGAAGACCTGGAAACCCCTCCCCCATAGCTCACACTATGGTTATGCGGAGAGTTGTAAAGGTATCCTGCTTCACACACCCCTGAATCCACACACCCCGGCAGCCCCTCCCCTCTTCACCGCCCCTCCCCTCTTCACCCCCCCTCCCCGTGTAACCCCCAGGCACGCACACACACACACACTGGTGTGGCATTATAAAGAGCCCTCCCTTGATGGAGCTTCCTAGGGACCAGTGGCTGGCAGCAAGTCTTTCAGTCCTCACAGCAACCCTAGAAGTGAACGCTGTGAAGATCTCCAGTTCGCAGAGGGTGAAATCCAGGGGTCCAGAGATCAAGTTCCTTGGCCCAGGTCATCATAAACTGGAAATGGCGAAGCTGGGGTTGGAATTCCGACAGTCAAAATTAAAGGCGGCTGTGCTTAGCATGTTCCCATCTGCATGCACACATGTTCACCCGTAGTCGCTCCACACACGCATGCTCGCTCAGGCCTCCTTTCTGAGGTGCTGCCACTGCTCCGATCGTAGCCCTGATGGCCCTGTCCATCAGACAGCCTGTCTTTCCTGAGATGAGTCTACGGGGCCAGGACCCAGGGCAGAACTGGTGATGGTGGGCGCACCCCTGCCCACCTGGGCACCGTTGCCAGATCCAGGGCTCAGCAGGCCCTTCTGATGTGCACGATAAGCTCCTCATTCAGAATAAAACAGCCCAGTTCAAGGCTTGCCTGGGCAATGTAGTGAGACCCTGTATCTATAAAAAATTAGTCAGGTGCAGTGCCTGTGGTCCCAGCTATTCAGGAGGCTGAGGTGGGACAATCACTTGAGCCCAGGAGGTGGAGGTTACAATGAGCTATGATCACACCACTGCAGTCCAGCCTGGGTGACAGAGTAAGGCTGTTTCTCAAAAACAAACAAAAAAAGAGCTAGACTGCCTGAACAGAAACCCCACTGGGGAAGGAGACCAGGACTCTAACTGGGCCAGTAAGATTCTCATTTTTATGGAAACAAATCAACCACCATCTCATGACCCACCCAGCTACTTCTCGGGGGAGAGGCTGGTCAGTAAGAGCCAGAGGAGCCTGGGACTGAGGGGCTGCAGAGCTTCACCCTTCTTAGGTGGTTGGAAGCACCCCACCTCCCCACTGCCCCCAGCCTGTGCTCCAGGACACCCTGGGATTCCCTGGCCAAGTTCTCACCATATTATACTGTCAATGTCTTCATGTGTCCGTTTCTTCCAGCAGAGCGTGGGCTCGAGAGAGCAGGACAGGCTGATTTACTTCCGAGCCTCAATGCCCCGCTCCAGCCCCACATGACAGCACACAGTTCCAGAATAAGTGAGAACTCACCTGGTGGCTTTGATGCCTTTTCATCCCTGCAGGTTGTTCCTGTACCTTCTCTCCAGGATGGCCTGGCTGGAAGCAAATGACCCAGTTGTCTGAGTGTGTTTGTGGGAAGCAGGGGAGGGATGGAGCATCTGGGATTAATCAAGAAAGAGTGGGGAGAGAATTCCCCACCACCCATCCTAAGGAAATGATAACCAGAGAAAAATGGTGATAATCTCTTCCTGTTCCCAGAACTTCACAGTAACAACAACAAACACCTGCAAAACCCCAAAGCCATAGATAATAGTGTGTCCAATTTCTGTCTCAGGCAAAGAGCCAGTTTCCCCCCTATATAAAGAGCTCTTGCAAATCAATAAGAAAAATAGCCAAGAGGCAAAAAAAAAAAGGCAGAGGTAATGAACAGAAAAGGAAATAAAAAGCATGCTTAAACAAATGAAAAAGTGCCTACAGCCACTCTGAAGCCAGAAGTGCAAGCTGAAACTGTACTAACAAGTGATTTTTCACTCATCAGATAGGCACAGATTAAAAAGTCTAATGACATGCCCTGTTGCAATAGTGTGGGGAAGCAGACACCCTTGGAACCTCTAAAACAATGTCAAAATTCCAAATATGCACACCCTTTGGCCCAGCATTTGCTTCTAGGAATCTGTCCTCCAGATACTCCTCACAAATGTGAAAAATGATATATTGCCTTGTACAAGGTTATTCGCCGAAGCACTCTGTAATAGCAGCAGATTGGAAGCATCCTAAGTGCCCGCTGACAGTGGAGTGCTTAAATCATCATGGTATATCTGGCCGGATAAAAGTGGACTGATTGCAGTTCATTGGCAGATGCTCTTTAGTGTGAAAAAGCTAAGGGGGCAGGACAGTGTATATGGCACCTTTTTTTTTTACACTGTGTACAAAAAGGAGGTGATGAAATGACATTTTATTTGCCTATGTGCATACACTGATATCTGGAAGGAGACCCAAGCAACTAGAAGTAGTGGGGCCTCCTGTAGGAAGCTGGAGGCTGCAAGGTTGGGGGAGAGGGTGGAAGGGGACTCACTTTAAAAATATGTTTAATGTATTGTTTACTTACAGACAGGTAAGTAATTTGAAATTTCACTTACTTACAGGTAAGTAAGGTGAAATGTGAAGTTCTTCAGTTTTATACTTTTCTGAAGTACAGCTCTGAAGTTGGACAAATCTATACACGGGTTGCAATCACTACCTCAATCAAAATGCTGAATAGTTCCATCACCCCAGAAAATGAGACTTCTCCCTGTGTACCCCTGTAATGCCATTTGAATTCTGTGCAATGTGCAGACATGTTCCTTTGTAATAAATTTAAATGTGAAAATGAAAATGGAAAATTGTTTTCTATCATCTCATCTACCCCACTGTAACCCAGGAAGGCAAATCCTTTCTTCCCCCTTTTACAGGTGACAAAGCTGAATCTTAAGGGGTGATTTGCCAAAGGGGATCCTGCAGGACCAGGTTAGGATGGGAACCAAGGCTATCTTTTTTTAAAAGGCTTTATCAATGATAACGCACTTAGCATGCAATTCGCTCGTTTCAAGTGTAAAATTGAGTGGGTTTTAGTATGTTCACAGGGTTGTGCAAATATCACTACAATCTAATTTTAGGACATTTCATCATCCCAAAAGGAAATCCTATATCCACTATCAACCAACCACTTATCATTTCCCACCATCCCCCCACAATGGTAAGCAACCACTCATCTGCTCTGTCTCTATGGATTTGACTATTCTAGATTTTTTTTTTTTTCTTTTAGATAGAGTCTTGCTCTGTCACCCAGGCTGGAGTGCAGTGGCATGATCTCGGCTCACTGCAACCTCTGCCTCCTGGGTTCCAGCGATTCTCCCACCTCAGCCTCTCGAGTAGCTAGGATTATAGGTACCCGCCACCATGCCTGGCAAATTTTGGTATTTTTAGTAGAGATGGGGTTTCACCATGTTGGCCAGGCTAGTCTCAAACTCCCGACCTCAGGTGATCTGCCTGCCTCAGCCTCCCAAAGGGCTGGGATTACAGGCGTGAGCCACCATGACTGGCCTATTCTAGATATTTCTTATAAATTGAATCAGACAATATATGGTCTTCTGTGACTGGCTAGTTTCACTTAGCATTGTTTTTGAGGTTCATCCATGTTGTAGCATTTCAGTATTTTATTCCCTTTCCTTGCCAAATAGCACTCCACTGAATGGGTGGAACACATTTTAGTACCCATTCATCAGCTGATGGGCATTTGGGTTGTTTTCACATTGGGAATGACATTGTCATGCAGCTAGATAATTGCGTTAAGTCATGCAGCTAGATACATTCATGTACTGGTTCTCCTGTGCATGTTTTCATTTCTTTTGGGTAAATACCTAGGAATGGAATTGTTGGGTCAAACAGTAAGCCTGTGTTAAACTCTTTGCCAAAATGGATGCCACATGCTGTGTTCCTATCAGCAATGTAGGAGGGTTTCTATTTCTTTGCATCCTCATCAACTCTTTTATTATTAATATTATTACTATTATTATTATTTGAGACAGGTTCTCACTCTGTCACCCAGGCTGAAGTCCAGTGACATGATCTCAACTCATGCAACCTCCGCCTCCCAGACTCAAGCAATCCTCCCACCTTGGCCTCCAGAGTAACTGGGACTACAGCCATGTACCACCACACCCAGCTAATTTTTGTATTTTTAATAGAGCTGGGGTTTCACCATATTACCCAGGCTGGTCTTAGACTCCTGGCTCAAACGATCCACCTGCCTTGGCCACCCAAAGTGCTGGAATTTCAGGCATGAGCCATCACACCCAACCTGAACACTTACTATTATCTGTCTTTTTTATTATGGCCATACTAGAGGATGTGAAGTTGTATCTCCTAGTGGCTTTGATCTGAATTTCCCTGGTGACTAATGATGTTGGGCATCTTTTCCTGTGAGATTGGACTTTTGTGTATCCTTTGGAGAAATGTCCATTTAAATCTTTTGTTCCCATTTAAATTGGGTTATCATTTTATTATCAAGTTGTAGGAGTTTTAAAATATATTTTAGAAATGGTTCCTAATTAGATGTATAATTCGCAAATATTTTCTCCCTTCCTGTCGGTGGTTTTTTCAGTTTCATGTTGGTATTATTTGTAACACAAAAGTTTTAAATTTTCATGAAGTCCGATTTTTTATTTTGTTGTTTGGGCTTGTGATGTCACATCTGACAACATTTTGCCCACAATAAAGATTTGGTTCTGTATTGTCTTCTAGGAGTTTCATGGTTTTAGCTCTTCTGTTGGGGTCTTGGATGTGCTTTTGATGTTTTTAGATGGAGTTTTGCTCTTGTTCCCCAGGCTGGAGTGCCATGGTATAATCTTGGTTCACTGCAACCTCCACCTCTGAGATTCAAGCAATTCTCCTGCCTCAGCCTCCTGAGTAGCTGGGATTACAGGCATTCACCACCATGCCTAGCTAAACTTTTTTTGTATTTTTAGTAGAGACAGGGTTTCACCATGTTGACCAGGCTGGTCTCGAACTCCTGACCTCAGGTGATCTATCCACCTTGGCCTGCCAAAGTTCTGGGATTACAGGCGTGAACCACCGCGCCCAGTATTGGATGCATTGTGAGTTGATGTTTGTATATGGTGTGAGTTAAGTAAGGTCCATCTTCATTCCCTTGCATGTGGCTAACTATCCCAGCACCATGTGTCAGAAGACTCCTCTTCCTCCAGCCCCATACAACTGTCTTGGTTCCCTTAATGGAAATAAATAGAGTAAGAATACAGGGTTCATTTCTGGACTGTCCTTTCTAGCCCATTGCTGTACATATCTGTCCTTACCACAGTACCATGCTGTCCTCATTACTGTAGGAAGTTTTCACATTGGGAAGTGTGAGTCTTCCCACTTTTTTTCCCTAGAGACAGGGTCTCACTCTGTTGCCCAGGCTAGAATGCTGTGGTGCAATCACAGCTCACTGCAGCCTTGAACTCCTACGCTCAAGTGATCCTCCCACCCGTCTCCTGAGTAGCTGGGACTACAGGCATGTGCCACCACACCCAGCTAATTAAAAAAAATTTTTTTGTAGAGTTGGGAGTCTTGCTGTGTTGCCCAGATTGGTCTCGAACTCCTGGGCTCATGTGATCCTCCTGCCTTGGCCTCCCAAAGTGCTGAGACGACAGGTGTGAGCCACCACACCCAGCTGAGTCTTCCTACTTTGTTCTTTCCTTTCCAAGTTTGTTTTGGCTCTTTGGGGTCCGCTGCACCTGAACCCAGTACAAAGCCCAGCTGCCCCTCAGCATCTCTGAGTAGCTGAGGCGAACATGGCGGATACATTCGGGGTTGAGGAACACTGTCAACAAAGGGCACATTTATTAAGCACCTGCTGTATGCCATGCACTAAGTGCCCTGCCTGTGTTAACTCACTCATACCGTGGACAGTGGTGCTATTACCACCCATGCTTAATAGTGAGGACCCTGAGGCATCACGAGGCTGAGAAACCCACATAGGACCACACAGATAGTTCACGTCCCAGCACTTTGTCTGCAAAGCTCAGTTTCTTTCTCATTGCTTTTCATATTTAACTTTGAAATGCTTCAAACATCCAGAAAAGTTGAAATGGTTTCACAGTGAACACCCAGATGCTGTCACCTGTATTCCACAATTGACGTTTCGTTACACCTGCTGCATCTCGTTTCTCTGTCCCTCTGCCCACCCATAAATCAATCTCTTTCCAAGTTGCAGACGCCAGTACACTCTCCGCCTTAACAAGCTGACTGCATGTCGGTGAGCTAGAGTTCAATATTCGTTTTGGATTTTTTTGTTCCATTGAGTAAAATTGACATACCATGAAATGTATACTTCTGAAGGGGCCATTGAATGCTCTGACTAATGGATCACTTCTGCAGCCCAAGCCCTTATCAAGAGACAGACATCAAGCCAGGCACGGTGGCTCATGTCTATAATCCCAACACGTTGGGAGGCAGAGGTGGGAGGATCTCTGGAGCACAGGAGTTGAAGACCAGCCTGGGCAATGCAGGGAGACCCCATCTCTACAAAAATTTAAAAATTAGCCCAGTGTAGTGGCACATGTCTGTGGTCCTAGCTATTTGGGAGGCTGAGGTGGGAGGATGTCTTGAGCCCAGGAGGTCAAGACTGCAGTGAGCCACTGCACTCCTGCCGGGGCAACAGAGCAAGATCCTTCCTCTAAAAAATAAAAAAGACAGATGGGGGAAATAGAAAAGTTCCTTTTTAAAGCTTCCTTTCTTGGTAAAGAATAAGTGTGCTAATAACTTTGTTAAGCCCTATCCTATGTAGCTATTAGGCATGCCATGCTTACAGGCACATAGTACATTCTATGTCCTTGTACTTTAAGGACATATCTGTGTTGGACGTGCTCACTGGCATGTCCCAGCTCTCCATTGCTTTTACCTGTTTAGAAAGTTTTAAGCTGTTAGCCAATCAGCTTTTAGTTTAGATTGTAAGGTCTGGCTCCAGCCAATGGAGATCAGACACAGCAGTAAAGACCACCCCAAATGTGTAAGGGATAAATTTGTCTGCTTTTCCTTTGTTCGTTGTACTCTTGTGGCATGATGGCTAGTGAGGGTACCTTTCCTGCAGGGCAGAAATAAAAATTGCATTGCTGAAAGATTCTTTGTCTCAGTGCTGATTTTTCTTTGCAGCAGCAAGCATCTATTTCCAACATCTATTCCAACAACAGACAATGCCCCAAAAGGCTGCTGTATCCCCCTGCCCAGTCCCTTCCTACCCTTGACCCCAGAGGCCACTGCTGTTCTGATGTTTTCCACTGTAGGTAAGTTCTAGAATTAGTTCTAGTTAGTTATAGTCCTGGTTAGTCCAGGGTAGTTCTCGTCTGTTCCAGAATTCCACACGCCTGGGCTCGTATGTCCTCCTGGCGAGTGGCTTCTTCCCCCCACAGAGTTTCCCAGCTTTCTGCATGGCATAGGTGCCCCTTTATTGCTCCAGAAGCTGAGAGTCCATGTGTGACTGCACCACCATCTGCTCATCATCCTCCCGGGGTGGGCACCCTGGAGCCTCATGAGCATGTCTGCATGTATGTGTACATGTGTACCTCTGTGTGTGAGCATGCCTGCATGTGTGTGTACATGTGTGCCTGTGTGTGAGCATGTCTTCATGTATGTACACATGTGTGCCTGTGTGTGAACATACCTGTGTGTACATGTGTGCCTGTGTGTGAACATGCCTGCATGTATGTGTGCCTGAGTGTGAACATGCCTGCATGTGTATGTACATGTATGCCTCTGTGTGTGAACATGCCTGCATATGTGTGTACACGTGTGCCTCTGTGTGCCTATGCATATGTGTGCATGTAGACCTGCATGTATGACACATATATGTGCCATTGTGTGCATGTGTATCTGCACGTGTGTGTTTGTGCCTTTGTGTGCATTCCTGCATGATTGTGCACACATGTGTATGTGTGCATGCATGATCCCCTATTTCTTTCCCCCATCACCTATCAGCATCTACATGTAGCACCTGTGGCTGGAAGGACCAACCAGGTGCCGTGAGTCTGCATTCATGGACAGAGGCAGGTGATGGGTGACGCTGGTGTAACACCACAAGGAGCTCATAGCATTTCTGCTTCAGCTCCTCTTCGTCTGCAACAGGCCTTCCCCTGCATCTCCCATGGGAAGGCTGCTCCCTCCAAGTCCCCATCGTGATGGGAAACCAGGCTGAAGTAGGAGCTCGGCTGGGCTCTGCCTTAGCGGGGTTTGTAAATGACAGTCTCCAAGGTGGCAGGAACTCTCTGGTTCTGGCCCGATCCCTAGGGTCAGAGGCAGTAAATGACAGTCTCCAAGGTGGCAGGAACTCTCTGGTTCTGGCCTGATCCCTAGGGTCAGAGGCAGTAAATGACAGTCTCCAAGGTGGCAGGAACTCCCTAGTTCTGGCCCAATCCCTAGGGTCAGAGGCAGTAAGTGACAGTCCCTGCAGTGGTCTCCATCCATAACCACCCTCATCTGCCTGGCTGAGGGCACGCTGGCCCTGAAAGCCTCCCCTGGGTGGGCATCTGGTGCCTCTGCAGGGCAGAGCTTCAGCTCAGAGACCAGATCACCAGCTGCAAACCTCAGATCCCACCAGACACTGACTCCAGAGAAATCACTTCCTCCAGGGCTGCTTGTGTGGGACCCCGAGATCACCGCCTGACTTGCAGAGCTGTTTGGTTCCTGAGCCTCCGTGAAAGCATGAATTCATGTGCAGAAAACAGGGCAGCTATCGGGGGTCCATCCCTGGACCCCAAAAGCCATCTCTCCTCCAATGCTTCTTTCCAGGACTTGGAAGAGGCTTTTGGTAAAAATATTGGGGCTTCTGACCAGGTCAGTGGGGCCCCAGAGCCTCAGGGAGCCCCCCGGGCAGATCGGGCTGGGACCCCGAGTGTCTATAAACAGGAGAGAGGTTGTGGCCCTCAACCTCAATTCAGCGCCCATGAGCACAAACCCGGGTAAGGCACACACTCATTGGCAGCAGTGGGGACCATGGGGCCCAAGCCTGTGGGATGCAGACGGGGTCCTGGGCCAGGTCTGCAGGTGTCCTGGTCTTCCTACGGGGCCTCTTGCTTTTGGTAAAAATAAAATCCACCCCTCCATGATGCTGGTCTTCCCGTTTCTCCCAGTCAAGTCTCCCCACCCAGTGAGCATCAGGATGTGCTTGATTTCCTCCAGCACCAGGGAGCTCACTATTGCCCAGCTGTGGCAGCCGCTGGCCTCATGTACCTGAATTTACTCACCGGGATCTGTGCTTGGGAGGTATGAGCGCCCCGTCACTGCACCAGCAGCGTGGTCCCTGAGGCCAGCCCCTCCGTGCTCTTAGCTGGTCTCCTCCACGTGACCCCTCCCCCAACCTCATCACCTCCATGGGGTCTCAGCAAAGGCCCCCCTCCCCTCCATCTCTCCCGGTCACCCAGCCACTGGCGGTCATCCTGCAGATACTGATCTCTCAGGAGTCCCTGTGGAGGAAATCCCCACTTCGGGGATTGAGCTAAACACAAATGCTTCCCCAGGGTTTGAGCCCCGCTCCACCCCCACCCCAAATCACCCCCTCTTTTTTTTTTTTTTTTTTGAGACAGAGTCTCTATCTGTCACCCAGATTAGAGTGCAGTGGTGCGATCTCGGCTCACTACAACCTCCGCTTCTCATGCCTCAGCCTCCTGAATAGCTGGGATTACAGGTATGTACCACCAAGCCTGGCTAATATTTTAATTTTTAATAGTGATGGGGTTTCTCCATGTTGCCCAGGCTGGTTTCAGGCTCCTGACCTTAAGTGATCCACCCACCTCAGCTTCCCAAAGTGCTGGGATTACAGGCCTGAACCACTGTGCCCGGCCACCACCCTTCTTATAGCTGCCTTCTCAAACTCCTCCTTCAGCCCAGACTGTTCACCAGGCACATCTTACCCACATTCATTCATTCTTGCCATGCAGCTAAGGGAAGGATCATGACTATCTCTGTTTGCCAAATGAGGACATGAAATCCAGGGAGGTTATATAACTTGCTGACGGTCACATGGCCAGTAAGTGGCAGGGCTGGGGGCCAGGCCCAGGTGTTGGAATCCAGCGTCCCAGGCCGCAGACATTCCGTGGGGCCCAGCCCCCTCTCCACCCTTCCTGTCATCTGCAGGCTTCTGTAGGTAAAGCACTTCACAGCTGGCACAGAAATGACCCTGAAGATCCTGGCCTATCTTCATACCATCCCTGAAGGTCACAGAGGCTGGGAGGGAAAGGGGCCTGCCCTGAGTCACTTGGGAAGGGTCAGGGGATGGCAGGAAGAGGACTTCCCAGGACGAGGGGGGTGTTATGGGCTGCGTGGTGCCCCCAAAGCTCAAATGCTGAAGCCCGGACCCCCAGGACCCCAGAATGGGACTGTATTTAAAGACAGGGCCTTTGAAGAGGTGATTAAGACCAGATGAAGTCATACGGGTGGGTCTTAATCCAATCGGACGGGTGTCCTTGAAAGAAGAGGAGATCAGGACACAGACAGGCACAGAGGGATGGTCCCATGAGGAGGCAGGGAAATGACGCCGTCTGCAGGGTACGGGGTGAGGCTCCAGGAGACGCCAGGCCTGCCCACACCTTGATCTTGGACTTCCAGCCTCTGGAATGTGAGATGATAAATTCCTGTAGCATAAACTGCAGGGTCTGTGGGGTTTGTTACCTCGGCCGGAGCAGACTCATGCAGACAGGGCCTTCCTGACTCCAGGCTGGCGGCTACAGGGGCACAGCCTAGTGTGGAGCCAGGTGGAGGGCTTGCTTCATCCCACACGGAAGCCCCTCTTGCAGGGGCTGCTCAGGTCTCTGCTGGCTCCGCTCCGCAGGCAGCCTCCCTGGGACAGGCTGGCTGGGACTCCGGCAGGGCCTGGCTCTATGACAGGCTGTCAAGCATGCAGCAGATAAAATGCCTGCCCAGGGTGACAGGACAAGATATAAAAGCCTCCGGCTCCTCTGTATTGACTGGAAACCTCAAGCTTCACGTCCCATTATCTCCCAGGCTAACTGGCCCAGACCAAGGCCGGCCAGCGGGGGACACAGCATCCTGGCAGGCAGGGAGATGTCATGCCACGTAGGGCGCCCCAGCCCTCGGCCCTGGTCCTCCCCCAGTCAGGACGGTCTGACCGAGTAGGCCCTCGTCACCCCAACGCGTTTTTATCCCCTTCGTTTTGGAGGGCAGGCAGAACATGACCGCCCTTCATGGAGGAGACAGAGCAGCAGGCGGCTGGAAACTTGCCCAAAGCCAAACTTGGATGGCAGTGTGGGTATCCCCCGAGGAGGGCAGGCCTGGGGCATTGGCTCACTCAAGCCACCCGAGCATTTGATGGGAGGGGCTTCTGCACCTCCATTCTACAGGCAGGAGTGCAAAGCTCACAGGTGGAGAGGGACTCACCCAGCACCCCTGCATGCTGGAGCCCGTTCGGGGCTTCTGACCAGGTCAGTGGGGTCCCAGAGCCTCAAGGAGCCCCCCGGGCAGATCGGGCTGGGACCCCGAGTGTCTATAAACAGGAGAGAGGTTGTGGCCCTCAACCTCGATCCGCACCCATGAGCACAAACCCAGGTAAGGCACACACTCATTGGCAGCAGCGGGGACCATGGGGCCCAAGCCTGTGGGATGCAGACGGGGTCCTGGGCCAGGTCTGCAGGGGTCCTGGGTCTTCCTACAGGGCCTCTCCAGGCTGGAGTCACAGGGGCTCTGCCTCTCCCCACACCAGCCCCGCCACCCCTTCTCCTTAGTCAGGTGGCAGCTGCACGCGTCTCCCTCCTCACAGCCTAGTCCCCCAGGGACCTCACTGAGCCAAAAATGCCCGTGGCCTCTGAGGAAGCTGGGAGGAAAGGCATGGTGTGTTTCTTCCTTCCAGAATAGCTGCGGCCACAGCGCTTCCAACGTGCCTGAGCCGCCGAGCCAATCACGGCGCGGAGAGCAGTAATTAATAAAAATGGGTAATGATAGACCATCTGTCCCAGCCTGTGTTCCGTGGCGGGGCCACGCCGGGCCCTCATTAGGCATTCCTCTGTCATTGTCCCCACAGATGTTGGCGGTGGCCGTGTCAGTCTCGGGGGAAAATGAGGTTGAACACATTTTGGCAAACGACACCAGCAGGCTGGGTCTGAACTGCAAAGCTCACTGGGGTCAGCCCATGCAGAGAGCTCACAGCTCCAGGGACCCCCATGCATCCTCCATCCCTGACGGCGGCTGGAAGCTCAGGCTGTGAGTGAGATAGGCCTGGATGCTGGCTGGAGCCCCACTGGCCTGCTGTATGAACTTCAGCAAGCGCTGAAGCACTCTGAACCTCCACTGCTAAGGTCAGAGCCAAGCACCCGAGGAGAGGGGCCGGTGACTGTTTGGGAAGCTCAGGTGCAGAGATCAGGACTTCTCAGAGCCTTTTCTTTGCTAACTTGAAGGGAAGGAATCAGATCTCACACTGTGGCCCCCAGAATCCAGAGAATCAGTAAAGTTCCCAGCTCATAGACATGCTTCAATGGACAGGAGACGTCGGGAGAAGATGCCCCCAGGGTCCCCAGCATCTTGGAACTCTCTGGAAGGTGCTGGGCAGGGCTTAGGCTCCACGGCAATTGCAACCAGTCTATGGATCCCTGATGGGGCACCCCCTGCATAAGGCCTGCAACCCAAGGGCCCCCGACTTCCCCTGGAGGAGGGTCCATCCCCTGGGGAGGGGAGGCTGGGCACCCAGGAAGGGATGGGACCCAGCAGGCCCTCGGCTCCCAGGCCCAGTGAGCATCAGATATGCAGATAGGCCCGGCGTGCTGGCTCACACCTGTCATCCATTGCTTTAGGATGCCGAGGTGGGAGGGTAGCTTGAGCCCAGGAGTTCAAGAGCAACCTGGGCAACAGGGCGAAAAATAAAATATTAGCTGAGCATGTTGGCACACACCTGTAGTCCCAGCTGCAAAAAAAAAGGCCCGGCATGGTGGCTCACATCTGAAATCCCAGCACTTTGAGAGGCTGAGGGAAGATGGATCACCTGAGGTCAGGAGTTTGAGACCAGCCTGGTCAACATGGTGAAACCCCATCTCTACTAAAACTACACAGATTAGCTGGGTATGGTAGCAGGTGCCTGTAGTCCCAGCTACTTGGGAGACTGAAGCAGGTGAATGAATGGTTTGAACCCAGGAGGCAGAGGCTGCAGTGAGCTGAGATGGTGCCACTGCATTCCAGCCTAGACGACAGTGCAAGACTCTGTCTCAAAAAAAAGACAAAATCAGCAGAGGGCAAGGAGGGGTGTGTCACTCCCCTGGGTGGAGGAAGGCTGCACATGATTGGCAGCCACAGAGCTTGATCTGGAGCCGATCTGGGGCAGAGGTAAGGCTGGGTCTCCCTGCAGTCTCAAAGCTTTGGGCTCCGTGATGGTGTCACTGCTCCCCAAGCTGGGTCTCCTCTGGACAAATGGCCACATGTCCTCAGAGCAGGTGCTCCCCCACCCAGAGCATCCACATTTGCCAAGGGCTGCCCAGCCTTGAGCACAGCTGGGGAAGGCACAGCTGAGAGCGACACTGAGGCACAGAGAAGTGTGACCTGCCCGAGGTCGTGTGGCCGGGAGCAGTGGAGCCTGACTTCCTCCGGTGGCCCCACTAACCCTCTGCCCTTGAGCTCTAGAGTCTGATTGCTCCCCCAACCATGCCTGCAGTCCCTGCCCCCGAGTGCCCCCAGCTCACTTCAGTTTGGCCTGTGCCAGGGAAAGGCTCACTGAATAGCACCTGGCAGTGGGCCTGGTGGCCAGCAGGGATGCTTGACTGAAGGGCTCTCTGGTTCCCCGTTCTGGGTAACCCGAAGTCTGGCCTGGCACACCCCTGGGGAACCGGAGCCTCCTGTCTTTGTCCCCGCGCAGTGGAGCATTGGGAAGAGGAATCAGAGAGGACGTGTTGTGCCCGAAACCCGTCAGCCTGGCCAAACCCTTGGTCAGGGTTGGAAACTGAGGCTGGGGGACAGGCTTGCCGCTACACAGGAGGTGGGGTCAGAGCTGAGACGGGGCCCGCTACTGCCGAGCCCTGGGCCAAGGATCATTTCCACCCGGGGATGTCCTTGGACGAGGAGGCCGTGGGGCTGCCAGGCAGATGGCTGCTGGGGGAGGCAAAGCCACCTTGCTCGCTCACATGCAAGGGTCAACAGAGCCCCATGGGTGCGGCGAGTTAGCAAGCTGTGGAGGTACCCAAGGGCGAGAAGATAGAACGCCGGTGCAGTGTTCTCATCAATATTCATGTATGCCTTATGAATATTCATATAACCTCTCCTACTACTGATAAGGGAGAAGCGGCAGTGAGGGAGGACAGGCCTCTCCCTCCTCAAGCCTCCAGGCCAGAGTCCAGAAGGAGGCCCTGAGTGTTGAAGCCAGTCCCCCTGGCAAACCCCCAGGGTCTCCTCAAGCAGACCAGGGGCCAGTAACAAGGGAGCCAGAGCAGGAAGGAGCATGTGGCCTCTTCCTGCCACGGACCAAGGCTCCAGTGCCCTGGGGGTCACCATGACTGGATGTGGCGGGCCAAGGGGGAGCCTCCGATGCTTTTCTTCTGTCCAATGGCAGGAGTGGCAGGAGCCCGGCAAAGCTGCAGCTGCTTGGATCGCAAGGTCCTCTGGGGATGAGGGGGAAGGGGTGTCCAGTCAGAGGCGAGGAACTTCACGCCCAAGCCTTTCCTTTCACAGAGATGGAAAGCAAGGAGGGCTCAGAGATGGCAGTGCCTTGCCCTAGCTGACACAGCAACTTCGTTGAGAAGCCCAGGGCTCCATTCTGTAAGCTTCTGTAAGCATGGAACGGATTCTTTTTTTTTTTTTTTTTTTTTTTTGAGACAG
>NW_022437052.1:3820402-3854399 GCF_009761245.1 Sapajus apella
ACTCTGTCACCCAGGCTGGAGTGCAGTGGTGCAATCTCAGCTCACTGTAACCTCCACCCCCCAGGTTCAAGTGATTCTCCTGCCTCAGCCTCCTGAGTATCTGGGATTATAGGTGCCTGCCACCACGCCCGGCTAATTTTTGTGTTTTTAGTAGAGACAGGGTTTCACCGTGTTAGCCAGGCTGGTCTTAAACTCCTGACCTCAGGTAATCTGCCTGCCTCAGCCTTCCAAGTGCTCAGATTACAGGTGTGAGCCACTGCGCCCGGCCTGTGAGGACGGATTCTGGCTTGCAGGTAGGTAGAGTTACATCTAACCTGGTTTCTGCTCTGGGACAGGTGTGGGGTGCATAGTAGGCCCTCAGTTAGTGTTTGCTGAATGAATGAGGAATCATAACCTGAAGTTAGTTTATATTTAAAGATGGGGATGCATGGCGTGGTGGCTCACACCAGCAGTCCCAGCACTCTGGGGGGCCGGGATAGGATTACTTGAGCCCAGGAGGTCAAGGCTGCAGAGAGCTGTGATTGCAACACTGAACTCCAGCCTGGGCAACAGAGTAAGACCCTGCCTCCAATAAACAAACAAATAAGGAAACCGAGATGAAGGGACCCGCCCAGGCGTCGCTGCAGAGAGTGATGGGCCAGCTTCTGTTTCATTGAGTAATGTCGATAGTTTAGGTGGTGTTTGAGGATGGGGTCTTTTTGGAGTGTGGAAACCACTCTCCTTAATGATCTTGGTGGCCTTTTGGCTCGTGAGGAGCTTTGCAGAACTACAGGCCTGGGGCAGGTGGGGGGCATGGGGAGCTGAGCCCCGAGGCCGGCAGGGCAGCCCCATTTCCTCTGAGTTCCCAGCCCCTTCTATGCACTGGAGCCAAGAAACGTGTTCAGGGCACAGTGGCACAAGCCTGTAGTCCCAGTGCTTTGGGAGGCCGAGGCAGGCGGGTTGCCTGAGCCTGGAAGTTTAAGACCAGCCTGGGCAATGCAGCAAGACCCCATCTCTACAAAAACATTCTTTAGAAAGTTAGCCAGGTGTGGTGGTGTGCACCTGTAGACCCAGCTACTCGGGAGGCTGAGGTGGGAGGATCGCTTGAGCCTGGGAGTTCGAGGCTGCAGTAAGCTGTGATTGCGCCACTGCACTCCAGCCTGGATGACAGAGTGAGACTCTGTTGAAAGAAGAAAGAAGGAAAGACAGAAGGAGAGAAGAAAGGAAGGGAGGAAGGAAAGAACCAAGGAAGGAAGGAAGGAAGGAAAAAAGGGAGGGAGGGAAAGGTGTGCAGGTGAGACTCATCTGAAGGATAGGACAGAAAAGCCCAGAAGGAAGGAAGGAAAAAACGGAGAGAGGGAACAAAAGAAGGAAGGAAGGAAGGAGGGAGGGAAGGAAAGAGAAGGAGAGAAGGAGGGAAGGGAGGGAGGGAGGGAGGGACGGAGGGAAAGGTGTGCAGGTGAGAGTCATTTGAAGGATAGGACAGAAAAGCCCAGAAAAACCAGTGGCCATGGTCAGCAGAAGGCGGCAGTGCTGGCTGGGGCACGGGCATAAGAGGGTCCTGGGGCCGGCGGGAGGCTCTCGGAGACAAAGCAGGCAGGAAACCGTGTTGGTAAGAAATCCAATGGGGAGGCTGACAGTGAGTGGGGAAGAAAAATAATCATAAATGATGGTTTTTATTAAAAAAATATCACCAGGAAAATGTACGCTCATTCCAGAAGCCCAAAAAAGCCCAAAATGTAATAAGGGGGAAGAGAGGAGTTGGGGAATAGAAAATTAAAATCATGAAAATAGCCCCAGAAAGCCTCCTGATGTCTGCTGGGAGTCCGTAGCATGGGAGGGAGGGAGGGTGGGAGGGTCGCTGCTGTGCGGAGTGATAAACATTGTTCTGCAGCTGAAATAGCATGGGGCGCAGGCAGGAGGAGGCTCAGACCATCCATCAGGGAGCGATGATGGATCCTTCCTGCCATGGCCAAGGCGGCCAGGCCAACCCACATGCCAGGGGGCCAGCGCCTGGGCACCCTAGCGGGTGGGTGGGCTCTTGGTCCTGAGGCAGGGGGCTGCCTCTCGTGGCCCTGGCTGAGGCGGCTGCTCAGCTGGAGTCATACCATGGCTGGAGTCACACCACTGCGTCTGCAGAAAAGGCTCCCAGGCCCATGGAATACAACTTTGGGATAAGAGAAGGGAAACTAAGGACCGGAGAGGAGAAGGCCATACCCACAGTCACACGGCAAGCCCACATCAGCTTGGGGGCAGGGGCAGGTCTGCTGGGGCAGACGCTGCACCCAGGGCCCATCTCACAGGGACTTCATCTGAGAGGAGGGGGTGTTGCTGTCTGGGGTTCCCCCTCACCATGCCATGGCCGCAGTAGCACCCCTGTTCTTCCAGGGTGGGGGCTGGGGATCCGGGTGGCACCTATCACTCCTGCATGCCCGGGAAAGTCCCCTCACCCCCTCGTTCCTGCCTGACTTGAGAAGGGCAGTGAGTGCTGAGTCCCGACACGGAGCGCGGCCCCCACCATGTCCACTGCTGACACTGGAGCTCCGGGTGCCATTCCAGCGGGGACGGGGGTCTATCTGGAGAGAACAACGGGGGAACAGGGTGGAACCCCAACTCCCCTGTTGGTCAAGGGACCCCGAATCCAGCCTCCTTGGGGGGCTTGGGGTTTTACGAAGCACATCACCTCCCTTCACTGTGGGGAGTCTATCCCCATTTCACAGACAAGAAAACAGAGGCTGGGAGAGGGCTGGCAATGCCACTCACAGGAGGACAAAAGAACAGAACCCAGGCCCAGGCAGAGCCACCCCCCGGCCCCTTTGGGAGGCTGGCGAAATCGGCTTCTTCCATCTGACAGCCTTGCCATATGCCTGCTGTGTGGATGGGGCTCATACGAGGATCAACAGGAAAGGGCCTAGAACCCTGGCCTCGTGGAACTGACATTTTAGCAAATTAGGAAGGGAGAGGGCAAGGAGGGAACAGATTTCAGACAGTGAAGAAAGTCAACTGTGGCAATGCGATGGAATAGTTGGGGGCAGGAGGAGGAGGCAGCACTATGCTCTGCCCCCCGGGGTTCCAAAACAGCCTCTCCCAGGAGGGGGATTTTGAGCTGAGACCTGGGTGGTGAGGAGCGAGGCTGTGAGGAATCACAGCCGAAGGACACCAACTGCCAACAACCTGTGGCTGGGAGAGCTGGCCCAGTGGACGGACGGAAGGAAGACCACATGTGAGGCAGGGGGCAGGCGTGGTGAGGCTCGGGACCCCGGGAACAGCCAGCCGTTCTGAGTCAGGAAGGACACTGTCTAAGTGTGGGGAGGAGAGACAGGGGCAGGGAAAGGATGGAGCTTGGGACACTCTGTAGGGCCAAAAGGGGTACAGGGAGGGCTCCCAGGTCTGTGTCTGATGACCTTTGGGGAGGACTGGGGAAGGTGTGGATCTGGGTGGGGTTTGTGGGCGCCATCAGGAGCTTGGCTGGAAGTGGAGGGGGACCAGTGGGCAGGTGGGGTGTGGAGGGGAGAGGTGGGCTCAGGGAGAAAGGTGAGGCAGTGGGCAGCTCGGAGAAGGCCTGGGGCAGCTCAGTGGGAAGAGAGTAGGTGGAGGGGAGCCGGGCCGGCTGAAGCTGCAGAGCCCACGTGCAGAGGCCAGCACAGGCTGGGCAGATGAGGGAGCTCCGAGCTGCAGGGGTGGGAGGCTGACCCAGGCTGGGGTGGCAGTTCCCCAGTGCGGGGAGCAGCCTGGGCCTGCTGGTGGTAACTCCTGGTATCATGGGGCCTGAGGCTGCTGGGCTTAGGGACTGGGGTTGGGGAGGTGAGGAGCTGAGGGGTCCAGTTTGGGGCATTTGGCTTCGTGAACAGAGGACATTGGGGCGGATTTCCATGTGAATGGGTTTTGCCTCTGAATTTGGTCAAAGGCTTTCTTGAGCCTTCAAAATGTGGAAGGACAGGGGTGGGGAATCCACCCCAGAGAGGGGCAGAGGAGTGGGCCGCCGGGCCTCAGAGATGGCTGGAGCCTCGCTGGCCCCGCTGCCACATGCCACAGGGTCCCCTTCTGAAATGCCCCAGGAAATGCTGCTTCCAACGCCAGTGGCTCCAAGGGAGGCAGGGCCTGTCTTTGCTGGAGTTATGTTTTGGAAGAGGAATTTTGTATCATTTGCAAATGATTCCCATCAGAAGACACCAAAGCCTCCTTCTACCTGGAGACACCAAGAGTCCCCCGGCTGATCACACCAGTAACCCAAGCACTTTGAGAGGCCGAGGCCGGCAGATCACTTGAGCCCAGGAGTTAGAGACCAGCCTGGGTGACATGGTGAAACCCTGACTCCACCCTAAAAATGCAAGAATTAGCTGGGTGTGGTGACATGCCTGTAGTCCCAGCTACTCGGGAGGCTGTGGTGGGAGGATCACTTGAGCCTTGGTGGGTGAGGTTGCAGTGAGCTGTGATAGCACCACTGCACAGGAGACCCTGTCTCAGGAAAAAAAAAAGGAATCTCCTGGCTGAGAATCTAGAGCTTCCCCCCGGGACCTGTGCCAGCCCCCTTCCTGGCCCCATCCATCTCACCAGATAAACTCCAGCCCAGATGATGAGAGTGAAGCCGTGGGGCCGGGAAGCCTGGGAAGCAGCTGACCTGAGGTCCAGGCAAGGGCGTCATCCATCCTGATCAGAGTTGGCGTGCCACCCGAGAGCCAGGCCCCCCCTCACCCATGTACCAGTCCCCACCCCAGATCAGGGCAACTCTGGGTCCAGGGCCCCGGGCTCCCCTCAGCTCCCAGCCCCCCTTCCCTATAACACCAAAGCCCTCCCCATTTCTAACATTTCCCGAGGGTCAATTAAGATGTCTGGAGTTGATTAGACTCTGACACTGATGAAACCCAGAGGTAATTAGCAAAAGGAAAAAAAAAAGTTTTGATTAGTCCTCAGCATAATTCTCTCCAATTATTCAAAGTTCATGCCTGCAGGGGGTGGAATATCTCCAGGAATATTTATTTATATCCCGATTTTTTCACCAACTTTGTGAGTATACTTAATCATCAGGCCCCGAACTTGCTAACTTGGAGAATTTGTTAGGGGCCGGCTGGTCTGATGCTGAAGGGCTCAGTTGAGGGATACAGGGGCCCCTCTTCAAACCCCCAGAAGAAAGCCTGGGGACCCCACCAACATGCCCCAGTGAGGTCACAAAAGACAACACCATTACCACCTGGCTGGCTCTCTTGGGATGCCTGCTCTGGGCACCCACATAGCATGTTCTAAGCACACCTGGGCCCCAGGGAGGGACGCGAGGACAGCACCAAACTGTGGGTCAAGCAGGTGCATCACCTTGAATGAGGGTCCTCCAGTCCCAGTTGAGCTGCCTTGCCTGGTGTTGAGGAGCAGACAAAGCCTCCGTGCCTGGCTCTGCACAGACGAAGGATTCCTGAGCAGAATCGAGAACTGTTGTGTTATGAAATGACATAAAAAATTGGGGAGGCTTTTTAAGTAGCAACAGACAATCCAAACCACTGAGTGTGGGAGGCAGGGGTGGTGGCTCATGCCTGTCATCCCAGCACTTTGGGAGGCCAAGGTAGGAAGATCACTTGAGCCCAGGAGTTCGAGACCAGCCTAGGCCACATAGGGAGACCCTATCTTTACGAAAAATACAAAAATTACCCGGGTGTGGCGGCACCTGTAGTTTCGCCTACTGGGGAAGCTGGGGCGGGAGAATCTCTTGAGCCCAGGAGGGTGAGGCTGCAGTGAGCCAGGACTGAGCCACTGTACTCCCGCCTGAGTTTTATATTTATATATATATATAATAAAAATGAAAAACAATGAAGCCTGTATAAAGGGTCAGCCACACCTGTACACCAGCCCTGCTCACCTCTCTACCCTACCCTGTCCTTGTCCCTCTCCCTCTCTAGCCCCGCCCACTGCCCTCCCCAGCCCCATTCACTACCCTCCCCCAGCCCCCAGCCCAGCCCGAGTGGCTTTGGGATGAGGCAAGACCAGGACTCTCTCTGGCTCCTTTATCTGCAGACAGAAGGAGGCTCTTGCAGACCTGTCCTCACTCAGAAACTCAGGGCTCCAGTTTTCAAAGCAGATGCTCATAGCCCAGCCTCCTCCCTCCCTCCTCTCACAGCCATCAGAGCTGATGCGCCTGGCATCTCATGACTCTCTCTCTTCCCGGATTAAATTAGTCCAGCCCAGCACAAGCTCCCCGGTGGTGCGCCCATCACACTTTAATGGTGAGCTTATTAGCTGGGTGGTTCCGGGAGGAGTACTCACTCCGGGTTCTGCCCAATTAATGCTGCCCTAAGCCAGCTAAGAGGGAAGCTTGGAGACAGCCACCCCCACAACCGAGATGGAGGTTCCATAGCAGGGTGTTGGCTCTGCTAGGGTGGAGGAACAGGAATTTGGTAATTTGGTCTCCACAGGCCAGGGCCCAGTGGTGGCCGTCAGAGGCCTGGCTACTGGGTCCAGCTTGGACTCTGACCTGGTGGCCAATTCCTGCAAATACCCTGCCTCTCTCTTGGCCTCAGTTTCCCTGTCTGCAAACTGAAGCAGTTGAGTGGGATGAAAGCAACACAGGGAGGTATAAAAATAATGGCACAGGCCAGGTGCAGTGGCTCACGCCTGTAATCCCAGCACTTTGGGAGGCCGAGGCGGGCGGATCACAAGGTCAAGAGATCAAGACCATCCTGTTTCACGTGGTGAAACCCCATCTTTACTAAAAAATACAAAAATTAGCTGGGTGTGGTGGCACGCGCCTGTAGTCCCAGCTATTCAGGAGGCTGAGGCAAGAAAATTGCTTGAACCCGGGAGGCGGAGGTTGCAGTGGGCCGAGATGGCACCACTGCACTCCAGCCTGGCACCTGGTGACAGAGCAAGACTCTGTCTCAAAATTAATAATAATAATAATAATAATGGCACAGTGGCTGGGCACGGTGGCTCACGCCTGTAATCCCAGCACTTTGGGAGGCTGAGGTGGGCAGATCACAAGGTCAGGAGATCGAGACCAGCCTGGCCAGCATGGTGAAACCCTGTCTCTACTAAAAAACATAAAATTTAGCTGGGCATGATGGTGTGCACCTGTAGTCCCAGCTACTCGGGAGGCTGTGGCAAGGAGAATTACTTGAACCTGGGAGGCGGAGGTTGCAGTGATCCAAAATTGTGCCACTGCACTCCAGCCTGGCAACAGAGCAAGACTCCATCTCAAATAGTAATAATAATAATAATGGCACAGTTACTTAGTTCTTCCCGCCTGCCATGCTGTGCCACGGAATTGACATCCACCAGCTAAATTAATCCTCCCAGCTGGGCACAGTGCCTCATGCTTGTAGTCCCAGCACTTTGGGAGGCCGAGGCAGGAGGATTGCTTGAGCCCAAGAGTTTGAGACCAAATTGGGCAACAGAGCAAGACCCCATCCCTATTTTTTTATTTCATTTTATTCTATTCTATTTTATTTTTAGACAGGGTCTTGCTCTGTTGCCTAGATTGGAGGGCAGTGGCATGATGTTGACTCACTGCAACCTCTGCCTCCTGAGTTCAAGCTATCCTCCTGCCTCAGCCACCCACATAGCTGGGACTACACATGTGCACCACCTCATCCTACACTAATTTTTGTATTTTTTGTAGAGATGAGGTTTCACCATGTTGCCAAGGCTGGTCTCAAACTCCTGGGCTCAAGTGATCCTCCCACCTTGGCCTCCCAAAGTGCTGGGATTATAGGTGTGAGTCACCATGCCTGACTATTTTTAAATTTAAAAAATTAATTCTTTAATAAATCCTCCCAACACTCCAGAGAAATGGGTACTTGTGTTCTAGTCATATGCAAATAGAACTGCCAGGTATGCTGTGTCTGACTCTCTGTGTAGACAGACAGATGCTTTCATCTCTCTTGGGTGAGTGCCTGGGAGTGGAGTAGCTGCTTCTTATGCTAGGTGCGTATCTAATAACAGCCAAACTTCCCCAGCATGGGCGTGCCATCTTCCATTCTCAGCATCAGCACTCAGCGTAGAGTTCCAGGTGCTCCATGTCCTCATCAACACTTGTTGAGGTCAGCCACTCTAGTAGGTGTGAAGTGGTATCTCATTGTGGTTTTATTTTTTATTCCTGAATGATTAATAATGTTCAACACCTTTTCATGTGCTTACTTGTGTATCTTTTTTTCCCCCACTTAAACTAACTTATCTGAAAACCTGTGTATCTTCTTTAGAGAAGTGTCTGTTTAAATATTTGGCCCATTTTATTTTGTTTTATTTTAATTTTTTTGAGACAGGGTCTTACTCTGTTACCCAGGCTGGAGTGCAGTGGTGCAATCACAGCTCACTGCCGCCTTGAACCCCTGAGCTCAAGCAATTCTCCTGACTCAGCCTCCCAAGCAGCTGGTACTACAGGCACACACCACTATGCCCAGCTAATTTTTTTGTACTTTTTCTAGAGATAGGGCTTCACTTGTTGGTTAGGCTGGTCTCGAACTCCTGGGCTCAAGTGATCCTCCCACCTCAGCCTCCCAAAGTGTTGGAATGACAGGCATGAGCCACCTTGCCTGGCCCTATTTGACACATTTTAAAAATTGGTTGTTAGTTCCTCATTATTGAGTTTAAAACATCTTTATATATTTAAATACAAATTCTTTATCAGGTGAATGTTTGCAAATAGCTTCTCCCAGTCTGCAGCTTGCATTTTCATGGGGAAAAATCTTAGTGCCCGTGAGTTTGGCAAATGAATGCTCTAAGGGGACACATGGAGTCTGGGCCTCACAGGTGGATGCCTCGGACTGGGGCCAACCCTCCATGGTGGACACTGCTGTGTTTTCAGGTCCTTGGCCTGTTCTGTTTCTCACTGACCCAGCATTGACCCATTGACCCTTTCATTCTTGACTCTGGCCTCATCTTTGGGGCCTGAGGCTGGGCCTCCCCTCCAGGATGATTTCCTGAGCCCCACACAATCTGGAGACCCTGCTAAAGGCACCATGAAGGGCATAATGACTTGCACGGCCCCACCCCAGGCCCTTCACAGGAAATATGGGACTATCTCAGGGGTTAATGAGATAATTCATGTAAAAATCAGTTGTAGGCCGGCATGGTGGCTCACACTTGTAATCCCAGAACTTTGGGAGGCTGAGACAGGCAGAACACAAGGTCAGGAGTTCAAGATCAGCCTGGCCAAGATGGTGAAAACCCGTCTCTACTAAAAATACAAAAGTTAGCTGGGTGTGATGACGGGCACTTGTAATCTCAGCTACTCGGGAGGCTGAGGCAGAGAATTACTTAAACCTGGGAGGCAGAGGATGCAGTGAGCCAAGATCACACTATTGCACTATAGCCGGGGCAACACAGCAAGACTCTGTCTCAAAAAAAAAAAAAAAAAATCTGTTGTAATGATAAAGTTCTGTGCAAACTCCAGAGTACTTCAGAATCCAGAAAACATTTCATAAACCAGGACAGCCAGCCTCTAAGAGGGCTTCCAATGATTGATTCTCCCCTCCTGGTGTTTATGCCCTTATGTAGTCTCTTCTCATTTTAAGTAGGGTGGACCTATGCAACAATGGGATATCCTAGGAAAAACAGAGTGTGACTTCTGAGACTAGGCCGCAAGAAAAAAAAAATGCACTTCTTTCTTACTCTACGGATCGCTCACACTGGGGAAACCAGTCACCATGGCACAAGGAAACCTAAGCAGCCTATGGAGAGGGCCACAGGGTGAGGAGCTGAGGCCTCCAGCCAACAGCCCTGTGCAGGCGCCATCTTGGACAGGAACCTCCTGCCCCAGTGGAGCCTTCAGATAAATGCATCTTTGGCTGGCTCCTGACTGCAACCTCATAAGAATCCTTGGGCCAAAACCACCCACCTAAGCCATTACCTAATTATTTTAACCCAGAAATTATGGGAGATAAGACATGTTTATTATTTTAATTTGCTAGATTTTGAGATAATTTGAGTAATTTGCTGTGCAGTAATAAATAACTGACACACAACCCATTTGCTTTGTAAACCAAAATAAAATAACAATAAATAAATTACATCTGTAAGTAAGAGGGCACTTTGCCAAACTTAAAGCTTTCCTTAAACCATTGCCAGATTTTGTCCACTCAGGGCAAAGCTAATTCATTCCTCCATGTGGAAAACAGGGCCATGGGGGCTTTGGGTAGGAGATTGCTTACGAAGTAAGCAATCAGCTGGGACTTTACTGAAGGGTCTCCATGACTGCTGGGGCCACTGCAGGCCCTGTTCTCATATATGGGATCCCCAGATAGGTGCCAGGGCCCCTGGTTGGGTTCATCACTCACATAGCAGAGCCCAGAGAGCTGGCACAACCCAACCCACTCTGGGGATGTGTGGCAGATTGTATTTTCCAAAGATGGCTGCAATGATATCTCCCATTCAATACTGTCTTCTCACAATGTGACCTTGACCTTCAAGCGTTGGGGTCTCTATCTCTCCCCCTTGACTCTGGGCAGACCCTCGTCCCATAGAGCTTGGCAAAAGTAATGCTACTTGACTTCTAAGTGTCCTGCACTCCACCTTGCTTTCTTGGGGGTGTCTGTTCTTGGAACTGAGCTGCCATGATGTAAGGAAGCCCAAAAGTCTATGAAGAGGCCACATGGAGAGGAACTAAGGACAGTGGCCCATAGCCCAGCCTAAGCTCCCAGTGACAGCTGGTGCCCATCTGCCAGTAATGGGATGCATCCTCTTGAAAGTGGACTCCCAGCCCCTAGTCCATCCCTGTGCTCCCATGACCTGACCACAGTGGTGTTCAGAGGTTGCTCATGACAGAGCCTGAGAGAGGATTGAGTTGAGGGGGTGTCACTCACTCAGCTGAAGCACACGGGGAAGACACAGAGGGGCAGTAACCTAGGGTGCTCCAGAGAGAGGGACAGCCACAGAGTTGGGGAGGAGGGACTTCTACAAGCTCTTGCAGAGCCTTGAGCAGTGGCAGAGGGTCCCCAGGGCAGCTGGCCCCAACCCATCCTTCCCAAATTCTGCCTTGGTGACACCCCCCCAGCAGCCCCACTGCAAGACTAGCCTGGAAGGAGACAGGGATGGAGAGGGAGATCCGGGAGATGGGCAGAGAGACAATGCGGAGAGACACACGGAGTGATGAGAGTGGCTTCAGACCAAGCAGGCCACAGCTCCAGGCAAAGGTGGGGGACAGAAGGGCCTCTGGGTTCTGCTCCCCAACACCGTGCACAGCTTGGGGGTGCTGCCTGCCTGAATCATTACAGGAATGAGGGGAGAGCCTGAGCCCCCACCCAGTCCCCTGTGCCACTGTCAGCAAAAGTTAGCTCCCCCAGGAGAAGCTCAGGTTTGGGAGAGCTTGTTTTCTTGTCTAGAAAATGCTACCAGCACCGGGCAGCATTAGATGATGCACAGTGAGACCCCAGCCCCAGTCTCTGCATCAATGTCAGCCCCCGACTTCCGCACCAGGAGCTGCATGTCAGGGAGCTCAGGGCCTCCCACCAGCCTTGGACGGCAGTGACAAGGACTTACCTGTGGCCTCCCAGGGTGACGGGACCCTCTGTTCTCCCCACCACAGTGACTTTCATGGGGGAGGGCTGTCCTGAGTCAGTGTGCTGGGGGCACCCAAAACCTCACAGAAGGAAGATTAAGGCAGGGGGACAGGGGTTAAAGGCATGTGGAAGCTGAGCAGTGAGTTCGCAGAACCAAGCCCCTTCTGCAGGAAGAACTATCTGCTTCCCCAGGAATCACCCTTGTCCCCAGTCCACTCAGGATCACTCACCCCTTCCAGCTGTCTCCGCCTCAGGGCTAGCACTCACTCTGTCCTGAGTGTCCCACCCTTGCCCTCTCCCCCATCCGCCTGCCTGTGCCTCCACATGGGGCCCAGGTAAGGCTCCCACAGGTCCTGTGGCCAGTCTGGCCCAGCTGGCCACTAACACCCCTCGGGAGCTCCTTGTGCTAACCTCAAGGCCCCCTGCCTGCTGGAGCCCAGCCCACCTCTCAGGGACCACCAGCCCCTGAGCTGTCCCCACAGGCTTTCTGGAGCCATGGTTGGGGCTCCTCTCCCCTGGGGACACCTCCGTGCTGCTGTGAGGACTTCTCTCTAAGGAGTGGATCAAGCACAGATCTACACTGACATCCCCCACCTCCCCTCAGTCTCCCAGCAGCTGCCTCCATGTGGCTTTACCCAAGCAGCTACCATTTGAGGGACTAGGGCGCTCCTTCCCTGAGCCCCCATGGTCCAACCTTTCCCCTCTCTCAGACAGGTGAGGTAGAGTATACACAGGTCAGGTGGGGGACATATAGGCAGGGATCCTAGGTCTGATGATGATGTCAGCTCAAAGACCACATCTGTGACTTGCAGCTTCAGCAGTGACACCATGGACCTGGATACTTCCCTGGGGGAAGATAAGCCTCAGGCTTCCTTGAGGAGACCCCTGCCCTGCCTTTAGGTGGGCTCTGGGCCCTCTGTACCCAACGACTGCTTCTTCAGCATATTGTGGATTCCATGGCTGCAGAGATCATCGGGTAGCTCCCACTGGAACAGGACAATAAGGAACACCCTCTGGATGCCCAATTAAGCCACCTGCAGCCAATAGGGGCCATCTCCGGGATGTTTGCTATGCTTGCTCCTGTGATGGGATCTCAGTTCCTGTGGCCTTGGCTCAAATAGGAGCAAGGGAAAGGGTGGAATAATCTGGGTCTCTGCCCCAAGTCAGTGGGCATCAGGCCTTCTCTCTGACATGGTCCAGCTTCTTACCCTTCTTATGGAAGGCTGTGTTTGCATAGAAGTCAAAGAATGCCTGAGTGTGAAGGGCCCTGGGAAACTGGTTCACTCGACTCTTTCATTTAAAGATAAAGAAACTTAGGTCCTGGAAGGCACATTTATGGCCCAGTGTTCAAAACAGTTGTTGATCAGAAATTGAAGTAAGTACATGGAAGAAGATGGAAGGAAGTAAGGGTGAAGGATGGATGGATGATGGGTGGGTGGATGAGTAGATGGATGAATGGGTGGGTAGATGGGTGAATGATGGGTGGATGAATGGGTAGGTGGATAGGTGAATGATGGATGAATGAGATGATGGATAGAGGAATGGGTGGGTAGATGGGTGAATGATGGATTAATGAATGGATGAGTGGTTGGGTGTATGATGGATTAATGAACGGGTGGGTGAATGGATGGATAATGGATAGATGAATGGGTGGGTGGATGGGTTGATGGATGGATGAATGGGTGTGTGGATGGGTGGATGATGGATAGATAAATGGGTGGGTGGATGATGGATGGATGAATGGGTGGGTAGATGATGGATGAATTAATGGGTGGATGGATGGGAGAATGGATGGATGGTGGGTAAATGGATGGATAGTGGATGGTTGGATGGACAGAGGGTGGAGGGATGGATGGGTAGATGGTGGATGGATGGATGGAGAAATGGATGAATATGTGGATGGATGGATGGATGGATAGATGGATAGATAGAAGGACAAATGGGTGGATGTGTGGATGGGTAGATGGGTGGGTTGATGGATAGATGAATGGGTGGTAGACAAGTAGATGGATGGATGAGTGAATGGATGGGTGAAGGATGGGTGGATGGATGGGTGAGTAAAAACTCACAGCATTAGACATCCCCACTAGCATACTGATTTTATTACATTATATAAAGAATTAGTCTGGAAATATTATCAAAACCTTAAGAAAAACCTTCCATGTGCCCAACATCAGAGAAAACATGATGATTTCCAGCCCCAAGAAACTCAGTGAGTAACGGGAAAGGCCATGTGTCTCTGTGTAGGGAGACAGATGGGAGTGGACAGACAGGCTGGCAGAGGAGCCATGCCAGGGAGAAGTAGGCAAGCTCCTGGGAAGACCAGCCTGCATCAAAGAAAATAATATAAACCACAGTATCTGCCTACCAGCTGTCAGGGGCTGATTGCAAGCCTGGGACAGGTTTTTCTTTCCTTCTTTTTTTTTTTTAGATGGAATCTTGTTCTGTCTCCCAGGCTGGAGTGCAGTGATGTGATCTCAGTTCACTGCAACCTCTTGAACCTCCCAGATTCAAGCAATTCTCCTGCCTCACCTCCCAAGTAGCTGGGATTACAGGCATGAACCACCATACCTGGCTAATTTTTTTTGTATTTTTAGCAGAGACAGCATTTTACCATGTCCGCCAGGCTGGTCTCGAATTCCTGACCTCAGGTGATCTACCCACTTTGGCCTCCCAACGTGCTGGGATTACAGGTGTGAGCCACCATGCCTGGCCAGTTTTTCTTTTCTTATTTGTTTTTCAGAAATTGACAAGCCAAATGTAAAATTCACATGGAATGCAAAGGACCTAGAAGACCCAAAACAACATAGAGAGAGTGACGTTGGAGCACTGACTCTCCCTGATTTCAAGACATATGACAAAACTATTGTGATCAAAATGGTGTGGCATTGCTATGAATATAGACAAATTGATGAATAAAACAGAATAAGAGTCCAGAAATAGATGTCCATATACACGGACAACTAATTTTGACACAGATGCAAAGGCAACTTAGTGGAGAAAAGGGAGCCTTCTCATCAAATGGGGTGGAACGTTTGGATATCTGTACATATGTAAAAGGAGTTTTGGTCCCTAGTTTACACAACATATACAAGTAAACTCAAAATGGATCATAGACCTAAATGTGAAACCTAGAATTATAAAACTTCCATAAAAAAAATAGGAGAACATATTTGCACTCTTTGCTTACAGGTAAAAATTTTTTAGACATGGCATCAAAAGCATGATCCAAATAAAACTTAATAAACTGGACATCATCAAAATTAAAGATCTTCTGCTCTTTATTTTATTTTATTATTTTTTTTGAGATGAAGTCTCATTCTGTCACTGAGGCTGGGACAGTGGCGCAATATCCACTCACTGCAACCTCCGCCTTGTGAGTTCAAGTGATTCTCCTACCTTAGCCTACCAAGTAGGTGGGACTACAGGCACCTGCCACCACGCTCGGCTAATTTTTTTGTATTTTTGGTAGAGATGGGGTTTCACTATGTTGGCCAAGCTGCTCTCAAACTCCTGACCTCAGGTGATCTGCCTGCCTCAGTCTCCCAAAGTGCTGGGATTACAGGCATGAGCCATCATGCCCGGACCCTTCGGCTGTTTAAAACTCACTGTAAGGACAATGAAAGGACAGCTCACAGGCTGTGAGAAATTATTTGCAAACCATAGATCTGAAAACAAACAACTAAATTTTAAAATGGGCAAAAGATTTGAATAGATACTTCACTAAAAAGACACATAAATGGCAAGTAAGCACCTGAAAAGATGTACAATGTCATTAGTCATTAGGAAAATTCAAATTAAAACCACAAGTTACCTCTGAATATCTATTAGAATGGCTAAAGTTAAAAAGACTGACCATATCAAGTGCTGGTAAATATTGGAGGAACCAGAATTTTTAGATGCTGCTGATGGAAATACAAAATTGTACAACCACTTTGGAAAATAGTTTGAAAGTTTCTTTTTTTTTGAGATGGAGTCTGGCTGTGTCACCCAGGCTGGAGTGCAGCGGTGTAACCTCGGCTCACTGCAACCTCCACCTCACAGGTTCAAGCGATTCTCCTGCATCAGCCTCCCTAGTAGCTGGAAGGCCTATAGGCGTGAACCACCACACCTGGCTAATTTTTGGATTTTTAGTAGAGATGGGGTTTTATCATGTTGGCCAGGCTGGTCACAAACTCCTGGCCTCAGGTGATCTGCCTGCCTCAGCCTCTGAAAGTGCTGGGATTACAGGTGTGAGCCACCATGCCTGGCCTAGTTTGGAAGTTTCTTAAAAGTTGGGAGTTAAATATATGCCTGCCATATAACCCAGCCATTCCACTCCTAGGTGTTTACCCAGGAGAAATAAAAGCTTATGTCCATACAAAGACTTGTATAATAATCTTCATAGCAGCTTTATTTGTAAGAGGCTAAACCAGAAACAACCCAAATGTCCCTTTTTTTGACACAGGGTCTCATTGTGTCACTGGAGCTGAAGTGCAGTGGCGTGATCATGGCTCACTGCAGCCTTGACCTCCTGGGCCCAACTCATCCCCATGCCTCAGCCTCCCAAGTAGCTGGGACTACAGCCACATGCCACCATCCTGAGCACTAAATGTTCACTAATAGGTAAATGGATCAACACGTTATGGGATATCCAGTCAATGCAATAAAAAGGAATAAACTGTTGACGTATGCAACATCACAGAAGAAACAAATTCAGCAAAGCTTCCAGCTACGGGATCAACACACGGTAACCAGCTGCATTTGTACATCTTCACAATGAACAATCTGCAAAGGAAAAACACGGATCTTTCCTAATAGTATCAAAAAGAATTTTAAAACTTAAGAATATATTTAACCAAGGATGTGAAAAACTTGGAAAAGAACAAATGTAGAGAACTCAACCACTTTCCAATTCCAAAACGTATTACAAAGCTACAGTAATCAAACAGTGTGGTGCTAATACAAGGATTAGATGTATAGATCAGGGAGTGTAAGGAAAGACATATTAGGCCCGGCACAGTGGCTCATGCCTGTAATCTCAGCACTTTGGGAGGCCGAGGCAGGCAGATCACCTGAGGTCAGGAGATCAAGGCCAGCCTGACCAACATGGTAAAACCTCATCTCTACTAAAAATACAAAAATTAGCTGGATGAGGTGTGAGAAAGTAGACGCCCTGCCATGGTCACCCCGGTTCAGGGACCCCTTCCTTTCCACTGCCTCCCCTCCCCACACACTTGCTTGGAATCCTCTCAAGGTCCAAAGCCAGTGCTTAATGCCTGGGAGCTCAGCCAGCCTGAGGCGGGCAGCCGGACCCATCTCCCACACCTAATCCTGATGTGGGAGGGCTGATTCCAGGGCCCCGGAGGAGAAGGGACCCAAGGGCTGGACACTGGGGCTGCTGTTTCCCCTCTGCACCCATGGCTGAGCCCGCCAGCCCCAGACCCTGAGGATGCCACCATCCCCACTGCCCTCGCCGCCACCTCCCAGGCCACAGCTTTCAGGCTCCAGATCCAATGATCAGGCATGGGAGAGAGCAGCGAAAAGCCAGCCTGTCGGGGATGCCTCCTCTTCCCTGGAGCCCTCCTCTTCCTACAGGTGGGTCCCATAGCTCAGAGCCAGGGGTCCCTGGATGAGGAAACTCTAACTACTGTGGCCCCAGGTGTTCCTTTTTCTGGCTTGGAGGGGACTGGTCTTTCTTGGTGACTTTGCCCCAGATTCTGGGGGGATGTATGGGCCCCAAGAGAGGCAACAGGACACAGGCATGTTGCAGGTCCGGCTCAGGCCCTGAAGTGAGGGGTGCTGGAGAAGGAGTGAGTCCTGATTTTCTGTATCTGAGCTACAGGTTGCCTCTGCCTCTCCAGGGTAGGGGGAACAGCCTCCATCCATCTCGGCTCCTCTCCCCTCTCCCTGCAGTGCTGGGTCTGAGCTCCTAACATGTAGAATGCAGGGAAGCGGGTTCTCAATGCACCTGCCCTGGGGGCTTCCTGCCGATGATCAGGGTGTGGTCCCTGATCCCTCAAGGGCCCCCAACACGCCCCTGCCCTGGCGGTCCCACATCCCATACATTGTCACACCCTGCACATACCCCTCTTCAGCGATACTCACACCCCATTCATGTCAACTCCCACCGGCCCCGTGCAGGTGGAAAGGACTGGGCCCACTGGCTCCAGGTCCCACTGCCCCTCACTGGACCCCTCCTCTTCCTCCCTCCCTGCGGTGAGAAGGGGTCTCACCATTTTGGCCAGGCTGGTCTCAAACTCCAGAGCTCTGGTGATCTGCCCATCTCGGCCTCCCAAAGTGCTGGGATTACAGGCATGAGCCACCGTGCCCCGCTAATTTTTGTATTTTTAGTAGAGATGGGGTGCCACCATGTTGGCCAAGCTGATCTCGAACTCCTGACCTCAAGTAATCTGCCCACCTCAGCCTCCCAAAGTGCTGGGATTACAGGCGCCCACCACCATGCCCAGCTAATTTTTGTGTTTTTATTTAAGACAGAGCTTTGCCATGCTGCCCAGGCTGACCTCAGATAATTAATTCCTCAACCTTGGCCTCCCAGAGTGCTGGGATGACAGGCTTGCATCGCCACATCCTGCTAATGTGTGTGTTTTTGGTGGCGACAGGTCCTGCTGTGCTGCCCAGGCTGGTCTCGAGTCTTCATTTGTTGTATTATTCCCACTGTACCCCCTAAGGAGTTTCCCACCTGCCACCCCTTCCCTGGGATCCCACCACCTACTTGTGAGGCAGCCTCCTCTCACTCCAGGCCTTCCTCACCTCTCTCTGCTCCTGCAATCCTGGGCCCCTCCCCTTGGCTTCCAGAAACACAAACCTCCCCATTCATCACACGGAAGCTTTGAGCAGACGGAGTCCTAGTGGCACAGGCTCTCGGAGAGGCCACTGTGGGGCCCCGAAGGGCGCAGGATGCGCAGTCAATCCGGGGAAACGCTAAGCAAAACCTCTGCCCCAAACTGCCACAAACTCCTCCGAGATGGATTAGAGACCTCAGTGCATAAAGTAAACTTGTTCATGGTCTTTGGGCTGGGAAAGAGTTTGTAAATAAACACCAAAAGCACAAATCACGAAAAGAAAGATTGCCACGACCAGCCAGAGCAAAATTAGAAACGTCTGCATGACAAAGCACATCATAAACAATGCAGCGAGACAAGCCACAGACACAGAGAGGGAATTTGCCACACGTACCACCAACAAAGGATCCGTATCTGAGATCCATGAGGAGTCCCACAAATCAAGGGGAGATCAACAGTCCCATCAGAGCCGGCCATGTGGAAACCCTCCGGCAAGTCCCAGAAGAGGGTGCCGGTGGCTGCTGCCAGAGGCCCCAGCTGCAGTCACTACGGGGGCAACATGAACTGAGACTTCCGTGAGCTGCGGCCCCAATGCCACCCACCGGGCCTGAGTGTGGCACAAGAGGTTGTTGGTGAGGATGAAGAGCCGCACTGCCTCTTCCTCTGGCAGGAGCGCCAAGTGGGGCATTCCTCCAAAGGCTGCCTGGCTGTTTCTCCTGCGGTTGGGACCATACTGCTCCATGCCTGGTGGCTCCACCCTAGCTAGCATGTGTCCTGGGACAGCTGCAGCATTGCTGGGGATAATGGGAAGCCAGAAACAGCATCTATGCGCCTTTTCAGAGAAACAAACGAACCACCTGTGGTGCCTGGAAGGGACTCCGACATTCAGTTCACATGAGTAGATTCCAGATAAACCACACCTGCGTCTGTCAATGCAGATAAACCTCAGAAGGGTACTGTGGGGTGAGAAGAGCAAGCTGCTGAATGTCATGGACAGCAAAATATCATTTATACAACGTTTAAAAACACCAATTATGAGGGCCGGGCATGGTGGCTCATTCCTGTCACCCCAGCACTTTGGGAGGTGGTGGTGGGTGGATCACCTGAGGTCAGGAGTTTGAGATCAGTCTGGGTAACATGGTGAAAACTTGTCTCTACAAAAATTATATAAATTAGCCAGTGGCCAGGCGCAGTGGCTTATGCCTGTAAACCCAACACTTTGAGAGGCTGAGGCAGGTACATCACCTGAGGTCAGGAGATTGAGACCAGCCTGGCTACCCCATCTCTACTAAAAATACAAAATTAGCTGGGCATGGTGGCGCACACCTGTCATCCCAGCTACTCAGGAGGGTGAGACAGGAGAATTACTTGAACCCCGGGAGGCAGAGGTTTCAGTGAGCCGAGATCAAGCCACTGCACTCCAGCCTGGGCGACAAATCAGGACTCTGTCTTAAAAAAAAAAAAAAAAAATTAGCCTGTGATTGGTGGCGTGAGCCTGTGGTCCCAGCTACTCCGGAGGCTGAGGTGGTATCACGGGGTCATTGGAAAGCTGTTTCGACAGCTGGAAACTCTATGGCCAGCAGCAACTTCTGCCTGAGTATTGCTCACACCTGCTGCCCGTTGGGCTCATTTCCCCACTCCACCCCACAGGCTGCACTTGGCTCGTGCTACCTACCCAGAACCTAGCCAGGCGCAGAGCAGCAAGGGGTGTGTGGGTGAGCAAGTGCAGGGTCTGGCCACGGTGCACAGCCAGGCACGCCGGTGGCTACAGTAGGGCGGCAGCTCCAGACAGCACAGGTGCTGGCTTAGTGCAAGGCTGCAGCTGGCCCAGATGTGCAGCCTGTGGCTTCTGCCATGAGCACCTATGTCTGGATGTGGGGAACGAACATGGTGGTGTCTGGAAGCTTGGAGACACCAGGAACCGCAGAGCCCCAGAGAGGGTGTCACAGCCCTGGCTTGGGGATTCCCTAGGTCTGGGCTCCCGGAAGGGCTGCACCTCTTCTTTCAGCAACATAGCAAGCTGGGTGGCGTGTTTCAGCCCTGTTTATGTTATAGCTCTTTCAGTCTCGCCATTTGGGGCGTCCCGAGTTCTTGTCCCACATCTGGGAAGATGTGGACCCCTGGAGGGTGAGGCAGCTGGAGAGGAGCTTGCTGTGCTGAGGCCCTGGGAACGCATGGAATGTCACCCCCCTCCCAGGCATCTGTAAGTGCAAGGACCACACCCCCTACTATATGGTCTGAAAGTTTCTAGTCCCCCAAATTCCTGTGCTGAAATCCTCATACACAAAGTGATAATATTAGAAGCTAGGGCCTTGAGGAGATGATGAGGTTGTTGTGGGGGAGCACCATGGATGGGGGAAGTCCCGTGGATGGGGTTAGCACCCTTATAAAAGAAGCCCCTGGCCGAGCACAGTGGCTCATGCCCGTAATCCAAGCACTTTGGGAGGCCGAGGCAGGCAGATCGCCTGAGGTCAGGAGTTCGAGACCAGCCTGGCCTACATGGTGAAACCCCATCTCTACTAAAATTACAAAAAAAATTAGCTGGGCTGGTGGTGGGTGTCTGTAATCCCAGCTACTTGGGAGGCTGAGGCAGGAGAATCACTTGAACTTGGGAGGCAGAGATTGCAGTGAGCTAAGGTCACGCCATTTCACTCCAGCCTGAGTAACAAGAGTGAAACTCTGTGTCAAAAATTAAAAATAAACAAAAGGAGTCCCTGAGAGCTCCTTCACCCCTTTCCCACAAGAGGGCACGGCAGGAGGATGCCACCTGTGACCCAGGAAGCCTTCAGCAGACACTGAGCCTTGAGCTTCCAGCCTCCAGCGCAGCAAGCGGTGAATTTCTGCCGTTTATGAAGCAGCCAGGAGGGACTGAGCTGCCTCCACCCACCTGTTTCTAGCACCAGCGTGTCTGCCTCCAGCCTGGTTTTCTGGGCTCTTTGCTGCCTGTGGCTGCCCCATCAGAGGCGCCGGGGTGCAGTTCACCTGCTTGCCTCATCTCAGCCTCCTGAGCCCTGAGACCCAGGCGGGTGCAGCAGAGCAAGTCCAAGGTCACAGGCCTGGAGGGGTGCTCCGTGTGAGATGCAGCCCTCCTCCAAGGCAGTTCAGATGAGAGGGGGCCCTGAGAGATATGGAGACTTGAGGTCCCTGGGAGGAGTCAGCGGCAAAGCAGCCACCACGGTGGGGACCTTGCTGGTGGCCAGGGAGGCCTGGATTCGGTCACCTCTCTCATCTGCCCATCTCCCTGCCCCCAGCACAGGCAGGGCTCACTTGGGGGCTGACGGAGCAGAGGAGTCAGTCAGGTCCACCCCTCACTCCACAGCCCAGACTAGTCGGGGAGAGCAGCTGCAGGGATTGAATGAGAACATTTCACACGGAGCCAGACCCTGCCACAGAGAGTGACCAGGAGGCCTGGGGCCCTGCTCTGGCAGGCAAGGGCTTCTGCACAACTCCAGCTTCTGGGGGAAGCAGAAACTGTCCACATTCACGGCCCCGCCCAGGTGGGACCTTCAGTGTCTCCGTTCTGCATACATGGTGCTGGCTTCCACACATGGCCCGACCCCGCCCAGATGGGCCCAACTGTCCCCACTGTGCCTTTGTCACGTTCTTGGCATCCCACTTGGGGCTGGAGCACCCTCCCCCCCCACCCACACTCACACACGCATACACACCTACATACACACACACACACACACACACACACATCCATCCCTACACACACACATGCACACTTACATGTACATACACACACATACACAGGCACACACACTTACACACCTACACACACACATTCTACATACACACACCTACACAGGTATGCACACATACACACACCTACACACACACTTCTACATACACACACCTACACAGGCACACACACCCCTTTATACACTCACACACCCCTGCCTACATGCACACACACCACAGGCACACACACACATTCACATACACACCTACACATACACACTTCTACCTACACACACACACACACCTACACACACACTTCTACATACACACACCTACACAGACACACACACTTTCATACACTCACACACCCCTACTACACACACACCCCTACAGACACACACGTACACAGGTATGCACACACACACACACACACACACACACACACTTCTACATACACACATCTACACAGGCACACACCCCTTTATACACTCACATGCCCCTACATGCACACACACCTACACAGGCATATATACACTCACACACACCTACACATACACACTTCTACATACACACACCTACACAGGTGCACACACACACCTACATATACACACTTCTACATACATACACCTGCACAGGCACGCACACACCCACACACACACACTTCTACATAGATACACCTACACAGGCACATACACACACACACACACACACCTATACACACACCCCTACATACACACACCCCTACATACACACACACACCTACCCAGGCACACACACCCCTACATACACACATTTATACATGCACAACCCTACAGACACATACCCATCTACATAGGCACACACACCTTTACATACACACATCCCTACACACGCACACGCGCGCGTGCGCACACACACACACAGAGGTCTCCCAGCCTGGGCCTCTCCCCATGGAGTGTCCCCTCTGCCCTGCTGGCAAGGAGCCTCCAGGCCCCGTGTGGGAGCAAGGCTTCAAAGCTCCCACCAACCCCACCACCCATAAGATCAAAAGCAAAATTCCTCGATGGGTCGGTTTCCTTGGGCCGCCATAACAAGTTCTCAAAGACCAGGTGGCTGAAACCATGGACATTTATTTCCCACGACCCTGGAGGCTGGAAGTCCAAGATCAAGGTGTGGGTGGGGCTGGTTCCCCGAGGCCTCCTGCTCAGCTTGCAGACAGCGTCCTCTCCCCACGTGCTCACATGATTGTCTTTCCATGAGCATCTGTGTCCTAATCTCCTCTTCTTAGAAGGACTCCAGTCAGATTGGATCAGAGCCCACCCTAGTGACGTCATTTTCCCTTTGTTATCTCTTTAAAGACCCTGTCTCTGGCCAGACACAGTGGCTCATGCCTGTAATCCCAGCACTTTGGGAGACTGAGGCAGGAGGACTGCTTGAGGCCAGGAGTTCAAGACCAGCTTGGGCAACATAGTAAGACCGCCATCTCTGCAAAATAATTTTTTAGAATTAGCCAGGCATGGTGGTCCATGCCTGTGGTCCCAGCTACTTAGGAGGCTGAGGCAGGAGCATTGCTTGAGCCCAGGAGGTGGAGGCTACAGCAAGTCCTGATGGTTCCATTGCACTCCAGCCTAAGTGACAGGGCGAGATCCTGTCTCAAAAACAAAAAAATCTGTCTTCAAATACAGCCATATTCTGAAGTCGTGGGGTTGAGAACTTTGGCATCTGAATTTGGGGGAGACACAATTTACCCTATAACACTGGGCATGAGATTCAAAGGCCCTCACAAGCCAGGCACCATCTTCCTTCCCAAAGCCAGATCCCAGGGGCCACATGGGATGTCCTGACAGCAGGAAAGTGTGCCATGGTGGCCCCCAGTGGAGGTCCTGGCATCCTTGTCTCCAGGGGTCAGAAATGCTTAAAGCAAGCATGAGCTGCCCTCCCTGCCCTGGACCTCCTATCCACTTGAAAGCACATGCTTAGGAGCAGGCTTGGTCCTGGCTGGGGGAGCAGAAAGGAGCCCTGGGCCAGGAACCCAAACATCAAGAGAGCAGCAACGGGGAGAGCTCCATCCTGGCCCCACACAGTGGCAGACCATGCTGGTGCTCCACACGTCATCACTGTCACAGCAACTCTAGGGGGCAGGAGATGTAACCCTATTTCACAGATGAGGAAAAGGGGGCTCCTCAAGGATGTTGAGATTCACTCAGGGTGCCTGGCAAAACATTAGCAAAATATTAGGGAAAGTTATAGATTAGTCTCAAACCTTTTGAAAGGCCAAAATGTTTTATTGGGACAGGTTGAAGGCAGCTGGTCCATTATGTTAGGGAAAAGATAGGGATGATAAAAAACTTTCCCAGTTTAAATCTGTTTATCCCAAATCCCTTTGTCTCTACTCTGTTACTCATGTAAACTTTGTGCTGGATGGTCCTCTCAGGGGGAGATCAAAGGGCAATTACCCGTTCATAGTGTTTACTCTGAGCCCAGAACCAAAAGCTTTTTTCATTTGTAAAATCACTTTTTTTAAAATTGTACTTTAGGTTCTGGGGTACATGTGCAGATCATGCAGGACTGTTGCATAGGTACATACATGGCAATGTGGTTTGCTGCCTCCATCCCCCTATATCTGGCATTTCTCCCCATGTTCTCTCTCCCCAACCTCCCCACACCCTACTGTCCCTCCCCAGCCCCCCAAACAGACCCCAATGTGTGATGCTCCCCTCCATGTGTCCATGTGTTCTCATTGTTCAACACCCACCTATGAGTGAGAACATGCAGTGCTTGGCTTTCTGTTCTTGTGTCAGTTTGCTAAGAAAGATGGCTTCCAGATTCATCCATGTCCCTACAAAGGACACAAACTCATCATCTTTTATGGCCACATGGCATTCCATGGTGTATATGTGCCACATTTTATTTGTCCAGTCTATCATTGATGGCCATTTGGGTTGGTCTTTGCAATTGTAAACAGTGCCACAATGAACATATGTGTGCATGTGTCTTTATAATAGAACAATTTATAATCCTTTGGGTATATACCCAGTAATGGGATTGCTGGGTCAAATGGAATTTCTATTTCTAGATCCTTGAGGAATTGCCATATTGTCTTCCACAATGGCTGAACTAATTTATACTCCCATCAACAGTGTAAAAGTGTTCCTATTTCTCTACATCCTCTCCAGCATCTGTTGTCTTCAGATTTTTTAATGATCGCCATGCTAACTGACGTGAAATGGTATCTCAACGTGGTGTAAAACCACTTTTTTAACCATGTTAATTATCCACAAGGATGTTGACTTAGAACCTCAGTTATGAAATATTTTACTGAATAAAGGTGTGAATATACAGGGAGTCTTGGTCGATTGGCTGCAGTTTGCCCTCTGAAAGCAGCTGACGACCATCTCTAGCCCACTTGAATCACTTTAATGGTGTGAGAGTGCATTTATTCATCCATTGTTGAGTCAGGGTCTGCAGGACAGACCTCCACAGGTGGTGGATCAATATCGCACAAGGATGCAGGGCTCACCAATGGTCACACTCAGGAGGCAGGAGCTGCACATGGGCCCACAGTTTTGTGGGCCTGTTATGCAATTACAGACCAATGCACTGAGGCAGCAGCGTTTGCAGCAGAGAAAGAGTTTCAGGATTGCTGGGAGCCAAGCAGGGAGATGGGAGGAGACTCTCAAATCTCTCTCTCCAAGGAGTTCTGGTCTGGGGTGGTTTTCTTTTCTTTTCTTTTTTTTTTTTTTTTTTTTTGGTTGTGTTCCAATAAACTGTATTTATGAACACTAAATATTCATTTTAATTTTCATGTATCATAAAAGTATTTTTTAAAAATTTAAAATTACAAACACAATTCCTATTTCACAGGCCACGAAAAGCAGGCAGCAGGCTGGATTTGGCCCACAGGCCATAGTTAGCTATCTCTTATACAGGCTTTTATATGTTATGCAAAGTGTTTCAAATTCCAGAGATTTTGGAGACTTTTCATTTTTTAGATTTCTCATTTTAAAATATATACAAGTTTTCTTTCTGGATCAATATACTCACATAAGAGAAAATTCAGAAAAAAATGTAATTCCTTACTTTAAAAAAGGGAAAAGCTGTAAAACAAATGTTTCATCTTAAAATACATAATTAGGAAATGTAAAATTAAAGATTAAAATTTTTATTCTATGCAACATAAAATAATATGCATAGATCTGGTACATAATTTATTAGTTTTTACTTTAGAAAAAGGATAATGAGAAAGTTTATAAATTTCTTAGTCCCTTTTATAAAAAGTTGCAACTGAAACCAGCAATCACTTATGTGTACAACCAGCAACTCTGAATATAATATGAATTATACCTAGGAACTGGAATTTACCTAGATGAGTTCTGGCTGCTTTTTGAAAAATGCACAATTATATCACAGAATGTTGTGGCTTCTCTAATGTGTAACAATTTTGAAAAAGAAACTCCTGCCTCCATAAAATAAGGAAACACGAATACTCCTTCCATAGTCATCATCCTGTATTTAAAAAAAAATTCATAGCCTTATTTACCTTTATCAAAGGTAAAACGATTCACATTTGCATGGATTACTCTGATCCTCAGTAGTTCCTAAACACAAAATAAATTTTGCATAAACCTTTATCTGGGTTTTCCAAAGCAAGTATTACACTGGCAGTCCATGAGTTGAAGAAAAAGAAATTGAATATAAAAGGTTTACCAAATTTATCCTTTCTAATTTTACAATAGCTTCAGGTATTCAGACCTAACAAGTTTCTTGTGCCTATCCATTGTCAATCTTCTACTTTTAATTCTCCTCAGTGCCATCTGTTTGTTTGTTTGTTTGTTTGTTTTTAAGATGGAGTCTCCCTCGGTTGCCTAGGCTAGAGTGCCGTGGCATGATCTCAGCTCACTGCAACCTCTGCCTCCTGGGTTCAAGTGATCCTTCTACCTCAGCCTCCCAAGTAGCTGGGACTACAGGTACATGCCACCAAGCTCAGCTAATTTTTTGTATTTTTAGTAGAGATAGGGTTTCACCGTGTTAGCCAGAATGGTCTCGATCTCCTAACCTGGTGACCTGCCCACCTCAGCATCCCAAAGTGCTGGGATTACAGGTGTGAGCCACTGTGCCCAGCCTCAGTGTCATATTTTGGTGGTTGCTTTATTTTGCAACATATAAGACTCTCTCATCCAACTTCAATCACCTGTTCTTCCCAAGACTTCATTTCATTATAATTACAAATTTTATCATCTTTAACAAGTTGAATATGTACTTTTGAGAACCAGACAGATTCTTCCAGTTTTCATTTACAGTCTTCAGCTTTGCCTGTGGTTGAACTATCCTTAGCTTCTTGGAAGCTTTCAGCTATATAAATGTTATAAGCTGAATAAGGTCTTTTTGGTCTTCCAAGCAGTGTTAACTCTTTTTATTATTATTGTTATTATTAAAGCTTTCCTGTTTAAATGTTTATGCATGATTTCTTTTTCCAAAGACATAATCTGACTTGGAGTTAGCTGTTCTTTAATTCTGCTTACCTCTTCTTTGTATGCCTGCCACTCCACCCTATAAACATCTTCACATATTTTTTTTCTCTGAATCAGGAAGTTCTCCCCCTCTTCTTCCCTGATTTATTTTATTTTATTTTATTTTTTGAGACAGTGTTCCACTCTTGTCACCCAGGCTGGAGTGCCATGGTGTGATCTCAACTCACTGCAACCTCTGCCTCCCAGGTCCAAGCGATTCTCCTGCCTCAGCCTCCCGAGTAGCTGGGATTATAGGCACCCACCACCACGCACAGCTAATTTTGTATTTTTTGTAGAGATGGGGTTTCACCATGGGACAGGCTGGTATTGAACTCCTGATCTCAAGTGATCCACTCACCTTGGCCTCCAAAAGTGCTGGGATTACAAGCATGAGACACTGTGCCCGGCCTCTGATTAATTTTACACCGTTTCTAGGGATGACCTAGCATGGTGGCTCATGCCTGTAATCCCAGCACTTTGGGAGGCCAGGGAAGATCGCATGAGCCCAGGAATTCAAGACCATCCTGGACAACTGTGAGGAGAAGACTCCATCTCTACAAAAAAAAATTATAAAAATTAGCTGGGTGTCGTGGTATGCACCTGTGGTCCCAGCTACTCAGGAGGCTGAGGCAGGAGGATTACTTCATCCCAGGAGGTGGAGGCTGCAAGGCTGCAGTGAGCTACAATCCTGCCACTGCACTCCACATCAGGTGACAAGGCAAGACCCTTGTCTTGTCACATACACAAAAAAGTTTATAGGGATGGTTTCAATTAGCCACATGGGCCACCTTCCTTCCTTCTTCCTTCCTTCCTTCCTTCCTTCCTTCCTTCCTTCCTTCCTTCCTTCCTTCCTTCCTTCCTTCCTTCCTTCCTTCCTTCCTTCTTCCTCTCTCTCTCTCTCTTTTTTTTTTGAGACAAAGTTTCACTCTTGTTGCCCAAGCTGGAATACAATGGCATGATCTCGGCTCACCGCAACCTCTGCCTATCCAGTTCAAGCGATTCTCCTGCCTCAGCCTCCTGTGCAGCTGGGATTACAGGCATGCGCCACCACGCCGGCTAATTTTGTCTTTTTAGTAGAGATGGGGTTTTGCCATGTTGGTCAGGGTAATCTCAAACTCCCAACCTAAGGTGATCTGCCCACCTTGGCCTCCCAAAGTGCTGCGATTGTAGGCATTAGCCACCATGCCCTGCCTCTTTCTTTCTCTTTCTTTCTTTCACCACCATGCCCTGCCTCTTTCTTTCTCTTTCTTTCTTTCTTTCTTTCTTTCTTTCTTTTCTTTCTTTCTTTCAGACAGAGTCTCTGTCGCCCAGGCTGGAGTGCAGTGGCCCGATCCCAATTCACTGCAACTGCCACCTCACAGGTTCGAGCAGTTCTCATGCCTCAGCCTCCTGAGTAGCTGGGACTACAGGCATGTGTCACCATGCCCAGCTAATTTTTTGTATTTAAGTAGAGATGAGGTCTCACTGTGTTGCCCAAGCTGGTGTTGAACTCCTGAGCTCAGGCAGTCCACCACCTTGGCCTCCCAAAGTGCTGGGATTACAGGTGTGAGCCACTGAGCCTGGCCTACACCAGCCACCTTTCTTATCCACACTAAACTAGTTCCTGCCCCAGGGCCTTTGCACACTTTGCTCTGGGAAGAAGTGCCCAGAGCGCTCTTCCTCCACACCTACCTGTGGCCTTACTGACCATCCTGGCTAACATCGCCGCTCACAGTGCCTTGCTCACCTTTAAAGCACCTGCCACTGTTGGAATTAGCTTTATTATTGGTGCCTTGTTTATGGCCTGCCTCGCCCAGCTAGATATAGAGCAATGCCCGACACATAGCACAGTCTTTGTAAACATGAGATGTATGAATAAACCCCAACCACACAGTTCTAATGGAGGCTGCCATGTGGACTCGGGATGAGCACCTGACCAAACCGGGCCACGCACAGTCCTTCCATGGGATTTTCCCAGCTGAGGCTAAAGAAAGACGAGCAGATCCCGCCTGGCAGCAGATGGCATGGCATGTGGCTCTGAGCTCTTTGTCCCCCAGTAACCCCATCCCCACCCCCCAGGTGGAAGAGGCCGTCTGGCCAGAGGTAGGTGAGCTGAGGGCAGCAGGGATAAGGTAGGAGAAATCCCGGGATAGCTGCGTCTTCCTTTTGTGTGCAAAGCCACAGAGTCCTCACTTCCACTAAATTCCTTTCTTGTCTTAGCAAATTTGAGCCTGGTCTCTGTTACTCATTAGTAAAGGACCCTGCTGGGCATGGATGACACAAGGGGCCATGGGCACAGGGCAGGGGAGGCCTCTTTGTTATAAAAGGCACTTGGCCGGGTGCAGTGGCTCATGCCTGTAATCCCAGCACTTTGGGAGGCTGAGGCGGGTGGTCACTTGAGGTCAGGAGTTGGAGACCAGAATGGCCAAGATGGCAAAACCCCGTCTCTACTAAAAATACAAAAATTAGCTGGTGGTGGTGGTGGGCGCCTATAATCCCAGGTACTTGGGATACTCGGGAGGCTGAGGCAGGAGAATTGCTTGGACCCAGGAGGCAGAAGAATTGCTTGAACCCAGGAGACAGAGGTTGCAGTGCCTAGATCATGCCACTGCACTCCAGCCTGGGCTACAGAGTGAGACTGTCTCAAAAAAAATGGGCACAAGCAAAATGGTCACTCAGCTGAGGCAATAGAGACAGGACTCAGATCTGCTTTAGGGTTGGATTAGACGAGCCTCTAGGGGTCTCTTACAGCCCCTGTGTATTCCAGGTGCTGCTACCCAAGCGCTCCTCCCTCTGCCAGTCTCTGTTTCTCCCATTGTAAAGTGATGGAGTTGGCCAGGCACGGTGGCTCACACCTGTAATCTCAGCACCTTGGGAGGCCAAGGCGGGTGGATCACCTGAGGTCAGGAGTTCGAGACCAGCCTGGCCAACATGGCAAAACCCCATCTCTACTAAAAATATGAAAATTAGCCAGACATGCCTGTAATCCCAGCTACTCAGGAGGCTGAGGCAGGAGAATTCTTGAACTTGGGAGGCAGAGGTTGCAGTGAGCTGAGATTGCATCACTGCACTCCAACCTGGGCAACAGAGCAAGGCTCCATCTCAAAAAAAAAAAAAGATGGGGTAGACGAGATGGCCCGTCAGCCAAGTCTGATGGAATTGTCTCCCAATAGACTTATAACTAGTCTAGTCCATCACCCCACTGGAGGAGGGAGACACAGGCTGAGGACCACTGACCACTCAGCCAGGAGACTGAGGCCCTTGGCACAGCTGGGCCACTTCAGTCCAGCGCCCTGCCTGACAAAGCCCGGCTACAGCTGATCAGCATGCAGCAACTCCCCCCAACCCCAACCAGTATCTCCAGTGTGGACAATCGGACAATCAGCAGAGCTGCTCAGGTGGATCTAAGACTCCCCTAATGAGAGTCTTGACAATTTGGAAACTAACGATATGCTCAACTCATCTTTAATTGGCACAGTGCTGCTGGAGATGCCAGTGCGGATGGGACTCAGGGCGGCTTTGACTAGGGGTCATTAGCGCTCCTTGGCAGCACTCTTTGATGGAGGCCCGTCCTCACCCGCCCCCGGAGCCATCTCCCCCGCCCACCCCACTGCTCCAACCACCCAAGCTACACTCTGCCAGCTGGACCCACATTGGCTCTTTCTGTCTGGCCTGTGGGGGACCCCAGGCTGGACCCCATGCAGATACCCCGCCCTAGGAGGCTGGTCACATTCTTAGGCGCCGAGAGGTCCCTCCCTCCCTCACCATTGGCATTTCCCTCACTGGGTGGGCCTCAGCACTATGGAGGGGGTCTCATGAATTGTGCAGGAAGCAGGAGTGGGGAGCTGACTGGTGTGTGGGAACCTGCCTTCCAAGAGACCCATCTTAGTTCTTTCCATCCTCAGCTCCTGGCCCTGTTCAGAGCCTCATTTTCCCCAAGCGCAAAATGGGGATAACCTTGGTCCTTCCCCCAGGGGCTCGAGAGTGGGCAGTCTTCACTCGTGGGAAGATGAAAGAGCGTAGGAGAAGTCTGGCGCCTGCTGCTCCCCTCTTCCGGGGGTGTCCAGGCTGGCAACCTGAGCCCAGTGACGGTCCAGCATGGGAGGTCCACGAGGGAGACCCAGTGCCAGGCCAGTGTGGTAGGAGCCCGGGAAGGCAGATCATGCCATGCTGAGACTCAGTGAGGTCCAGCCATGCCTGCTCTGCTGCAGCACCTGAGACTCGGGAGCCCACCTTCTCCCCGGGAAGCTCTTGTCCCTGGGCTCCCCAGCCCCCCACTTCTCCTCCTGCCTCCCTGGCTTCTCTGTCTCTGCCTCAGCCCCCTTGACCCAGCACACAGCTGTGTGGCTCCTAGAGCCTCACTTTGAGGCCCTCTTGCCCTCTCACTCACTCCCCCTCCCTATGGGAGCTCACTTGTGATCTCACCTTGAATAACCACCCCCACAGATGATCCGTAAGTGTCTCTCTTTGGATGCTGGCACCTCCAGACGTCCTGCAGGAGCTGCTCTGCTCCCGTTACTCAGTCTCTTACCTCAGTGAATGACACCAACTATCTGACCAGCTGATCAAAGCAGAACCCTGGAAATCATTTCTTTTTTTTTCTTTCTTTTATTTTTTTTTTTTTTGAGATGGATTCTCGTTCTGTAGCCCAGGATGGAGTGCAGTGGCACAGTCTCAGCTCACTGCAACCTCTGCTTCCTGGGTTCAAGCAATTCTTCTGCCTTAGCCTCCAGCATTGCTGGGACTACAGGCATGCACCACCATGTCTGGCTAATTTTTGTATTTTTAGTAGAGATGGCGTTTCACCATGTTGGCCAGGCTGGTCTCAAACTCCTGACCTCAAGTAATCCTCCCTCCTCAGCCTCCCAAAGTGCTGGGATCACAGGCATGAGCCACCTCGTCCAGCCCTGGAAAGCGTTTCTTGATTCCACCTTCTTTCTGCACCAAATCCTGCCAATTTGACCTTCTAAATGTCTCTGGAAGTCCTTCACCAAGCTCTCTCCCCACTGCCCCTCATGCAGGCCCAAGCCTCTCCCTCATGCACTGCCTGGACTGGTGGCTGCATGCAGTACACCAGCCCAGCACAGGCCCCCACACAGCACGCCAGTCCAGCCCAGGTCCCAGCATCCCCAGTACACTGTGGCCAGAGCCAAGCTGCCAGTCATGGAGCCGACCCTGTCCAAGCACATGACCAGCTGATCCCCTGGCCATACCAAGCAGCTTGGGCACAAGAAATCCCCCGGGATTTCTTTCCCAGAGAGAATGATTGCTCTCACCCTTTGGGTCACGATGCTGGAAGATGGGAATTTAGAACCTCTGGTGGCCACTGTCCTTAGCTGCATGGAGGAAAGCCATCCCCAGAAAGAGAGGGACACAGAGAGAGAGAGAGAAGACCTCAGTGGTGCCCTTGAGCCAGCCACACCTGAAGGCCTGCACTTCCCAGTTCTGTGAGCTGCTAAATTCCCTTTTATTTACTTCAACTTATTGGACTTGGGCTCTTTGCACTCACTTACAAGCCCTGAGAGACTATTCTACATCAGCCTTTTGCCTAACCTCCCCACTGCAAGAGTCAACCCCTCAATCCAGCTCCTGAACTGGGTGGTCCCTGAGATCTCTGAAAGGTCAAGTCTGCCCTCTGGCCCTGCCTGTTAACCCTTCCCCAGACTCTCCAGCACCCACAAGGTGAGCTCCAGACCCCTTGGCATGGCTTCCAAGCCCCAGCTGTCTTCGCCTTGCCAGATGCATTGGTTCCCACTGGCCCCTCGAGCTGAACACAGGCTCAGATTGGAAGGAAAGACTTGCTGCTCTCCAGGGCTGTTGGCCTTGCACGTCTGCTCCATTGGCCGGGAACATTTCCACCACATCACCCCTGCAAGGCCCAGCCCCCTCCAGCCTGCCCCGGGCCTCAGGATGGGGAGCTTACAAGGGCTCCCATGCACCCCTGCAGCCCCGGTATCCCCATGGGAGGGCTCGCCATGCTGTAGAATAAATGCATGTTGGCTTATCTATCTCTCCCCCTTGGCTACACCTCCTGGGGGCAGGAACTGTGTTTATCATGGCACCCTCCACTCCTGGTGCACCGAGGGGCTCACAGAGAGTTGCTGAGCAGTTGGAAGAATTAGGGGCTCCAGAATTCAGCGGCTCCAAGTCCAAGCCTTGGTTCTGTCACTCCCTGGCTCTGTGGTCTTGAGCAAACTATTGAACTCCTCCGAGCCCGGCCACCCATCCATAAAGGAGGAATAGGCACATGTAGCTGGCAGAACTGTTCAGAGCACTCACTTCGATGACACCGCTCGGACCCCGCACACAAGAAGGGCTCAGCGGTGTCTTCGGATCACCCCAGCTCTGCGTGAGGCACACAGTTGGTGCTCAACCAACGGTGAGGCTGGCTACAGCTGCTACAATTGCACCAAGGATCTACTTCTCTAGCTGAGTCTCCGGTCTCTCTTGGGATCTGGAGCTCAATGACCAGCCCCTGCCAGGCCTCAGTGCAACCCCAGACCAACCCCTTCCCAGCCCTAGCTCCAGCCCAGACACAGACCACCCAGCCCAGTCCCAGCTTAGCCTCAGCCCCCAACCCCAGGCCAACCCCAGCCCAGGC